>NC_090329.1:48041071-48360238 GCF_035084215.1 Heptranchias perlo
GTGTCCTCTCGTGTGATGGTGGTATCTGTGTCGATGATCTGGCATGTCTTGCAGAGGTTACCGTGGCAGGGTTGTGTGGCGTCGTGGACGCTGTTCTCTTCATCCTGGATCACAATGTCTTCACCTTCGATAACCATTTCTTTACCCAAACACACGGAACAGCCATGGGGACCAAATTCGCACCCCAATACGCCAACATTTTCATGCACAAGTTCGAGCAGGACTTCTTCACTGCACAAGACCTCCAACCAACACTATACACCAGATACATCGACGACATTTTCTTTCTATGGACCCACGGCAAGGAATCACTAAAGAGACTACACGATAACATCAACAAGTTCCATCCCACCATCAAGCTCACCATGGACTACTCCTCAGAATCAGTTTCTTTCTTGGACACACGAATCTCCATCAAAGACGGGCACCTCAGCACCTCACTCTACCGCAAGCCCACGGACAACCTCACGATGCTCCACTTTTCCAGCTTCCACCCTAACCACGTCAAAGAGGCCATCCCCTATGGACAGGCCCTGCGAATACACAGGGTCTGCTCAGACGAGGAGGAACGCGATGGACACCTACAGACGCTGAAAAACGCCCTAGTAAGAACGGGATATGACGCTCGACTCATCGATCGACAGTTCCGACGGGCCACAGCAAAAAATCGCATAGACCTCCTCAGGAGACTAACACGGGACGCAACCAACAGAGTACCCTTTGTCGTCCAGTACTTCCCCGGAGCGGAGAAACTACGCCATGTTCTCCGCAGCCTTCAACATGTCATCAATGAGGACAAACACCTCGCTATGGCCATCCCCACACCTCCACTACTCGCCTTTAAACAGCCACCCAACCTCAAACAGACCATCGTTCGCAGCAAATTACCTAGCTTTCAAGAGAACAGCGTCCATGACGCCACACAACCCTGCCACGGTAACCTCTGCAAGACATGCCAGATCATCGACACAGATACCACCATCACACGAGAGGACACCACCCACCAGGATGAACGGACACCGCGCAACAATCGCCAAACAGGAGGGTTCCCTCCCAGTCGGGGAACACTTCAGCAGTCATGGACATTCATCCACCGACCTTCGGGTAAGCGTACTCCAAGGCGGCCTTCGAGACACACGACAACGCAAAATCGTCGAGCAGAAATTGATAGCCAAGTTCCGCACCCATGAGGACGGCCTCAACCGGGATCTTGGGTTCATGTCACGCTACACGTTACCCCACCAGCGAACAAATGTTATCTGTTTTTAATATAATGGGTCATTTGCTGGCTCTCTCTGCCTTCCGGATGTTTCTGCCTCTCTCTGTTTTTTTTCTCTGTTTTTTTTTCCCTGTTTGTTTTTTTGTTGAATGTGTATTCGGGGGTTCTGCAGGTGACACCTCTCTGTCTGAACACAGTGATTGCCTTGGCAACGGGCAGTTGCAGGGGCAGTCTGTAAACACCATGTATTGTTCTATATGTATAAATGCGTAGGCTTCAAGGAGATCCTGAAACATTTGCCTGAGGAAGGAGGAAGTCTCCGAAAGCTTGTGAATTTAAAATAAAATTGCTGGACTATAACTTGGTGTTGTAAAATTGTTTACAATTGTCAACCCCAGTCCATCACCGGCATCTCCACATCATTACTTTCAAAATATTACTGTTCTTAAAATCCAGATGAAAGTGTTGCAAAGCTTACCTTTAAAACTTACAATCTAGAATTAAAGTTTTTTTTAGCAAACTCTGGATGGTGACATTTCTTATTTGATTTTCTACATACGGTTCAAATTTAGATAACCACTCCAAAGCAATGTGCCCAGAATGTTCCATATTTCAGAACTGAGACAGGCTGCTGTTAACACATTATTATTCCTCTCTGTGTACTTAGAGCTTTTTTATGCATTTTACAGTATTTTTTTTGTGGAATTGTCCTGTGGGCAGTGTTAGTACTGCTTGATGTTCCAGTGGCCTCATATCTTACTTTCCATTGCAACTGTGGCTTTCCATCCATGTAGGTATATTATATTAATTTTACTATGAATGAACTTGCATTTATATAGTGCCTTTCACATCCTCAGGAAGACCCAAAATGCTTCACAGCTGATGAAGTGCTTTTGAAGTGTAGTCACTGTTGTAATAAAGGGAATTGTGGCAGCAAATTTGCACACAGCAAGGCTCCACAAATATCCATAAGATCAATTACCAGATAATCTGGTTTTGTGATGTTGTTTGAGATATAATTATTGGCCAGGACACTGGGAGAACTGCCCTCCTCTTCTTCAAATAATGCCATTGGACATTTTACATGCACCTGAGAGAGCACAGGAGGCCTTAGTTTAATGCCTCATCCAAAAGGTAGCACCTCTGATAGTGCAACATTAAAGTCTCAGCCTAGATTATGTGTTCAACTCTCTTGAGTGGAGCTTGAACCCCTGACTGTCTGACTCAGAAGTGAGAGCTCTTAACACTGAGCCAAGTCTGATACCTATACTGTATAAATAGAATGGTCTATTTAAACATTGTTGTTACAGTGCTGAAGCAGCTTGTGTTCCATTTTCACGCTTTGACACATTTTCATCTTTAACCCATCATATATAACTCTATAAAACTCTAAACCTAGAAATTACTGTTTGTGATGTTAGTGTACGATATTATTCTGCCTACTATTTTAATGGAGATATTAACCCTTTTACAATAACGGTTAATGCCTCCATTAAAATAGTGAACAGAGGAATCCCATACACTAACATTAATTTCTAGGTTTTAATTTTCAGCATTGTTTCGCTGGACTCGCAAAACATTGTACTTTCTTAGATTCCTCATAGGCTCTTCTGATTTTTGTTTAGAATTTCCTTCATCATTGTTGAGTCAATATCCTGGAATTCCCTACATTGCAGGGTCACCATCATCACAAGAACTGCAATGATTTAAGGAGATTGCCCACTACCACTTTCTCAGAGCAACTAGGAATGGGCAATTAAAGTGGCCTTGCCAGCATCGCCCACATCCCGAGGACAAATCAGAAAAAAATAGCTAATCATTACGAGATAGCGCATATCTGCATGATAACTAGGGGTCAGTACTTACTTAGGTTCAGCATAATGGGTGTAAAATTGGTCCGTAGTGCAAAATAGGCAATAGCAAATGGGCAGCCTATGTTACACCCTGCCATAGTATCTTTTCCATTCAAAGAAAATCGGGCGAGGTGTAAAACGGGCTACCGATTCACTCTTATGTGTTTTGCACTAATGCCCGAGACCAATTTCACCCGAAGCGTCTCCATACGTCTCATGCAGTATTTCTCCATAGCTAATCACGGTCTGTGACTCTAATATGGGCTGAACTGAAATAATGGAAACTCTGGAAGAGGAAGAAATTCTGTTTTCATCTTCAAAGTCAGGCCATCTGAACAAAATATGACAAAAATATGAGCCAAATAATTTTTTCAAGGAAGTCCATTGGGGACTTGTTCAACAATTTAAATATGCAAATTGTGACTTCATTGCTCAGAGGCTATATGAGGCTAGGTCACTGATGAATATTTATAGTAACGAATGAGACCCTGCTGGGTATCTTCTGTAAATCTGATTGCAATAATGATGGATTTCTTTGCAGGAAACAGGATTTTCAGCTTTCTAAAAGGTAAATACAATGTTAGTATCCTTTTTAATCTGAAAGGACCATATTCTTATTAAAGTCTGATTTAATTCTTTTCAGATCAGAGGATGGAGTATCTGTATTGCGAAGGAATGTCAGGAGTAGCTATTTGTCAATGAGAATACAGCTTCAATTGCACAGAGGCTATGTTGTTGGAAAACCTAGGTAATCGAAATATGCAGCAGAATAATGTCAAACAAATCGGAATTCAGCTGTCGCAAGGCAAAATGACTACATTCCCAGCAATATTCACATTATCTATTTCATTTTAGGAATTGGATCTGTTTGTCAGTACTATTTATCTGTACATTTCCAATGCTGCTTTGAGATTGCAAATCCGTACAGCAGTCTCTATCCCGAGTATACCCACAAGTCTTTATTTTGTCTCTTCTGAAGAATTCTGTTACATCCAGCTGGGCTTGCTTTTATTTCTCTTTCATTGAGGTCCCAGGAGGAAAGGCAGATGCATGTTTATTTCTAGCATTTGACAGAACCTTTGGTGTGACTTCAAATCTGTTTTAAAAATGAGACTACAGAGGTGACCTCAGATGATGTGTCTTAAAGATGTTATTAAGTGTTTTATCCAACCATGGTTCTGAACATATGCTACTGTTACCTTATACCCATTGATGGAGTGACAAAAACGGGAAAAAAAGGGGTAGTGGCACAAAAAAACTATGATGGGTTCAAAAAGGTACTGGACAAGTTCCTATCTGGGTCATTAGATATGGAGGTGCATTAAGGTAATCTTGTGGGAAGTTGGATGGGTAGGTTAGATGACAAATGGTATTCTCCTGTTAGAAAAAAAATTACTATCTGAGTGACAGGGTGTGTATTCACTACGAATTGCAACTTCCAGCATTTCAAGAAAAAAATTGCTCCATTTAAAGTAAGAAAAATAAATTTAGTGCCTCTGTGTCACCTTCAGCTATAGCTAATGAAAATCGCAGTGCAGTCTTACCTATGAGAAAAGCAGTAGTGTAAGAGAAGCATTATACAAGCTTTTTATATTGCTAACCTTGTTACGAAAAGCATTATAAAAGCTTTTCCTGTGAACAAGGTATTCTGTTCTCTGTATTTTGGCATCACAGGCTTTTGGTCATCTTGTGTAAATGAGGCACCCTTGAGTAATGAGCATCCTGTGTCATTCTTATCTCATGTGCATAAGATGGGTAAAGGGATTTGGCCATAGTTTAGTAAGAATACAGGATGCTTTGGGCAAACATACGTGTCCCTGATGAGCCGCAGGCAACCAATCATAAGGGAGGCAATGATGTCAGATGTTGTGTGTCATCTGGAATGTAAGGGATGGCAGCTCCATGAGGCAGAGAGGATGATTGATGGGAGGCCCATGTTTGCTCATGGCCATGTAGAAATGTTTGTGTTAATAAATTATATATATATTGAGAATTAAATCGCATTTGTTAGAATGTTCATGGAGCGAGGCTGGTCACGCTTAAGTAAAGATCACTCAAAAATAGTGACTTTCTTCATTGTCCATCTTAATATAATGTGGTTTCTACAAGTTAAAGGGCAGTTAGGTTGGCCATTTGCGACAGATAGCAGCTCCAACTGGGTGGCTAACCAATCAGCCAAATGAGGCGGTACTTATTTTGTATTCGTTCATGGGATGTGGGTGTCGCGGGCGAGGCCAGCATTTATTGCCCATCCCTAATTGCCCTTGAGAAGGTGGTGATGAGCTGCCTTCTTGAACTGCTGCAGTCCGTGTGGTGAAGGTTCTCTCATAGTGCTGTTAGGTAGGGAGATCCAGGATTTTGACCCAGCGACGATGAAGGAACGGCAATATATTTCCAAGTCAGGATGGTGTGTGACTTAGAGGGGAACGTGCAGATGGTGTTGTGCCCATCTGCTTGCTGCCCTTGTCCTTCTAGGTGGTAGAGGGAGGTGCTGTCGAAGAAGCCTTGGCGAGTTGCTGCAGTGCATCCTGTAGATGGTACAAACTGCAGCCATAGTGCGTCAGTGGTGAAGGGAATGAATGTTTAGGGTGCTGGATGGGGTGCCAATCGAGCGGGCTGCTTTGTCCTGGATGGTGTCGAGATTCATGGATGTTGTTGGAGCTGTACTCATCCAGGCAAGTGGAGACTATTCCATCACACTCCTAACTTATGCCTTGTGAATGGTGGAAAGGCTTTGGGGAGTCTGGAGGTGAGTCACTCGCCGCAGAAAACCCAGCCTCTGACCTGCTCTTGTAGCCACAGTATTTATGTGGCTGGTCCAGTGAAGTTTCTGGTCAATGGTGACCCCCAGGATGTTGATGGTGGGGGATTCGGCAATGGTGATGCCTTTGAATATCAAGGGGAGGTGGTTAGACTGTCTCTTGTTGGAGATGGTCATTGCCTGGCACTTGCCTGGTGCGAATGTTACTTGCCACTTATCAGCCCAAGCCTGGATGTTGTCCAGGTCTTGCTGCATGCGGGCACAAACTGCTTCATTATGTGAGGGGTTGCGAATGGAACTGAACACTGTGCAATCATCAGCGAACATCCCCATTTCTGACTTTATGATGGAGGGAAGGTCATTGATGAAGCAGCTGAAGATGGTTGGGCCTAGGACACTGCCCTACGGAACTCCTGCAGCAATGTCCTGGGGCTGAGATGATTGGCCTCGAACAACCACAACCATCTTCCTTTGTGCTAGGTATGACTCCAGCCACTGGAGAGTTTTCCACCTGATTCCCACTGACTTCAATTTTACTAGGGCTCCTTGGTGCCACACTTGGTCAAATGCTGCCTTGATGTCAAGGGCAGTCACTCTCACCTCACCTCTGGAATTTAGCTCTTTTGTCCACATTTGGACCAAGGCTGTAATGAGGTCTGGAGCTGAGTGGTCCTGGCGGAACCCAAACTGAGCATCGGTGAGCAGGTTATTGGTGAGTAAGTGCCGCTTGATAGCATTGTCGACGACACCTTCCATCACTTTGCTGATGATTGAGAGTAGACTGATGGGGCGGTAATTGGCCAGATTGGATTTGTCCTGCTTTTTGTGGACAGGACATACCTGGGCAATTTTCCACATTGTCGGGTAGATGCCAGTGTTGTAGCTGTACTGGAACAGCTTGGCTAGAGGCGTGGCTAGTTCTGGAGCGCAAGTCTTCAGCACCACAGCCAGGAATTTGGAGTATGGTAGCATAGTGGTTATGTTACTGGACTAGTAATCCAGAGACCTGGACTAATGATCCAGAGTTCATGAGTTCAAATCCCACCACGGCAGCTGGGGAATTTAATTTCAATTAATTAAATAAAAATCTGGAATAGAAAAACCAGTATCAGTAATGGTGGCCACGAAACTATTGGATTGTCGTAAAAACCCATCTGGCTGCAGGATGGTCAGGATTGGGAACTGAATATGCTGGGTTATAAGGTCCACAGGCGGAAGAGGGGGAAGAGTAGCCTTAATGATTAAAGATGAAATCACTTCAATGATAAAGGAGGATATAACGAGATGTAAGCAGCCAACAGAGACCTTATGGGTTGAATTGAGAAATAGGAAAGGATCTAAGACTATATTGGGAATTGTGTATAGGACCCCTGGCAGCAGCTCTGAAGTGCTAGATTGTAAAATGCAGAGATGAGACAAGCGTGTAAGAAAGGCACAGTGGTCTTAACGGGGGACTATAACCTTCACATAGATTGGGAAAAGCAGACTAGCAACTGTCAGAAGGGCAGTGAATTTCTTGAGTGTGTCCGGGATAGTTTTCTACAGCAGTATGTCCTAGAGGCAACAAGGGGGCAAGCCATACTAGATTTAGTAATGAGTAATGAACCAGATTTAGTTAACAGCTTAACTGTACACGAACATCTATCCAATAGCGATCATAACATGATCGAGTTCAATGTAGTGTTTGAAAGGGGAAAAAGTGAATCAGCTTCTAAGATTCTAGACTTGGGTAAGGCCGACTTCAAAGGGATGAGACAGAGACTGTCCACAGTAAACTGGGCAAATCTGTTAATGGGTAAAATGACTGATGATCAGTGGGAAATGTTTAAAGAAACATTTAACGTGATATAGAATCGGTTTATACCACTGTGGGGCAAGAACTCCACTTGCCAAAAAAAACAGCCGTGGACAACTAAAGAGGTAAGGGACAGTATAAGACATAAGGAAAGGGCATACAAAAAGGCAAAAAATGGCACAGATCCTGGCGATTGGGAAAGATGGAAAGATGCAAAGATCAACAAAGGGTCACAAAACAGATAATAAGAGCTACAAAATGAGTGTATGAAAAGAAACTTGCAAGGGATATCAAAACCAATACGAAGAACTTTTACAGTTACATTAGGAAAAAGAGGGTGGTCAGGAGCAGTGTTGGCCCCTTAAAAACTGAAAGTGGGGATATTGTCATTGACAATGGGGAAATGGCAGACATGTTGAACAATTACTTTGCGTCAGTATTTACAGTCAAAAAAGAGGATAGCATGCCGGAAATCCCAAGAAAACTAATATTGAATCGGGGACAGGGACTCGATAAAGTTAATATAAGTAAAGCAACAGTAATGAAGAAAATAATAGCACTAAAGAGTGACAAATCCCCAGGACCAGATGGTTTCCATCCCAGGGTTTAAAGGAAGTAAGTGAGCACATTGCGGATGCCCTAACTATAATCTTTCAAAGTTCTCAGGATTCAGGAACTGTCCCTCTAGATTGGAAAATTGCACATGTCACTCCGCTTTTTAAGAAAGGAGAGAGAGGGGGAAACCAGGGAATTATAGACCAGTTAGCCTAACATCTGTTGTGGGGAAAATGCTGGAGTCTATAATTAAGGATAGGGTGACTGAACACCTCGAGAATTTTCAGTTAATCAGAGAGAGCCAGCATGGATTTGTGAAAGGTAGCTCATGCCTGACAAACCTGATTGAATTTTTTGAGGAGTTGACTAAAGTAGTGGACAGGGGAATGTCAATGGATGTTATTTATATGGACTTCCAGAAGGCATTTGATAAGGTCCCACATAAGAGACTGTTAGCTAAGATAGAAGCCCATGGAATCGAGGGAAAAGTATGGACTTGGTTAGGAAGTTGGCTGAGCGAAAGGCGACAGAGAGTAGGGATAATGGGTAGGTACTCACATTGGCAGGATGTGACTAGTGGAGTCCTGCAGGAATCTGTCTTGGGGCCTCAATTATTCACAATATTTATTAACGACTTCGATGAAGGCATAGAAAGTCTCATATCTAAGTTTGCCAATGACACAAGGATTGGTGGCATTGTCAGCAGTGTCGATGAAAACATAAAATTACAAAGGGATTTTGATAGATTAGGTGAATGGGCAAAACTGTGGCAAATGGAATTCAATGTTGACAAATGTGAGGTCATTCACTTTGGATCAAAAAAGGATAGAACAGGGTACTTTATAAATGGTAAAAAGTTAAAAACAGTGGATGTCCAAAGGGACCTAGGGGTTCAGGTACATTGATCATTGAAGTGTCATGAACAGGTGCAGCAAATAATCAATAAGGCTAATGGAATGCTGGCCTTTATATCTAGAGGACCAGAGTACAAGGGGGCAGAAGTTATGCTGCAGCGATACAAAACCCTGGTTAGACCGCACCTGGAGTACTGTGAGCAGTTCTGGGCACCGCACCTTCGGAAGGACATATTGGCCTTGGAGGGAGTGCAGCGTAGGTTTATGAGAATGATACCCGGACTTCAAGGGTTAAATTACGAGGAGAGATTACACAAATTGAGGTTGTATTCTCTAGAGTTTTGAAGGTTAAGGGGTGATCTGATCGAAGTTTATAAGATATTAAGGGGAACAGATAGGGTGGATAGAGAGAAACTATTTCCGCTGGTTGGGGATTCTAGGAGTAGGGGGCACAGTCTAAAAATTAGAGCCAGACCTTTCAGGAGCGAGATTAGAAAACATTTCTACACACAAAGGGTGGTAGAAGTTTGGAACTGTCTTCCGCAAACGGCAATTGATACAAGCTCAATTGCTAAATTTAAATCTGAGATAGATAGCTTTTTGGCAACCAAAGACATTAAGGGATATGGGCCAAAGGTAGGTATATGGAGTTAGATCACAGATCAGCCATGATCATATCAAATGGCAGAGCAGGCACGAGGGGCTGAATGGCCTACTCATGTTCCTATGTTCCTATGGTTCACTAATGTCCTTAAGGGAAGGAAACCTGCCGTCCTTACCCGGTCTGGCCTATATGTGACTTCAGACCCACAGCAATGTGTTTGATTCTTAATTGCCATCTGAAGTGGCCTAGCAAACCACTCAGTTGTAAAATCTCGCTACGAAAAGACCACTAGGCACCGGACACGACAAAGGCAAACCAAGCTCAGTCGACCCTGCAAAGTCCTGCTCACGAACATCTGGGGACTTGTGCCAAAATTGGGGGAGCTGTCCCACAGACTAGTCAAGCAACAGCCTGACATAGCCATACTCACAGAATCATACCTTTCTGCCAACGTCCCAGACTCTTCCATCACCATTCCTGGGTATGTCCTGTCCCACCAGCAGGACAGACCGACCAGAGGTGGCGGTACAGTGATATACAGTCAGGAGGGAGTGGCCCTGGGAGTCCTCAACATTGACATGAAATCTCATGGCATCAGGTCAAACCTGGGTAAGGAAACCTCCTGCTGATTACCACCTATCGCCCTCCCTCAGCTGATGAGTTAGTCCTCCTCCATGTTGAGCACCACTTGGAGGAAGCATTGAGGGTAGCAAGGACATAGAATGTCCTCTGGGTGGGGGACTTCAATGTCCATCACCAAGAGTGGCTCGGTAGCACCACTACTGACCGAGCTGGCCGAGTCCTGAAGGGCATTGCTGCCAGACTGTGCCTGCGGCAGGTGGTGAGTGAACCAACACGAGGGAAATAGCTACTTGACCTTGTCCTCACCAATCTACCTGTCGCAGATGCATCTGTCCATGACAGTATTGGAAGGAATGACCACCGCACAGTCCTCGTGCAGACGAAGTCCCATTTTCGCACTGAGGACACCATCCAACGTGTTGTGTGGCACTACCACCGTGCTAAATGGGATAGATTCAGAACACATCTAGTAGCTCAAAACTGGCAATCCATGAGGCACTGTGGGCCATCAGCAGCAGAATTGTATTCCACCACAATCTGTAACCTCATGGCCCGGCATATTCCTCACTCTACCATTACCAACAAGCCAGGGGATCAACCCTGGTTCAATGAGGAGTGTAGAAGAGCATGCCAGGAGCAGCATCAGGCGAACCTAAAAATGAGGTGCCAACCTGGTGAAGCTACAACTCAGGACTACATGCATGCTAAACAGCGGAAGCAACATGCTATAGACAGAGCTAAGTGATTCCTCAACCAACGGATCAGATCAAAGCTCTGCAGTCCTGCCACATCCAGTCATGAATGGTGGTGGACAGTTAAACAACTAATGGGAGGAGGAGGATCTGCAAACATCCCCATCCTCAATGATGGCAGATTCCAGCACGTGAGTGCAAAAGACAAGGCTGAAGCATTTGCAACCATCTTTAGCCAGAAGTGCCGAGTAGATGATCCAAATTGGCCTCCTCCCGATATCCCCACCATCACAGAAGCCAGTCTTCAGCCAATTCGATTCACTCCATGTGATATCAAGAAAAAGCTGAGTGCACTGGACACAGCAAAGGCTATGGGCCCCCACAACATCCTGGCTGCAGTGCTGAAGTCTTGTGCTCCAGAACTAGTCGCGCCTCTAGCCAAGCTGTTCCAGTACAGCTACAACACTGGCATCTACCCGACAATTTGGAAAATTGCCCAGGTATGTCCTTTCCATAAAAAGCAGGACAAATCCAATCCGGCCAATTACCACCCCATCAGTCTACTCTCAATCATCAGCAAAGTGATGGAAGGTGTCGTCGACAGTGCTATCAAGCGGCACTTACTCACCAATAACCTGCTCACCGATGCTCAGTTTGGGTTCTGCCAGGACCACTCGGCTCCAGACCTCATTACAGCCTTGGTCCAAACATGGACAAAAGAGCTGAATTCCAGAGGTGAGGTGAGAGTGACTGCCCTTCACATCAAGGCAGCATTTAATCGAGCGTGACACCAAGGAGCCCTAGTAAAATTGAAGTCAATGGGAATTGGGGAGAACTCTCCAGTGGCTGAAGTCATACCTAGCACAAAGGAAGATGGTAATGGTTGTTGGAGGCCAATCATCTCGGCCGTAGGACATTGCTGCAGGAGTTCCTCAGGGCAGTGTCCTAGGCTTCAGCTGCTTCATCAATGACCTTCCTTCCATCATAAGGTCAGAAATGGGGATGTTTGCTGATGATTGCACAGTGTTCAGTTCCATTCGCAACCTCTCAGATAATGAAGCAGTCCGTGCCCGGATGCAGCAAGACCTGGACAACAACCAGGCTTGGGCTGATAAGTGGCAAGTAACATTCATGCCAGACAAGTGCCGGGCAATGACCATCTCCAACAAGATAGAATCTAACCACCTCTCCTTGACATTCAATGGCATTACCATTCCCCAATCCCTCACCATCAACATCCTGGGGGTCACCATTGACCAGAAACTTAACTGGACCTACAAGAGCAGGTCAGAGGCTGGGTGTTCTGCTATGAGTGACTCACCTCCTGACTCCCCAAATCCTTTCCACCATCTACAAGGCACAAGTCAGGAGTGTGATGGAATACTCTCCACTTGCCTGGATGAGTGCAGCTCCAACAACACTCAAGAAGCTCAACACCATCCAGGACAAAGCAGCCTGCTTATTTGGCACCCCATCCAGCACCCTAAACATTCAATCCCTTCACCACCGGCGCACTGTGGCTGCAGTGTGTACCATCTACAGGATGCACTGCAGCAACTCGCCAAGGCTTCTTCCACAGCACCTCCCAAACCCACAACCTCTACCACCTAGATAGACAAGGGCAGCAGGTGCATGGTAACACCACCACCTGCACTTTCTCCTCCAAGTCACACACCATCCCGACTTGGAAACATATCGCTGTTCCTTCATCGTCGCTGGGTCAAAATCCTGGAACTCCCTTCCTAACAGCACTGTGGGAGAACCTTCACCACACGGACTGCAGTGGTTCAAGAAGGCGGCTCACCACCACCTTCTCAAGGGCAATTAGGGATGGGCAATAAATGCTGGCATCCCATGAATGAATAAAAAAAAATTGTCGGGGCCCAGAGCCTTTGCTGTATCCAGTGCACTCAGCTGTTTCTTGATATCACGTGGAGTGAATCGAATTGGCTGAAGACTGGCTTCTGTGATGGTGGGGATGTCGGGAGGATCTCGGCTCATCTGGCTGAAGATGCTTCTTCACGTGCTGGACTCTGCCTTCATTAAGAATGGGGATGTTTATGGAGCCTCCTCCTCCCGTTAGTTGTTTAATTGTCCACCACCATTCACAACTGGTTGAGGCAGGACTGCAGAGCTTTCATCTGATCCATTGGTTGTGGAATCGCTTAGCTCTGTCTCTAGCATGTTGCTTCCGCTCTTTAGCATGCATGTAATCCTGTGTTGTAGCTTCACCAGGTTGGCGCCTGATTTTTAGGTACGCCTGGTGCTGCTCCTGGCATTCTCTTCTACACTCCGCATTGAACCAATGCATGTTCCCCTGGCTTGTTGGCAATGCTAGAGTGAGGAATATGCCGGGCCATGAGGTGACAGATTGTGCTGGAATACAAATCTGCTGCTGCTGATGGCCCACAGTGCCTCATGGATTCCCAGTTTTGAACTACTAGATCTTTTCTAAATGTATCCCATTTAGCACGGTGGTAGTGCCACACATCACATTGGATGGTGTCCTCAGTGTGAAGATGGGACTTTGTCTCCATGAGGTCTGTGCGGTGGTCACTCCTACCAATACTGTCATGGACAGATGCATCTGCGACAGGTAGATTGGTGAGGACGAGGTCAAGTAGGTTTTTCCCTCGCGTTGGTTCGCTCACCACCTGCCGCAGGCCCAGTCTGGCTGCTGTGTCCTTCAGGACTCGGCCAGCTCGGTCAGTCGTGGTGCTACCGAGCCATTCTTGGTAATGGACATTGAAGTCCCCCACCCAGAGTACATTCTGTGCCCTTGCTACCCTCAGTGCTTTTTCCAAGTGGTGCTCAACATGGAGGAGGACTGATTCGTCAGCTGAGGTGGTAGGTGGTAATCAGCAGGAGGTTTCCTTGCCCAGGTTTGACCTGATGCCATGAGATTTCATGGGGTCCGGAGTCAATGTTGAGGACTCCCAGGGCCACTCCCTCCTGACTGTATACCACTGTACCACCACCTGTGGTGGGTCTGCCCCGCTGGTGGGACAGGACATACCCAGGGATGGTGATGGAAGAATCTGGGACGTTGGCTGAAAGGTATGATTCTGTGAGTATGGCTATGTCAGGCTGTTGCTTGACTAGTCTGTGGGACAGCTCTCCCAATTTTGGCTCAAGTCCCCAGATGTTCGTGAAGATTCTTTTGCAGGGTCTACTGGGCTTGTTTTGCCTTCGTTGTGTCTGGTGCCTAGTGGTCCGATGCCGGGTGGTCCGTCCGGTTTTATTCTTAATGTGATTTTCTGTTGCGAAATGAGAATGGAAGCTCTAATGGCAGTTTAAATGTGAAGTAGCTTGTCATCTAGGTGGCTTTGTTTTTTTTGGCTAAGCACTGAGCTGGGAGGTATATTGTTTATCCTGATAGAGATAGCTTATCATTTAACTTCTGTGAGTTATGCCTAATTTACATATTCAAATCAAGTTAACTAGAATAGACTTTCCTCAATAACTTTGGGGTACGATCTCACTCATTGGTGATTCCAATGTCGATTGCTGCCACATGATCTAGTTATAAAATTACATTTTGGCTATCTTTTCTCTGGTTCATATTTTCTGATATAGGTTTAACATGGCAGTTAAAGTTTTACACTGGACTGAGATCATCAGTTTAGGTAATTATTGGGGTGGACAGATCCAATTAACTTTAATCACTCTGCAAATTTCTTATTTGGCCTTCACAGCTGCAGATATCAGCTACAGTCAGAGCTTGGGTTGATGTTTCTTTGGGTTGATGACTTAATTAAAATAATGCTCATGGGTATTAGAGGTCAACATGTTAAGCAGTGTGGTAAAAATAATACAGAGGAACTTCAGGCCCACAGAAGTTAACTGTACACTGATGTTGGAAAGTCAATGTGCTGAAAATAATTCTTTCCTACCAGGCAGAATGGGAGGAATTTTAACCCCCAAGAACAGATGGGTTAGGACTGGATGGGAAGTTAAAATAATTTTTTCAGCACAACAGCTACCCAGCTCCCAAGCACAGACTTCCAGGTTGAAGGGAGGCTCTGTGGATGCATGCGAGTAACCTACTCACCAGAGGCTGCTCCATAATTAGTGCAGGCAGGCGGTATTTATCGGAGCAATTTACTTGATTATGAGACATTAACTCCACAAGTTAAAGGGCAGTTACATTGGCCATTTGCTGCAGATATTAGCTCCCAATGTGTTGCTAACCAATCATTTGAATGAGGTGGCACTCATGAGGTGGGAAGCTCTCATGGCAGTTTAAATGTGAAGTGGCTTGACGTCTAGGTGGCTTTGTTTTTTTTTGGCTAACCGCTGAGCTGCTGAAACACTGATACTTGCACTGTTGAGGTCACTGACTGGTTTTACTATCATTAGACCTGTCCCAACACTGGCCTTTAGAGAATTGAAGGTATTCAAAACATGTGCACAACTATTTTAAAGTGGATCTGGCTGCTGTGGAAGCTGTGCTTAATATAAATGGAACTGTTTTTACTCCACTGTGAGCAGCAGCCATTTTAAGAAGTGGTTCTGTAATGTAAATGCATTATTAAACATTCAACCTAAATGCCGTTATAGGAAAGAACATAGCAACATAGGAACAGAAGCAGGTCATTCAGCCCCTTGAGCCAGTTCCGTCATTCAATTAGATCATGGCTGATCTATACCTTAATTCCAGCTACCCGCCTTGGTTCCTTAACCCTTAATACCCTCGCCTACCAAAAATCTATCAATTTCAGTTTTGAAATTTTCAATTGACCTCGTTATGTTACGGACCAGAGGCAATTGCATCTTATTTCTCCTCCTTCATTTTCATGACCCTTATTGGTCACCTCGATAAGGACCCTCAACAATTCAACAGAACACACAGCAATGCCTTTATAAGTACTTGTCTTTAAGCTCTACACTGTTGGTATGAGTTCACAGAATTCTCATTGGACAGTAATCCAATATTTAACCACTCATGGGTATATCTTCATCTGTTCATTAAAATTTTGGTGTGAGCGTAAAGTGGGGAAATATATCTCTCTCTTTTCAATTTGAGTATTTACCCTGCATTATGATACATGGGAGGTATATTGTTTATCTTGATAGACATGATGTGGAGATGCCAGTGATGGACTGGGGTTGACAATTGTAAACAATTTTACAACACCAAGTTATAGTCCAACAAATTTATTTTAAATTCCACAAGCTTTCGGAGGCTTCCTCCTTCCTCAGGTGAATGGTGTGGAAATGAAATTTTCGAATCCTTCGCATTTGAAAATCACAGAACAATGCCTGGTGATTACTGCCCGTTGCCAAGGCAATCACAGTGAGCAGACAGAAAGGTGTCACCTAAAAGGCCACCGAATATACAAACCCCCCCAAAAAAAAGAGAGAGAGAAGGAAGACAGTCAATGACCCGTTATATTAAAAACAGATAACATTTGTTCGCTGGTGGGGTTACGTGTAGTGTGACATGAACCCAAGATCCCGGTTGAGGCCGTCCTCATGGGTGCGGAACTTGGCTATCAATTTCTGCTCGACGATTTTGCGTTGTCGTGTGTCTCGAAGGCCGCCTTGGAGTATGCTTACCCGAAGGTCGGTGGCTGAATGTCCATGACTGCTGAAGTGTTCCCCGACAGGGAGAGAACCCTCCTGTCTGGCGATTGTTGCGCGGTGTCCGTTCATCCGTTGTCGCAGCGTCTGCATGGTCTCGCCTATGTACCATGCTCTGGGGCATCCTTTCCTGCAACGTATGAGGTAGACAACGTTGGCCGAGTCACAGGAGTATGAACCGTGCGCCTGGTGGGTGGTGTCCTCTCGTGTGATGGTGGTATCTGTGTCGATGATCTGGCATGTCTTGCAGAGGTTACCGTGGCAGGGTTGTGTGGTGTCGTGGACGCTGTTCTCCAACCCTTCGTCGTCCAGTACTTCCCCGGAGCGGAGAAACTATGCCATGTTCTCCGCAGCCTTCAACATGTCATCAATGATGACGAACACCTCGCTATGGCCATCCCCACACCTCCACTACTCGCCTTTAAACAGCCACCCAACCTCAAACAAACCATCGTTCGCAGCAAATTACCCAGCTTTCAGGAGAACCTCTGTTTCATTTCCACACCATTCACCTGAGGAAGGAGGAAGCCTCCGAAAGCTTGTGGGATTTAAAATAAATTTGTTGGACTATAACTTGGTGTTGTAAAATTGTTTACAATTATCTTGATAGAGATAGCTTATCATACAAATTCTGTGAGTTATGCCTAATTTACATATTCAAATCAAGTTAACTAGACTTTCCTCAATAACTTTGGGGTGGTATCGATTGCTGCCACATGATCTAGTTATAAAAGTACATTTTGGCTATATTTACTCTGGTTCATATTTTCTGATATAGGTTTAACATGGCAGTTAAAGTTTTACACTGGACTAAGATCATCAGTTTAGCTAATTATTGGGGTGGACAGATCCAATTAACTTTAATCACTCTGCAAATTTCTTATTTGGCCTTCACAGCTGCAGATATAAGCTACAGTCAGAGCTTGGGTTGATGTTTCTTTGGGTTGATGACTTAATTAAAATAATGCTCATGGGTATTAGAGGTCAACATGTTAAGCAGTGTGGTAAAAATAATACACAGAAGAAGTTCAGGCCCACAGATGTTAACTGGTGTTGGAAAGTCAATGTGCTGAAAATAATTCTTTCCTACCAGACAGAATGGGAGGAATTTTAACCCCCAAGAAAGGATGGGTTAGGACTGGATGGGAAGTTAAAATAATTTATTTTTTCACGCAACAGCAACTGGCTCCGGTGCACAGACTTCCAGGTTTAACAGAGGTTCTTTGGATGCATGTGGGTAACCGACTTGCTGGAGGGGGGCTTCATAATTAGTACAGGCGGGCAGGTACTTATCGGAGCAATTTACCTGATTATGAAATGTTAAGTAGGTGTTTTTAAATTGAATTTAAGAGATCTTCGAATTTAACTCCTCTAGCACGGGTTGCGCCGAGCTCATGAATCTCGCCAGTGAAATGGAGGCTAGTTTGCGCCACTGTTCGTAGGGGTCTTTAAAGTTCTGATTGCCCGATGTCAATATAAGCTTGACATTGACCATCCACGGCAGCAACATCGTGCGTGATGCGATCTGCAAATGCAGAAGATAGAAGTGCACAACACAGATCTGGAAAAGAGCAGAGAGGAGAGCAACAGAGGTGCCAAGGTCGCAGGAGGCACTACCCATGTGAGAGGGTCTACAGCCAGAGGTTGAGCTTGCTTGACCTCTCTGAAGTTCAGTGCTTATGCAGACTCAGCTTGATACAGCAGGAGGTCGCAGACATCTACCGGGTACGGTAGCATAGTGGCTGGGTACAGTAACATAGTGGTTACGTTACTGGACTAGTAATCCAGAGACTTAGACTAATAATCCAGAGTCATGAGTCCAAATCCCGCCACGCCAGCTGGGGAATTTAAATTCAATTAATTAAATAAAATCTGGAATTAAAATACAAGTATTAGTAATGGTAGCCATGAAACTACTGGATTGTCGTAAAAACCCATCCGGTTCACTAATGTCCTTTAGGGAAGGAAACCTGCCGTCCTTGCCCAGTCTGACCTAAATGTGACTCCAGACCGACAGCAATGTGGTTGATTCTTAATTACCCTCTGAAATGGCCTAGCAAGCCACTCAGTTGTAAAATCTCACTTAAAAAAAGTCATAATGAGAATAAAACCGGATGGACCACTAGGCACCAGACATGATAAAGGCAAACCAAGCCCAGTCGACCCTGCAAAGACCTCCTCACTAACATCTGGGGACTTGTGCCAAAATTGGGAGAGCTGTCTCACAGACTAGTCAAGCAACAGCCTAACATAGCCATACTCACAGAATCATACCTTTCAGCCAATGTCCCAGACACTTCCATCACCACCCCTGGGTATGTCTTGTCCCACCGGCAGGACAGACCGACCAGAGGTGGCAGTAGAGTGATATACAGTCAGGAGGGAGTGGCCCTGAGAGTCCTTAACATTAAATCCAGACCCCATGAAATCTCATGGAATCAGGTCAAACATGGACAAGGAAACCGCCTGCTGATTACCACCTACCGCCCTCCCTCAGCTGATGAACCAGTCCTCCTCCATGTTTAACATCACTTGGAGGAAGCACTGAGGGTAGGAAGGACACAGAATGTACTCTGCGTGGGGGACTTCAATGTCTATTACCAAGAGTGGCTCGGAAGCACCGCTACTGACCGAGCTGGCTGAGTCCTGAAGGATATAGCTGCTATACTGGGCCTGCGGCAGGTGGTGAGTGAACCAACACAAGGGAAACACTTACCTGACCTCATCCTCACCAATTTACCTGTCGCAAATGCATCTGTCCATGGCAGTATTGGAAGGAGTGACCACCGCACAGTCCTCGTGGAGATGAAGTCCTGTCTTCGCACTGAGGACACCATCCAACCTGTTGGGTGGCACTACCAGCGTGCTAAATGGGATGGATTCAAAACACATCTAGTAGCTCAAAACTGGGCATCCATGAGGTGCTGTGGGCCATCAGCAGCAGCAGATTTGTATTCCAGCACAATCTGTAACCTCATGGCCCGGCATATTCCTCAATCTACCATTATCAACAAGCCAGGGGATCAACCCTGGTTCAATGAGGAGTGTAGAATAGCATGCCAGGAGCAGCACCAGGCGTACCTAAAAATGAGGTGCCAACCTGGTGAAGCTACAACACAGGACTACATGCATGCTAAACAGTGGAAGCAACATGCTATAGACAGAGCGAAACGATTCCACAAAAAACAGATCAGATCAAAGCTCTGCAGTCCTGCCACATCCAGTCGTCGTGAATGGTGGTGGACAATTAAACAACTAATGAGAGGAGGAGGCTCTGTAAACATTCCCATCCTCAATGACGACGGAGTCCAGCACGTGAGTGCAAAATCAAGGCTGAAGCGTTTGCAACCATCTTCAGCCTGAAGTGCCGAGTGGATGATCCATCTCGGCCTCCTCCTGATATCCCCACCATCACAGAAGCCAGTCTTCAGCCAATTCGATTCACACCATGTGATATCAAGAAACGGCTGAGTGCACTGGATACAGCAAAGGCTATGGGCCTCGACAACATCCCGGCTGTAGTGCTGAAGACTTGTGCTCCAGAACTAGCTGCGCCTCTAGCCAAACTGTTGCAGTACAGCTATAACACTGGCATCTTCCCAACAATGTGGAAAATTGCCCAGGTATGTCCTGTCCAAAAAAGCAGGACAAATCCAATCCGGCCAATTACCGCCCCATCAGTCTACTCTCAATCATCAGCAAAGTGATGGAAGGTGTCGTCGACAGTGCTACCAAGCGGCACTTACTCACCAATAACCTGCTCACTGATGCAAAGTTTGGGTTCCACCAGGACCACTCAGGTAATCAGGGGAACAACTTTCCAGTGGCTGGAGTCATATCTAATGCAAAGGAAGATGGTAGTGGTTGATGGAGGCCAATCATCTCGGCCCCAGGACATTGCTGCAGGAGTTCCTCAGGACAGTGTCCTAGGCCCAAACATCTTCAGCTGCTTCATCAATGACCTTCCCTCCATCATAAGGTCAGAAATGGGGATGATCGCTGATGATTGCACAGTGTTCAGCTCCATTCACAATCCCTCAGATAATGAAGCAGTCCAAGCCCACATGCAGCAAGACCTGGACAACATCCAGGCTTGGGCTGATAAGTGGCAAGTAACATTCGCGCCAGACAAGTGCCAGGCAATGACCATAAGAACATAAGAACATAAGAAATAGGAGCAGGAGTAGGCCAATCGGCCCCTCGAGCCTGCTCCACCATTCAATAAGATCATGGCTGATCTGATCCTAACCTCAAATCTAAATTCATGTCCAATTTCCTGCCCGCTCCCCGTAACCCCTAATTCCCTTTACTTCTAGGAAACTGTCTATTTCTGTTTTAAATTTATTTAATGATGTAGCTTCCACAGCTTCCTGGGGCAGCAAATTCCACAGACCTACTACCCTCTGAGTGAAGAAGTTTCTCCTCATCTCAGTTTTGAAAGACCAGCCCCTTATTCTAAGATTATGCCCCCTAGTTCTAGTTTCACCCATCTTTGGGAACATCCTTACCGCATCCACTGATCAAGCCCCTTCACAATCTTATATGTTTCAATAAGATCGCCTCTCATTCTTCTGAACTCCAATGAGTAGAGTCCCAATCTACTCAACCTCTCCTCATATGTCCGCCCCCTCATCCCCGGGATTAACCGAGTGAACCTTCTTTGTACTGCCTCGAGAGCAAGTATGTCTTTTCTTAAGTATGGAGACCAAAACTGTATGCAGTATTCCAGGTGCGGTCTCACCAATACCTTATATAACTGCAGCAATACCTCCCTGTTTTTATATTCTATCCCCCTAGCAATAAAAGCCAACATTCCGTTGGCCTTCTTGATCACCTGCTGCACCTGCATTCTAACTTTTTGATTTTCTTGCACTCGGACCCCCAGATCCCTTTGTACTGCAATACTTTCCAGTTTCTCGCCATTAAGATAATAACTTGCTCTCTGACTTTTCCTGCCAAAGTGCATAACCTCACATTTTCCAATATTGTATTGCATCTGTCAAATCTTCGCCCACTCACCCAGCCTTGGAGGTTTTTTATGACCTCCTCACTCTCTACTTTCCCTCCCATCTTTGTATCATCTGCAAACTTTGATACGTTACACTCGGTCCCCTCCTCCAAATCGTTAATATAGATTGTAAAGAGTTGGGGACCCAGCACCGACCCCTGCAGAACACCACTGGCTACTGGTTGCCAGTCCGAGAATGAACCATTTATCCCAACTCTCTGCTTCCTTTTAGATAACCAATCCTCCACCCATGCCAGAATATTACCCCCAATCCAGTTGATCTTTATCTTGAGCAATAATCTTTTATGTGGCACCTTGTCGAATGCCTTCTGGAAGTCTAAATATACTACGTCCACTGGTTCCCCTTTATCCACCCATACATTATGTCCTCAAAGAACTCAAGCAAATTTGTCAGACATGACTTCCCCTTCGTAAAGCTATGCACAAAAAAGTCCTTCAACCACGCATAAACCCAATGCACATCCGTTCAATGGGTCCTGTCATGTATTGACATTCATCATGAAGCAAATGAAAGGGCGAGTTGGCACTCATGACATAATAATGGGCAATTCATGGAAGTGGTGCTAATCAATAAATTTTATGTGCTGATATAAAAAAGGAAACTTCACAACATAACATTTCTTCAAACGTCCATGTGTGTACCCTTGGTGAATTACAATTGCTTTCTCTTACTCTTCCTACCGTTTCTATGTGGCGCATCCTCTCTGGCTTCAGCAGAGGTAGAGGCAGGCTGCTCAGATCCCTCCCCTGACAGCTGAGATGCTTTTGGCCTACGACCTCTGGGTTTTGGAGCCCATAAGGGCCCCGCCAAAGACTGTTCCACCTGCACCCGTGCAGGGGCAGACTTGGCCTTCGGGAGAGGAGGCAGCATATCAGATATTTGTTGGGGGGTAGGGGGCAATGCGTGAGACGAGGGAGTGCATTGACTGGAGTTCTCACTTCCAAGTCCCCTTTCGCCATCATCATTACGTAGTTTATGTTTTATTTCCTGTGATTCTTGGAACTGGACGAATAGTCAAGCAAAGAAAGTCACCCTCACTCATGGTGATTTTGTTAATCAAAAGTAATTATTTAATGATGTTATAATTCATACAAGCATTCATGAAGCAAACTCAAACCATACATAGGACTTTCCTTAATAAAATTCCATTATACACTTAATAATTCGCAATGTTATTATAGAATGACGTAACAATTTATACACACATCAGGCAAGTCATTAATACACATACAACCTTTAAACCAAGGGTTTTGCTCATCGAGGCCTGAGGATTGATCAGCTTTTCAGTCCATGAGGTCCTCTTCTTCTTGCGCAATGTTCGACTGCAGTGTGATGAAGAGACTGTTCTTCTCTCAAAGTCTTATATATTGTTTTTATCAATAGGACGTAAGATTGGGGAGTGTCATTCTTTTTGTCCAATCGCTACCTGTTGCTATGCTTAATCATTAACATAGCTCAATGATTGACAGTTTAGGCTTTCCTCTCCCCTCCCCTTTCAGCATTCTAAAGGGACCATTCCCTCCGTGATGCCCTAGTCCACTCCTCCATCGTCCCCAACACCCGCCCTCCTTCCCAAGGCACTTTCCCATGCAAGCGCAGGAGATGTTACACTTGCCCTTTCATCTCCTCCTTTCCCATCGCCCAGGTGCCCAAACATTTCTTCCAGGTGAAACAGCGATTTACTTGTACTTCTTTCAAATTAATATCAACCATCTCCAACTAGGAATGTCCTAATCACCTCCCTCTGACCTTCAATGCACAGAGTCCTTGCTTTTCAAATATAATGTATGGAAAAATTACCTGTACAAGGCAAAGATCTCAGAATCTAAACAAACAGGTGCGTACGGCAATGAAAGTGTAGGCACAGTACACTTTATAGATGCAAATGTTGTCTTATCAGGTGCACAGGCCGGCGGGGGGGAGGTGAGGGAGGGTTAGATGTATGCACTCCACACACACTACTGGTATTACATACCAGGTCTTTAAGATTATGAAAGGTTTCGATAGGGTAGATGTAGAGAAAATGTTTCCACTTGTGGGAGAGACCAAAACTAGGGCCATAAATATCAGATAGTCATCAATAATTCCAATAGGGAATTCAGGAGGAACTTCTTTACTCAGAGTGGTTAGAATGTGGAACTTGCCACCACAAGGAGTAGTTGAGGCGAATATCATATATACATTTAAGGAGAAGCTAAATAAACACATGAGGGAGAAAGGAATAGAAGGTTATACTGATAGGCTTAGATGAAGATGGGTGGGAGGAGGCTCATATGGAGCATAAACACCGGCATGGGCCAATTGGGCCGAATGGCCTGTTTCTGTGCTGTACATTCTATGTAATTCAAAAAAAAGACCATGTGCTCGAACCATGGAATGTAAAAGACCACTTTACTATCTCTGTTTATGGCCTTTCATGTAGAGATAGCCCCTTTCATTTCTATGCACAGACTTTCTTAATGGTCCTCACCACTCCAATTTTGATTGCTTCACTGGTTTCAAATCCATTCCTTATACCATTTGACCATATGCTGGGTGCAATATTATTTGATGTTTTACAAATCCCAGTTCTTCGACCAGATTACCGGATAGGAATGAGAGGCCCGAGCCCTTTTCACACCTTTCATTGCCTTCCTGATCCGAAGCCTTTGATGTATGTCCTTGTTGCCTTTTCTTACATTACCCCCTGCTGTGTTGAAAAGCTTGTGCTTCCAAAAGCCTGTGTGTTTTGAAAACCTGACAACGCTTTAAGCTCAATATTATCCATCTAGCTTATTTATTTCATAATCGAGATATCTATCCACAGTAGAATGTCTCCGATCCCGAAACTCATACTTCTCCAATGCCATCAGTGTCAGTGAGGGAAAAACAGGAATTGTGAGAACACAGTTTACCACATTACTGTGTTTGCAGGTTTTCAAATGTCTTTGTTTAAAAGGGGTACAGTTAACCCTTTCCTTCAAATGTCTTTTGTTAAAGGGGTTTTGAACTCCACCCCTCTCCTAGGCCAGTGCCATATCACTCCTACCACTCTGCTGGAGGGCAGCTTGGTGCAGATCAGTGATGCGTTGTAAGGTCACTGATAAGGTATCTGTCATCCTGTTTAAGGTGTCAGACTGTGTTAAAGGACCCACTGAAGTGTGAGTATTTGCGCTGGTGCATGGCTGTATGTCCTGTGACACCGTCAGAAGGAATGAGGTCCTCTGAGGAATCAATGTTATGCATCTCCGCAGACTCTTGTTGTACGCGTGAAGGCTCTGGAAGACAAAAGGAAGTGATATGAATTAGTCCTTGCCAATCTTGCCAATCGTCATACTCAGGCTTCTCATAGTTCAGTCATTGATGAAATAAAGTCAGCATATGTGAAAGATGTTTAAATTCTGTCGCCAGACATCTGCAAGTTCCCAATCTCTCGAGGGACACAAATGTGCCACTTATCTCCATGGCGTCCTCCTCCGCATCAGTGAGCTCCACTATTTGTGGAGGGCCACCTCCAGTCTTCTCCCTCTCCCTTGTGTGTTGTGCTCTTTTCTCCTACAAGGGATGAAAGAACAGACCTGTGAGTGACTGAAGGTCACGTATTCGCCCGATGGATGCAGTGCATTGGATGAGGTTGACTATCAGACTGATGCATCACATTGCATAAGGATTGGGGTGAGCGACAATGGTGGGTAGATAAATGGGGTGGTGGGGGAATGCATAGAAAGTGAAGGATGGCTGAAGGATGGCTGCTGCTGAAACTTAAGTGGGGAGTAATGTGGATGGAATATACTTGGCAGGACAGAGTGAGAAAGGGTGTTGTACACCGTAGGATGTGGGTGGATCAGCAACTGTACTCACTTCTTCTGACCTGGTTAGATCATTAAAGTGCTTCCTGCACTGCACCCAAGAACGGGCCACAATGCTCCTGCTGCTCACCTTATTAGCCAACCTCCAGCCATGCTTTCTTGGTAACAGAAGTAGGTTTCTTCCTCCCATTGCTGAGGTAAATGATGTCCCTCCTGAACCTTACTGCACCGAGCAGTACTTCAAGGGAAGCATCATTGATTTTGCGGGCTGGCCTTGCTCTTTGTGAATCCATGCTTAAACTCCTCCTGTCTCCTCCAATATCCATTTTTGCATTGGCCTTTAAATAGTGGACTTCAGATTGCATCATGCGGGTGCGCAGTATGCCCACTGCGCAGCTTGGAGATGCGAAACCCAGAAGAAAACATTTATCCTTCAATTAAGTTGTGATTGTAGAATTGGACCCTTTAACTTCACTTCCAGGTTTCGCGTCCAAAAAACTTCCCGCCCCGCTCTCTTCCTGGCTTCGAGTAAATATCGGTCCAATGTGTCAGTGAAATTATGTGAATAATGTCATACTGATGCATGTGGCAGCATCATACGTCAATACAGATTACTGCTGAACAGATTGATGCTCACTGTTCGATGTGCAACAAACTCTCTCGTCATAACATAAAAGCACTGGCATAAACAGGTATATGCATCATACTCAACTTGGACATTTATTTTGCGCAATGGATCAAGCCTGGGGATGTGCTGATGATCAAAATTACCATCAAAAAGACGTGATTGTGAGTGATGATGCCACTGCGTGCTGGTAGAGACATAAGCACAGACAGTCGACATTTGGCACCCTAACCGATGCACATTGTCATTATCATGCACTCCCACGCAAGCACAACCTTCTTGAGGCCCATGTGAAACAAGCCTGCACGACCAGAAAATAATAGTGCAATTTTAACAGAGGTGCTTGGAACATATAAGAATTTGATGATTTAAAAGAACTCTTGGAGTTAAAAACAACCAAATATTGAAGGTTAAAAGGTAATTTGAATATATGTCTGTCTATATATGTGTAATTTTAAACATCTTTCATCTACATACATTTCCTGTTTATAAACATTGGTTCATGTTGCTGTGATTTTTTTTGGTCACATTTCTGTGTTAACTGTTCCCATTACAATTTCCTAGTCCCACTTTTCCCATTCAATGTTCCTATGTCAATTTTCACCATCATCATTCAAAATGCTATTTCAAACTATTTCTTTCACCATTTATTTTTCTCAGTAACTGGAATTTGGATGTCCAAAATAAGGCTTAAACAAAATTAAAATTCCAGAAAATTACAGGGCTGAACCGACCTGACTCTGTCGGAGTATCTGGGGTCAGAGCGGGGTTACATCAAGTAAATGTCAGTGACAGGATTCATGCTACTATGGCTACATCTTGGGTGCCTGCCAGAAGTGGGGGCAGGAAAAATGCCGCAGCTGGTGCCTTGGCCAGGAACGTTTTTTAAAACCTGTCACAATATTTCTAGGGATTGGTCCAAGGTAGGACTCAAGCTTGAACCCCCAAGTGGATCCCAATTGTGCTGCTGAAGTCACCTGTACACCAGGTTGATCCCAATATCCAGGTCCCTGGGTGGTAGAGGCACTGAAATCAAGGAGTTTCCA
The DNA here is from genome assembly GCF_035084215.1 of Heptranchias perlo. Lineage (NCBI taxonomy): Eukaryota > Metazoa > Chordata > Chondrichthyes > Hexanchiformes > Hexanchidae > Heptranchias > Heptranchias perlo. The sequence goes on from NC_090329.1 coordinate 48,068,059, forward strand.
GGTGCTTGCTTCCCCACTCCCCCGCCATCCCCACCCCCCGGCCCCACTCCCTCCGATGTCAGGGGCCACCTTTGGGGCAGATGGAAAATTTGTCTTCTCAAGGCCCCTGCTCAAATTACTATCTGAGGGAATTCTGAACAGAGATCCAGTATTTCTGGGTGCTGTCAGAAATGCCACCACTATCAGGCTTCTTGTGCATGACTTCTGCACAGGAGCACCTTTGGGGCTGAGGGATTTTGGCCCCTGCATATTTCATAATAACATTTAAATGAATGTTTGAAAAATCAGCCAGTCCTCCCCACCCAATGATCGTCTTTGCGCTACTTCCAGCCAATCCTTCACGGCCACACACAGTATGAGGAAAATCTACCCCATTGCATTTTCTCAATGTTATCAAAGCAGTTCTTATGACTAAAAATTAATTTGCTAAAAGATATTTATTGCATAATGGTTGAATTTTGCTGAATTACCAGAACTATGTATTTTTGAAAACCTTTAAGAATGAATTAAATAAATAGGACTGAAGATTATGGATGTCAAAGGGAGTTTTCAGTGCAACTACAAAGGTTACAGGATAAAATACTTGCTTTCATAGTTCAACACATTAAACAATTATAAATCGAAAAAAAAATTTGAATTTGGACTTCTTGCAAGCTTCAAACATACACACACAACCCTAAAGAAATAACATCATGGGAACACCATCGCCTCCAAGTTACCTTCCAACGCACACGCCAACCTAACTTGGATATATTCATTGCTATTCGTTCATCCTCGCTGGGTCAGGGCAGCAGAACAAGAGGCTACAGGTTCGCAATGTAACGGAATAATTTAGGACAGATGCTAAAAAGTTTTTTGTTAATGGTGAAGGTAACCAAAAATTGGAATGGGTTGTTGGGAAGGGTGATTGAGACCTAGATACGGGACTCATTTAAGAAACATCTAGATGCTGTCATCAAAAGATGGTAGAGTTTTTTCTTGTTCTCAGGATGTGAGTGACTCTGGCAAGGCCACTTTTATTGCCCATCTGGGCAGTAACAGTAAAGAGAGAGCACAGCACCAAACTTACTCCTACAAAAACACTAACATTCATATGAAAATAATGACGGGGCATTAATTGAAAGAAAAGTAGGATTACAGACTTCATCAAGTTTCTCACATATTCTTCATTATGTTTCGCTTTCTTTCTATAAAGTAGTGTCAAAGTTCCTCAGCCCCATAAGTGCTCCTGCGCAGAAGTCATGCGCAAGAGGCCTGACAGTGGTGGTACTTCTGACGGCACCCGGAAATACTGGATCTCTGTTCAGAATTCCCTCAGATAGTAATTTGAGCAGGGGCCTTGAGAAGTTGGTGGTTGGCTTCTCCTTGAACTGCTAGGGTTCTTGTGGTGATGGTGCTCCCACAATGGTGTAGATGGGGAAATCAGGGTTTTGTTGTATTTATTTTTTCAGAGTGAATCCAGCTACAATTTTTATTTCTGATCCAGCTGATTATATAGCTCTATAAATAACATGTATAAGATAACAAATCAACACAAAATTTTATATTTCCCCTAAATTCTTGAAATTTAACCATACATTTTCCTCTATGGTATTCCACATTGCTACTCCATCATTCTTTTCTGGAGGCTTCAATGTACTTCTAAGGTATGGGACTCACTTTTTCTCTTTTCTTTCTTGCAGCTTTATTTCTTCCCCAAACTTCTCTGACCTATTTCTTTGCCTTACATTTGGGTCCAATCACTCATCCAATTGGATCCAACTGTGCACCACTACATATTTCAATAAAAATTGCGTTCTTTAGCATGCGGTCCGGAGTCCAGGCTGATCATGTTCTTGTTTAAAAGTAAATGCATCATAACGAGTGGGAGGTGAACCAACGAGTTACAGTTACTGCTGGGAGCAGCAAAGCAGAACCAGAGATTGGGCACAGTCATTTTTGGGGAGGACCTTGTAAAAGGCTGAATCTGGTCCCATTCTCATTCTCACCACATTGGATAGTCTTTGTCCATATAGCCTGAGCATAACATACCCTGACCTCCATCCCTACAGGTCACACATGGAGCTTTGCTTGTTAAGCTCCGTGATACGATCCTCAGGTTGCACCCTCCTTCCAGTACTGCTGCTCCTGCTCTGGCTCCAGTTCTTGCTCTTGCTTGTGCTCATTAGCATCAACTATGCCGTAATTCACCTTCATGCCACAAAACCTCACAGGGGAAATAAGGCAGGGGAAATTCATCTGGGCAGTAGCAGTAACGGAGAGAGCACTGCATCAAACTTACTCCTACAAAAACACTAACATTCATCTGAAAATAATGACGGGACAATAATTGAAAGCAAAGTAGGATCACAGACTTCATCAAGTTTCTCACACACTCTTCATTATGCTTTGCTTTCTATCTATAAAATAGTGTCAATTAATCCCTGGAACTACTACAACATTCACATTAATAACAGCCCTGCATCTATCAGCGGTGTCTCAGAGGTTTCACAGTGGCTGATTATTACTGCATACGCTCCCACATCAGAAATGCCATGAGGGATCCATTACTGCACAATAGATTACTTTTAGAACACATGCACTGCAAATGGAGACAGACTACTGCAGATGCCATGTTGGTACATATGTTAAATACAGCTGTTGGACCATGCACCCATACCTTGATCAGAGATTTTGCAGACACTGGCAAGTTGTTTATGCACAGTGCTCATCAATTATTGGTGCATTGGTAGATTGCATAGAAGGACAAGTGTATTTTAAACTTAAAAGATATCTGACACTGAAGTTGAGGCCTCTCCCTCTGGAATAATTTGAAAGTGTCAATTGAGGTAAATTCATTTATTTTTTCTGCCCAGCACCACTGCCAGCACCAATGAATTTTCCAATGGGAATACACCTGTCAGATGCATCTGGAAGAAGAGGAGGACTCTATATAGGGATGCTATGCAGGTCAGGCTGCACAAGAGATGCTCCATGCCCATCTACCACTACCCTCACAACTGCATCTGCAGGCAGAGGTCTGCCAGAGTCTGCAAAATTGGTTGGTGACACAAAATAATTTGTTATTGCCTACTCTGACCAAGTGAATACTTTCTTGCCACCTTTTTAAAATTATTTGTGGGATTTCTACAGTCATCTGGGGTTGAACTATTTTTTTCTTAATTATCACAACATATGTGTCCATGTTTCTTGGTGTGTCCATTTTTTTTCTTTCTCTGTGAAGCACCTTGGGATGTTTTTCTGCAAGAAAGGCACTATAAATGTAAGTTATGTAGGTAGTTTTAACTGTGCTTCAAAGAATGCATCTTTAAATTGACCATTATAAACAATTCTGGTGAAGAGAATCATGGCCCTGTCTGTCTCTTTCTGGACCACATTTTGCATCTTAATTACCCCATCATATAATGTCACAGTCATCAGCATTGTTAGTATGTATTAACATATGTAAAGTTACTCACTGAGTCAGTCAATCTGTATTCTGTCAAATAATTTCTGATTTGTTGTCTTAACTGGCTGTCATGGTAAATTAAGATGATTCTTTTTTGTCAGGAACTGTGATATTCTTGCTTAGATGGTAAGTGCAAATGTTTACCCAACACATAACTCTCTAAAGTACTTTAACACCCACAATTGAGAATAATATTTCCCTCATAAGATTAGACTTTATGAAACTTGAAGAATACATTTATTATACTAAATTATAGACCACATTCCTGATATATAATAATTAGTCATCATTTTCAGATACAAATGGATTAGCACTAGTGTACTTATGTAAATATGATTAATTAAGCAATATTTATTGGACATGCAAAGTTTACAAAGCAATAAATAATTCCCATACACTGAATGCCTGATGAGGCTGAATGATTTCTTTTCCAGTTTTCAAGGTTGTAAGTAGAGTTGAACTCCTTTAAGGTGACCACCAATAGAACTGGTCAAAAGTGATCAGCTTAGTGGGGTGGTCAACTTGGAAAGATCGTGATCAAAATGAGAAGATTGCATCTCATATCAGAGCCTGGACTTTCTTCTTTTGACATAGTTACTGCCAAAATGGCTGTTGGTGGGTTTTCTTTTACAGCTGCTGAAGTGGAAGTAGTGGTTGCGAGGAGGGTTGCCCTCTGGGCCATCCCAAGTACCAACCCCATAGGCCAGTATTACAGCATGCCCTACAGGTGGTGCAGGTAAGCCTTAGGCTATAGATGACCACTACTGTCAATGCATGTACCAACCCTACAGTGCTGCATGGTAGCTGCAGTTGGGTTTCAGCAGTGCACCTGTCTCTCTGCTGACTGCTACCTTGAGAAGATCATTCCCATGGTCATTGCTGAATAGGTGTGCCAGTGTCTGCAAAATTGGTTGGTGACATCTTGACAATGCAAGCTCTTGTTATACCATTTTTCATACAGTGCAATTAAAGTATGACATACGGTGATTAGGGTATTTCTGAGGAAACATCCAACATATGGGTAGTCAGGTATTCACATATCTTAACGATGCCATTAAGTCTGATGTCCCAACTACATTTGGGAAGAGAACCTTCCACCAGCTCTAATAGTCTGCCAGAGAGGTATTTTCACCTCTGCCTGCAGATGCAGTTGTGTGAGTAGTGGTAGATGGGTATGGAGCATCTCTTGTGCAGCCTGACCTGCATAGCATCCCTATATAGAGTCCTCCTCTTCTTCCAGATGCATCTGACAGGTGTATTCCCATTGGAAAATTCATTGGTGCTGGCAGTGGTGCTGGGCAGAAAAAATAAATGAATTTACCTCAATTGACACAAAAGCTCATAAGAGTGAAAATGCCAACAGGGGAAAAAAAAGTAAAAATGAGGAGAAACGGTTAAGAAATGGCAAAAATATACTCACCTTTATATTACGACGTTCTTATCTCCAGAATAATTACCAATGCCTAGCAACACTGGACACCCATTTTAAATGAGCAATGTTTATGTCAGGCATTCTGCACATCAGAACAGTGGAAATGATATGCAGGAACAGCATGTCCCCAAAAGAATATTAAAATAAAGCGCCTGCCCATTTGTGGTTGGTGCATCTACCCACCACTGGGTCCTGCTACCAGAAAATGCATTGGGTGGCAAACAGAGTGTGTCTCAAGTAGGGATGGACTTTTAGTGATGTTTTGCATCCGTCGCCACAATGCTGCCAAAAATCAGGCAGTACAAATGAGCAAAATCTGACATTAAACGTGTACATTTCTTATAACAACTGCTGTGGTATCCATTAAATTCAATTACGCACACAAGTGTAAATTAAAATTGTACAAATTATCCAGTTTTACAACTTTTATTAGGAAGAACAGCAATATTGTATCACTTCATATCATGTCATGTCATAAGTAAAGTGAATTGTATGAAATTGAATTAAACGTGGGATAAATCGTATTAAATTCCCAAAGGTATTTACAGTGGAGGCTACAAGTGACTGGGGATTTAATTGATGGATTGTTTGAAGCAAACAAGCAATCTATGATTGATGCAGGCAGCCCTGTGAAAAAAATGAGAGCCTCGACATCACTTAAGATGGCAGCATTGGCAGGAGGTCAACTGAAAGAGGGCTAAACAGAGGAGGGTGAAAATAGGTGGTCAACTTCTGAATAGCTGAGTAGTTGAATTATTGGGATATGATTCCCATTGCCAGTACTAGCTTTTGAATAGGACTTTGAACTGGTCAGGTTGGTGGGGTAGTCACGTTAGATTGGTGGTTGATTATTGAGGTTCCATTGTGTAAGGTTTAAGATAAATGCTGTATGTGTGTCAAAAGGCCAGTGTCTACCTTGTGGTGCTGATGTGTGATGTTTTCTGTTGGTGCAGACCACCTTGATTTTTTGAGGTACCTCCAAACAAGCTCAGTGGAGAATTCGGCAACAGGTAACAAGTCTTCACTGTACTCAAAAGCACATTGTGGACTTGCTCGCTAAGTGTAATTTTGTTTGGTGGTAGCAGACAACTGTTATTCACCAGTGGATTAATTCTCCTTTGGTGCACATGAATAGACCATCATACAAAAAAGGACAGGTAAGGATCAGCTGGTGCATCAAGCCTGTCCCATCCTGATATGGGGCAAGCTCAGTACACCATTATCAATATCCCCACCTTCCCTTCAATCAAGCCTCCTTGAAGTTTATGTTTTTCTAATATAAAAAACCTCTCTTAGCCTCATAGAATCATAGAATGATACAACACAGAAGGAGGCCATTCGGCCCAGCATGCCTATGTCGGCTCTTTGAAAGAGCTATCTAATTAGTTCCACTTCTGCTCCTTCCCCATAGCCCTGCAAATTTTCCCCCTTCAAGTATCTACATTAAGGCTATCCTGGTAACTAAGGGCCCTTAAATTAGATATCAATCAAGTGACCTTCCTCTGAACCTTTTCCAGGGCCTCTATATACACCACCATATGAGGGGACCAAAACACAGTATTCTAGATATGGCTTGATCAAGGCCTTATACAGAAAATGGATAGTCTTTCTTGTTGTATATTTAATTGTCTTCACAATACATCCTGACCTCATTTAGTTTTACAATAGCCTTGTGGCACTGGTATGCACTTTCAGTGACTCATGTACTTTAGATCTATGGGAATGCAATCAATCCCTTATCTAACCCAAATCTGCTGTTCATCAGAATTCTTATTTATGGTTATGCATTCGTAGATGCATGTAATGGAATGGAAAACTGGGATAAATTTTTCAGAAGTTAGAAAGGACAGCATGCTATACATTAGTGTGAGAATGTGTACGCTGGAAATGGAGGCAGACGGCTGCAGATGCCAAATTGGCGGAGACATACATAGGTACGTGAAATGTAATGGTGGACTTTATGCATTTATCTGCACCAGAGATTCTATAAGCTGATACTGGTTCCTTCAGGTAGGCTCTGTGGAGGCTCGGATATTGGGGGGGTGGGTACACCATCGGGGGGGGTTGGTCCACCAGGGGATGGGTCCACCATCAGGAGGGGGTCCACCATTGGGAAGGGGGTCCACCGTGGGGGAGGGGTCCACCATCGGTGAGGGGTCCATTCGGGGGGGGTCGGCCAATCGTGGGGGTCCAATTGCACCAAGTGAGCTTGTTGGGCCTGGATGAAGCACTCCTGCTCATTCTGGCCCACAAGCAGTGCAACTCACCTCGTAGGTCCGGCCCTTCCCTTCACCTAACATGAATCAGAAGTAATGGGAAACAAGAACAGGTAAGGTTAAACTTATTTTACATTTCAAATATGCAAAAAATTAACTGCCTCAACTATCGCAATGAGGTACATTGTCCCTTTAACTATCGGCTTGTCGGCTTTAAGTGGAGATGGGACTTCTGGGTTTCTGTCGCACGCGAGCATCCCAACGCGCCTGGGTTAAACGCACGTTGGAGCCGGGATGCGGTCCCCCTCCAAAAATCAGCACATAATATTGCAGGGTGGGGGTAAGGATATGGTGTCAAGAAGTTGTTTGAAAACATGCAAATTAGCTCGTTACAATATTGACAATCCCTAATGACTCAAAACTGTAAGTACTATATTTATGAAATGTGGATAAAATATTCATTGTGCTAAAAGGAAGGATATATTTATGAATCATATGAATCAGTTCTAATGTCATGTGCAAATGGGGTTAACTTTTTCAACTTTTCTCAGGGATTTTTTTTGTCCTCATCAAAATTAGAAATAACAGTAGTGAGGAATAGAACACATTCTCATTTTTTCACTCAGTGTCAGCCACAAAATGCAGATACAGAGTAAAAAATCTCTTCGTCTGCTTCAACAACATGCCCTAACCCCAACCTCAGAAAATTGCCCTCGACTGCATTAGTGTGAGTTTTCAGTTTCCCACACCAACTGTAACCTCCCTGTAACCTCTTGATTTAGAAACCAATGTGCAGTGAATGATGCAGAATTTAAAACAATGGGCTTAGACCCTGGAGAAACGGCCTTAAGTATACACGGCCTTTACATCTGCTAGAGGTTGATTTTCATCACATCACCCTGGGCTAGATCTGAACCAATATCACTGGGATGAAAAGACACTAACCTAGAAATTACTGTCAGTGATATCAGCGGATAAACACTTTAGGGATAATTTTTTAACTTTGCACTCTCAGTCAAGGTCCTCGCCCACACATGTCGGAAACTCATACTGTGCATGATTTTCTGAACATTTAAATTAATGGTCAGAAATAGTGTGCAGCACACACCATCATTTCTGATATACATTCCCTGTGGGTGAGACTCCCCACCAGCAGTGCCAAGTTGGAAAATTACTTCTTGAATGCATTCATATGCACTTGCTCCATCTGCTATCATGCAGGTGCTAACTCATTTATTTGAAAGAGGGAAATGACTCCACTAAAACAGCAGACAGGGAAATGTCATAAACGTGCTATGTTTTCATTTGCTAACATCGCCAATTGCAATTTCTAGCTTATAGAGGGTAAGTCCACCATCACACACTTCCAGTGGGGAACCGTGCTCATGGGGAGCACAGATCAGAGAATCAGGGCTGAGGTGTTGTAGTCCTATCTCTGACCCACACTCCTTGTAAGAATAGATTCCTGCTGTGAGTGCTGGATTGTAGGATGGCCCAAATAAATTCTATTAAGTTTGACTACTGTTCACTGACGTTTCTGTTACGGAAACCTGCTTGGCATAAACAGTCATGTGATAATTGTACTTTATTCAGCCCTTATAATGCAGACCACCCAGAAGAGTCAGAAATATGGGATAGGTACGGTATAACTGCTGTCATGGTGGCCTTGCCTCAATGCTCCTTGCCACAGTGGAAATCACTCTGTTAAGAAACATAATGTGGAGATGCCGGTGATGGACTGGGGTGTACAAATGTAAGGAATCTTACAACACCAGGTTATAGTCCAACAGTTTCATTTGAAAATCACAAGCTTTCGGAGGCTTTCTCCTTCGTCAGGTGAGTGTCGAGATTCATTGAAAATTACCGCATTTATAGTCATAGAACAATGCCTGGTGATTACAGATAATCTTTCCAACTGCCCGTTATCAAGGCCATCAAATTAATTGAATAGTGTTCAGACAGAGAAACCTTAGATACCCCAGACAACTGAATATACAAACGGCCAGAACCAAAGAAAGAGAGGGAGAGAGAGAGAGAAACATCCGAAAGGAAGAGAAAGAGAGAGAATGACCAGTTGTATTAAAAACAGATAACTTTTTTTCCCCCTGGTGGGGTTACGTGTAGCGCGACATGAACCCAAGATCCTGGTTGAGGCCGTCCTCATGGGTGCGGAACTTGGCTATCAATTTCTGCTCGACGATTTTGCGTTGTCATGTGTCTCGAACGCCACCTTGGAGAACGCTTACCCGAAGATCGGTGGCTGAATGTCCTTGACTGCTGAAGTGTTCCCCGACTGGGAGGGAACCCTCCTGTCTGGCGATTGTTGCGCGGTGTCCGTTCATCCGTTGTCGCAGTGTCTGCATGGTCTCGCCAATGTACCATGCTCCGGGGCATCCTTTCCTGCAATGTATGAGGTAGACAACGTTGGCCGAGTCACAGGAGTATGGGTTCATGTCGTGCTACACGTAACCCCACCAGGGGAAAAAAACGTTATTTGTTTTTAATACAACTGGTCATTCTCTCTCTTTCTCTTCCTTTCGGATGTTTCTCTCTCTCTCTCCCTCTCTTTCTTTGGTTCTGGCCGTTTGTATATTCAGTTGTCTGGGGTATCTAAGGTTTCTCTGTCTGAACACTATTCAATTAATTTGATGGCCTTGATAACGGGCAGTTGGAAAGATTATCTGTAATCATCAGGCATTGTTCTGTGACTATATATGCGGTAATTTTCAATGAATCTCGACACTCACCTGACGAAGGAGAAAGCCTCCGAAAGCTTGTGATTTTCAAATAAAACTGTTGGACTATAACCTGATGTTAAGAAACATAGGAAGCGACTTGAGTGTGGAGAAAAGAGTGGAATATGTATGAGTCTGGTATTGGCTTGAGAGATATAATGATAAAGACTAACAGGTAAAAAAGCAGATATTTGTCATTAAAATCAGCAAAATAGAAAAGTAAGTAATTGAGTTTCAGTGATATTTAAATAAGAATGGTGCAGAGGTCAAGGCAAAATTATTGCTAACCGAGAGAGAAAGGGAGCAGAGACTGATATGTGAGAAGAATCGGAGATCCTCCAGTCTTGGGATGTAAGGAGAATATTTTAGTACAAATCTTTTTACATGCAGCAGTGAGCCAAGAGAGTATAAATTGAATAAAAAGGCTAACATGTGCTGCTTCTACTTAGTTATACACTTCTTTAACTGACAACAGCTATCACTTTGGCTATAACACATCAAATCAGCTACTCACCGTGGCAAAGTCAATATAAATTAATAGGGTCCAAATCTTTGTTGGCTCTTAACAGTAAACCGTTATACATTTGAGCATAATCCTGCAATTAAAATTTGTCATTATTTATGCTTCCTGCAAATAACAAACACCTAAGAATGTGCTTAGCTGCTAATCATATTCTGTAGCAGACAGCTTTTTGTTGATGAATACAGATTACTGAGCAAAGGCACTATAGCTACTTTCTTGATGGATGACCCATTTTATCAACTGGAAAAGAATTGTAAATGCAGATTGTACTGACTACTTCGTAATGGTGTTTGGATCCATTTAGTAAGTTGCTGTTGGTTCCTAATGGTTTTTTGATTAAATGATTTATCTTTGTCACTTGGTGTATAGTTGCTGATGATGCATTGGCTCGAGTCTGTGGGGCCTGACCACATCTTCAGTATCACCTCAAAATCAATTGTCTACAAAGAATTTTCACAAATGATAAGAAAGGTTTATTGGTGGACCTTGTTTGGAAACTACTGACAAAAAGTTTGGCCTTTCTGATACTGCACTTGCAATGATGTTTTCTGGTCAGCAACTAGTTCTGTAATACCTAACTATGTTACAGCAGCTAAATAATTTTGGTTTGGAGATAACCTTCTCAATGCACACAACGATATTTTATTGACAACGGAAAATCCATTTTGTAATTTTTTTGAATTGCTCTTGGACAGAGATTTTGTTTTAAGAAATCAAGGTGATAGATTAAGGCTTATAGTGCAGGACATTATCAAGATTGAAAAAAAGTAAATGAAAAGTCAAGGCAACTCAGTGATGAGGTGACAATAACATTGGGTTTTAAAACCCCAAAGGTTGTCAGGTAAAGAGGAAAGACTTTGTAAGGTACAGAATATGATGAAAATAAATTTTCCATCCTGTTAGGAATGCAAATATTTTTAAAATAGAAATGTAGAAACATAGAAAATAGGAGCAGGAGTAGGCCATTCCTCCCTTCAAGCCTGCTCCGTCATTCAATATGATCATGGCTGATCCTCTATCTCAATACCACATTCCCGCTCTCTCCCCATACCCCTTGATGCCTTTTGTGTCTAGAAATCTATCTATCTCCTTCTTAAATATATTCAGTCACTTGGCCTCCACAACCTTCTGTGGTCGAGAATTCCACAGGTTCACCACCCTCTGAGTGAAGAAATTTCTCCTCATCTCAGTCCTAAATGCCCTACCCTGTATCCTGAGACTGTGAACCCTCGTTCTGGACCCCCCAGCCAGGGGAAACATCCTCCCTGCATCCAGTCTGTCTAGCCCTGTCAGAATTTTACATGTTTCAATGAGATCCCCTCTCATTCTTCTAAACTCAAGTGAATACAGGCTGAGTCGACCCAATTTCTCCTCATATGACGGTCCTGCCATCCCAGGAATCAATCTGGTGAACCTTCGCTGCACTCCCTCTTTGGCAAGTATATCCTTTCTTAGGTAAGGAAATGGTGTTAAACCAACTGTAAAATGGTTTCCAAGCACTGCATTGAAAATGGAAATATCTGCTAAGAGGCTTTTGTCTTTATCATTGGTTCAGGAATCTTTGATTAAGAATTAATTGAGTTAAAAGCTATTTATTAAGGGGAACAGGTATTTTAGATGTTAGAGCAGTGATCAGCATCTCAGGGGGAAACTAATATATCATTGTTAGCAGAGAGGATATTTTAGCATTTCTGACTTCACTGCTGAAAGTATATAGCCATTTTTTCCCAAATTGCCTAAAGAAACAAAATTCTTGGAGGTGTGATTCCGGGACTGTGCCTGCTCTGGAACTCTGCCGCTGACCCCACAGAAGTTCACGGGGTTGGGGGGGAGGGACGGTGGGGGGGGGGGGGTGGTGCAAATGGGAGCCTATAGAAGTAGGCCTTTGGTGGTGTGGAATGCATCTGTAATGCCCCCATAAATCTGGATAGTTGTTTAGCTTACAGTGTGACATTTTCAATATTCCAATTTGACAGGGATGTAGTGAACGACTGACGTGCTCTTTATCAAGCAATTTACCACGTTGTAGGTGCACAGAGTCTTGACACCACAGGCACTTCAGGACCACAATATCATATGCCCTCTCTACCAGGCACTTAGTAGACCTCAGCACCTCATAAGGTGGAGCACTGACACTCGATAGGCAGTAGTACTATGGGTGCCAAAAATTGTATTACCGGTGCCATGATCTGCTGGTGGAAACTGTTATCAAGCCTTTTGTATGCCACGAAGGTGTTGGAAAAACCAAATCATAATAAAGAGTTTTTCACTCCTGTGAAAGTATAATTTGGAGTATGAGACTCTGTGGTGAATCTTCAGTTCAACAATGAGGAAGATGAGGTTTTGTGGGTCTATAACTTCTGAAGTATCTTGATGGTTTGTTTTCTGCAGTAAAAGTAATCTGCAAGAGAATATATCCGGAGCATAAGAAGAACAAGAGAAAAGTTCAGAGGAGCACTGATAGCAATAGTATATTCATAAAATAGACAATGTCGAAAAAGATTGTAACAGACCGAGAAAGGGAAAGAGAGAGGGGGGTTGTAGGCCAGAGCTGAGAGAAAGTTGCCTATCAAATGACAATTCTTTTCTTGTATTTTGTCTAAAAATCTGAGAGGTGTGAGAAGACCATTTCCATATATGGGATCAGCATTCAAGTTTTGGATGAACTGGAGCATTTTTTTCCTCCCACCAGAAGAGTGGTTGGGGTGGCACCTGTTCCCACCCACATGAAGTCTGCTACTTTTTTTTATTCGTTCATGGGATGTGGGCGTCGCTGGCGAGGCCGTCATTTATTGCCCATCCCTAATTGCCCTTGAGAAGGTGGTGGTGAGCCGCCTTCTTGAACCGCTGCAGTCTGAGTGGTAAAGGTAGGGAGTTCCAGGATTTTGACGCAGTGACGATGAAGGAACGGTGATATATTTTCCTGTGGGGACTCTCATTACTTGTGTGAGGCAGGTTTGGAGCGGTAGCACCACTCCTAGTAGTCTTACTGCCATTGGGAGACAGGGAAGTGCTGTGAATCTGCAGCATTTAAAACATAACAGCTGGTTAAAAGACCACAAGTTTTTTCTGAGAACGGGAAGTACACCTGGAACAATGACTGAAAACACAACAGCCTCAAGGCAGAAGTGGAGGATTAGGAAGGACCCCCAGGTTTTCTAATGCATCACAGAACATGTAAAAGCAGGGAAATGATACAGTGCATTTGGCTGTTGCTAAACGTAGATGTGCAAAGTGGATACTATGTGGTAAAAATTCGATAAGGGCCATTTTCAGGGCCCCTACACAGGCAGCATGTGAACTTTGTGCTGCCTGCTACTTACCATGATATCTCCGCAAAGCCAGCGCTACCCGCGCTGCTGAGAGGCTGCACAGAGAATGAGGAAGTTGGAAATGGGGCGTGCACAGCGCACATCATCAGCAGCCTGCGCCTCTTAAAGGTGCAGGTGCACATTTCAAATGGCAGGTACACAGTTTACTAGGAGGAGGGAAAGATGGTCACAAGGATGGCAGGACCAACGCAAGAGAGGGCTCCACGCTTCTCTGATGATGCATTGGAGGTTCTAGTGGAAGAGGTGGACGAAAGGAGGGCCAACATGTCCCCGCAGGGTGGCAGGAGACCCTCCAGACTGCAGCTCCGCAGGCATTGGCAGGCTGTGGCGCAGGAAGTGAACGCCAGGAGCATTGCACCAAGCACGTGGGTGCAGTGCCGAAAGAAGTTCAATGATTTGACACGAGTGGTCAAGGTGAGTGAATGCAAGTGTCAAGTGGCACATCCTCCAACTGCACCACTACTCCACGCATCACACTTGCCGTCACCCACCCACCAACTAACACTGCCCATCCATACGCAATGCTGCATCTCACCCGCACATAGTACCACACTTGCAGTACACACAACCACCACTCACAGGTCACACAAACTGACAGATATTCGACTATGACAGGAACATCACTCGCACAACTTGCAGGACACTCACTGACACACTGTCCTCTCTTTTGCAGGAGAAGATGGCGCATAACAGCTGGCAACAGGAGGGACCTGAGGGTGGACGGGGACGCTTACAGATCCTCACCCCCCTAGAGGAGACAGTGCTTCGGATCATTGGGCGGGCCGTCGCTGCAATCGTGATAACATGCCACGCTGGAGGTCCCGGTGAAGGGAGTCTCTGCATATCTAATGCTCCTTCTCATTTCCCACAGCTCCCTCCTCCCATAATCTTTTCTGGCTCACGTGCTGCAGATGCTGTTGGCACACACCTCTTACTTGCTCCTCTCCCTGCTCCACAACTCAAGATACACAAGAACACCTGGCGGAACCGTCCGAGGAGGAAGAGGAGAAGGAGGAGGTGGACACTGAAGCCACACCGTCACTCGATCTGACACTCGCTTCCACCAGCTCAGAGACTGACACTGAGCGTCCTTTAGAGGCTAGGTTAGAGGAGGGATCTGCACGTGGTGAGACACCGAGCACAAGTGCACAGGAGCCGGGGCGGGGGGAACGGATAGCACAGGTGCCAGCTGGTGGAGAGCGAGGTCACTCACTAGTTTTGCTGCAGAGGAGACAGATGAGGACTTCAATGGGCCAGGCTACAGAAGACGGCTGATGGGCGTATACCACCAAATGCTTGGGGCACTGGAAAGCCTGCCAGAAAGCCTGCGCACAATGAGAAGGGACATGGAGGAGTCCAGCTCCAACTTGGAACAGGGCTTTGCACAGAGCTTGTAGCCTATCATGATGCAGCGTCTGATGGCCGATGTCACGGCTTCCATTGCAGCACAAACAGATGTCATCAAAGGTCTGCAAGCTACGGTTGCTGCTCAGACTGCTGCAATGGAAGCTCAGACTGCTGCTATCGTGACTCTGAGGACCACTGTGAAACGGGGCTTCCAGGGCATCACAGCACTCCAGCAATCCGTTCTCCAGCTGATCACCAGGATTGCTGAGGTGCTGTCCCGGGAGAGCAGCAGTGGTGCCATGGCAGTCGGATCTGGTGTCCTCTCTCAGGACGACAGCCTTCCTGCTCCCATCCCTGCCACTCCGCCACTGCCCCTGTTGTTACCTAGAGGCCAGCCAGGCCAGACTGCTGCAGCTCATGCTGAGATGGTGCAGTCTGAAGCCGGGCCCTCCTAGCCCAGAGCTGCTCGAGGTCGTCCTCCAAGGCAATCTGCAAGCTCCTTCATTGCAGGCCAGCAGCCTCCCATCACCCATGCTCCAGCCACTGGGGAAGCAGCTTGTAGGAGCACTAGGAGAGATAAAGGCACACGAACAACAGACACTAAGGGAATGCACAAGGGTGAATAGTTCTGTCTGTTTCCATAATTTCATTTATTCATTGATAAATGTGACTTTGAATTTGAATTTGGTGGTGGTTTTTATTTGTGCAATGAGCTGAGAGAGACACCAATGTGTAATCAGATGGAGGGCGATTTGATTATCTTGTGGGAGCGGAAAGGTGGGGAGTGTAGGACTGTTGGTGAGTTGGGGGATTTAGTTGATATTATTGATAGCGGGCGCGGATCAGGCGAGTACGCAGGGCCCTTGCAGATAAGGCGTATGGTCCCTGTTGCACCCTTGTGTCTTCCTTCACTTCCTCTTCCGGCTCCTCCCCTTCCTCATCCTCAACCTCTTCCTCCTCCTCCTCCTCCTCCTCCTCCTCAGCCTCTTCCTTCTCAGCCTCCTCCTCCTCCTCCACCTCTGGCCGGGGTCTTCTCCAATCATTGGTGGCAAAGGCTGGTCCCTCATGATGTCGAGGTTGTGCAGCATGCAGCATACCACCACGAATCTGCCCACCCACTCAGGGGAGTACTGCAGGGCTCCTCCAGACCGGTCCAGGCAGCGGAAGCATTGTTTGAGGAGGCCTATGGTGTGCTCCACGATGTTGCATGTGGCAGCATGGCTCTCATTATAGGCCTGCTGTGCACGTGTGCGTGGGTTCCTGACCGGAGTCATGAGCCATGGCATGAGGGGACAGCCCTCATCGCCCAGTAGCCTGCCTTTGATTTGCTGAGGCGGGTGAAAGATAGATGACACTTTGAAATGCCGCATGACGAAGGCATCGTGACTGCTCCCAGGGTAGCGGGCATTGACCTCCATGAGTCAATGCATGTGGTCGCATACCAGCTGCACGTTGAGGGAGTGGAAGCCCTTTCGGTTGACGAAGACGGCTAAGTTGATATGCGGGGCACGCAGGGCAATATGCGTGCAGTCAATGGCACCCTGCAACATGGGGAAGCCAGCAATGAGAGCGAACCCTTGTGCTCGCTCGTTCTGCTTGTCTCTGTCAAGAGGGAAGGTGATGAACCTGTTTCTCATCTGGTACAGTGCATCTGTGACCTCCCTTTGGCAGCAGTGCAAGATGTTGCACATGTCGCCAGCAGAGGCCTGAAATGATCCTGAGCCATAGAAATTCAGCGTCTCGGTAACCTGCACAGCCACAGGCAATGCTGTTCCTGACCTGCTCTGAGCCTGCGGTTGTGGCTGCCCCAGTTGACGGATCTCGGTCACGGCTTCCTTGGTGAACCTCAGGCATTGGATGCAATCCTCCTCAGTCATGTTGAGGTAAGAGAATTGGATACGGCTTCCTGCTCAGTGCCCTGCACCTCCTCGTCCTCCCTCTCCTCGCAGCTTGACCTGCTCTGCGTGGCCTCTCTGCATGCTCCCAGTCGTGCTCAATGCCCAGTGGGAGCCCTACCAGACTGTCCATGGTTGCCAGGAATGTTGTTCAACCACAGTTGTAACTTTCCGAACCGTAAGGCAGTACCTGCCAAGCCACTCTCAAATGTACTCTAGGAACTCTCAGTAAGTAAAGGGAGCTTCAAAAAACATTTCCTATTCCACCAGCAGCCAGAAGCAATAACCCAGCAACTAAACTGCAACACCTGCACGGTCCCTTTAAATGGTGTTGGTGGAGGGCCCTCCAGGCACTCTAAGGCACGTTCAGGTGGTCAGGATTAAGACTCTGCGTTGAGTTGAGCGTTAAGTGCCAAAATGGTCTATCGCTTTAAATCAGCGTTGCATACTGATTGCATGCATTTTCTCCTTACTTTACAGGCTTTCGGCGTTCGGTATTTGCGCCTGCGCTAACTCCTCTACCAAGATGGCGCACGTCACGCTGGAAACGCCATCTTGGATGTTGGAGAGGCCGCGTACGCCGAAACAACAGACGCTACATGGCCCAATTTAGCACCAATAGACTATGACTGAGATGCAATATTCTCAAAGATACATGTGTGTGTCTACCAATCTAAATATATGCTGATCTCTTTACCCACCTGGGGAAATCTGTGGAATAGATGATTCAGAAGAGCAGCAGGATACACCTAGCTCTACAACTGCCCGAATCTCACCAACTGCTTCAGGCCATCCAAAGTACTCGAGCACCAGCCCAGATACACCCACTTGGAAGGATTTAGTTAGTGAGGCAAATGCCCCATTGTGCACCATTCTCACCCCAGGTGCACCTTGGGTACCTTTTCACTGAGAAATTGACAATATTCATGTGCCTTCAGATACACCTCTGTGACATCTCTGGATTAGTTGTAATAATGTTTTGTTATCTTGACCCTATTATTGTCAAAGATAGGAGCAGGGCACCTTCTAAATATCTCCTCCCATCTTGTTTTTTTTCTTATTTCATTCACCATCTTCTTTTCTGTGTGTCCAATATCATGCAGCTACTACCACTCCCCATCTCCCTGTTCATCATTCCAGATTATAAATTGAAACACAGAGCACTAGTGAGCAACAGGAGCTGGCAGGGGAAGAGGGGAATTGAGCTGTTCCTCCATAGAGTGTTGAGGAGCCTAGAGACCCAGATCTCAGGGGCCCAGCCTTCAAAAAGATAATGAGATGGGAGCATCGATCTCATATTCAGAGTGGAGACTATTTCAATGCATAAGGTGGAGATGGTGGATAAGTAGGAGGACTCCTCTATCCGCATTTGAAGCACTATGAAGGATGACAGTTGGTCCCATAGCCAGAAAGCCCCAACTCACCATTATTTCATCAGTCCTGTCACACCTATCTGGCAGTGATGGAAGGTAACTGGGTCAGCATAAAGACAGTTGCAAAGTTGTGCTTTAAGGACATGTGCAGACAACTCCCACTCCAGGGACGGCATTTCCAGTCAAGATTACCTCCATACGTTATGCCTCTGCCTCCTTTCAGTCCAGCACATGGATCAACTACAATATCAGTCATTTTGTTGGCCGCAGATGTATCACCCAGCAACTGATGCATTGTGCAACAGGATCAACATTTGCTGCTCCTTTTCTACAAGTGATGTGAAAAACATAGGGTGGGGAACTCACATGGAATACTTAATGAAGGCCAAACATGGAACTTCAGGCAGGAACATTGGGTGGATACCCCATTGTGCACCATTCTCACCCCAGGTGCACCTTGGGTACCTTTTCACTGAGAAATTGACAATATTCATGTGCCTTCAGATACACCTCTGTGACATCCCTGGATTAGTTGTAATAATTTTTTGTTATCTTGACCCTATTATTGTCAAAGATAGGAGCAGGGCACCTTCTAAATATCTCCTCCCATCTTGTTTTTTTTCTTATTTCATTCACCATCTTCTTTTCTGTGTGTCCAATATCATGCAGCTACTACCACTCCCCATCTCCCTGTTCATCATTCCAGATTATAAATTGATAACTTCTTTAATATATTTTCTAAATTCACATGCACCACAAAAAATGTGGCACTGCAACTAAAATTGCAAGACTCCAAGGAAAGGTACACATTTGCTTGTCTCCCTCATCCTTTTCTGCACTTTGAGACATGTCCTACCATCAAACTCAATGGTCGATGGAAGCTCGTGATCTTCTCTTTACACAAGCTGACTATCAAGATTGGTTATCTGATTACAGTCTAATTATTCAATCCTTTCCTGTTTAACCACTTAATTCAGTTCCTATTATAACAGTTGAGATCTTCATCTACAATCAATTTCAGTTGAAAGTTATGTCAAAATAAAAACAGATACGATAGTTATCTAGTATCAAGTTTCTTAATATAGTCTCAAAATCTTATCTCTTACCTTATTTGGGGCAGTCCGTTGGGCCATCTTTCAGCCACACTGGGTCTGTGAGTTAACTCAATTTCACAGTAACAACGGGTTTGATTACCTGTCACCCTAAGACTTCTTGAATATATCCGGTGAAAATTTCTATTGGATTCCTCTTCTCTGTACCTTCATTGCACAATTTTAACACAGTTCCTTCTGGATCTATTCTTAAAATGGTCATGTTTGAACTTGTATCAGACTGATTACTGTTCTCATTTTAGAAAACCTCTGCTAATTCCTGATTTTCAGTCCTTTGGTTTGAAATTAGTTTTTTTTTGATTCTGTTAGTTTTTTATTTGCTGCTGTGTTCTTATTGATGTTTTCCTTTACTGTTTTGAAAATGTAATCAAATTTTACATTCACTGTCTGCAATCCCTAATGATGCAAATTGCTACTATGCCATTTTTGACCTCTGTTACTCCTAACAACACTTCAATCTCTTCCTCTGTCCTCCTTGATGTCTCTAAGTATTTTAAGGTATTCTTTCGCAGGATACATTATTAATTGGATCCGGCCTTAACTTTTCCTGATTGTTTGGCGATTGGGTTGCCATAATAGGTCAGTAAAAAAGATAAGGCAATTTGTTTCAAAAAGTATTCAAACATTGTGAGATGTTGGACTTCTAGAGATATCAAAATATCACTGTCACATTTAATAAAAGTGGCTATGCAAATTCATCAGTGCTCACAGAGAGGCTTCTAACATCAATATCCTGAGTTTTCTAGTATTTTCATGAGTGAATGCCGTAATATATTGGCTTCGATCACTCCTCAAGGCTTTCTAGGGCAAATAATTCTTCTGGTGACATCAACATTTTGATCTCATGTGGTCTACCCATTCCCCACAATTTACTGCTGATTATAAACAGAAAATAATGGGGAGCGCACCCACGAATTCCCAATGCGTAGTCCCAGGAGGAAAAGCTCTGTTAGTACTACACATTTGGAAAATTGGCCTGTGATCTAGTGTGCAAGATGATTAGAATAATAAGGACGAGATGCTAAGACCGGATCAAGAAAGTTTGTGTTGCACCAGGCAGGAATGGGTCAGTCAACAGCACCATCAGAGAAAGAAAGCTTAAAAGCCTGGAAGGAAAAACTTGATAACTGGGACAGATCAAAAATAACTGTTCCAAAGCAAATACTTTTCTTGACGGAAAGACAATGCCTAACTTGGAGAAGGGATATCGAGAGCAATGCAGAGGTGATGGATACCCCCTGGAATGTGTGAGTTGCCTCATGTGTCATATGAGTGTATGGTGATTAAAGACTTGATTTTTTTTTCTCAATATCATTGATCCTTTTCTTGACTTCCTTTTAGGTTCTAAAGGTGCATGGCAAAATGCAACAAATTTTGCTGTCTGTTGAAATACATTGTATAGGCCCTCTCCCTGTGATTGGTCCAAGCATTTGAAGTGTAGCTTTAACAGTTCAATTGTTTGCTCAGTCAGGACCCCGTTTTGCTCATGTGCCTTATTGTACCTGTTCTCTGCTCGCTTATGCAGAGGTGGCATTCACCATGGTTGCCAAATTTCTGATGAGCCTGCCTTCTTTCCTTGCTGATCCTTTGAAGAACACGGTGACATTTGATTGTCTCAGACAAAACTGTCGAAGGAACCCTTCCCCTCTTGGAAGCATATATTTCCGTGCATTATTTTCTGGCGTGGGTCATATAACATTTGCATGTTAATGGAATAATAGACCTTCCTATTTAGGTATGCCAGAAGATTGTTGATAGGTGCCCAAGTTGCTGTAGGATTGTGGTCAATGAAGCCTATACCTTGGAGAAGATAGCAAAGTGGTAACATTACAGTTGTCTCTGCTGGTGGTGCTACCTTGTTGAGGTGTATGTAGGAGGGTTTATCACGAAAAGCGGCTTTAGTTACCTTCTCTATAGAGTGTTGGAGGATATAGTACTTGACTCTTGCCATGCCATTTGTGGGTTTCTATGAAGTATCTATTGCTTAAAGAGTGCAGGCAGTGCTGACCCTTGTATAACCATTGAAGTGCAGTGCAGGTGATTGACTGTGCCTTAAGATCTTCTTAATCTCAGCCACAGCATTCCTGTGGAACTGAGCCTCCTTATGCGCTGATTGTCCATCATTTGTCAGTGATAGTTTGTTCTGCCACTCTTACCTCCTAGGCCTTCTGTGCTCCTAGGCCACCCTCTTGGTGTGCTAATAGATGCCTGACAATCACTAAAGGATGAGTGAATGAAAACTCCTCCATACTACTACTGTTCAGTCAGTGGTGATAAGTCAAAATCAAATATCATCAGTTTTAAATTTGAGTTCAGAACTCACTTCATCATTATATCATTTATAATTCTACATATGTTTCTAAAGAGTGGCTTTTAATAAAGAATTAACAATCTTGAACATTTTATATTATTTCCCATAAGATAATTTTGGGATGAAAGCAAGATTAAGAGCAACAGTGCAAATGGATGAAAAGTCAATTATCACTTTCCACTGGTCTTTTCACTTGTTTACTCAAGTCCTTTTTCATTAAAATTAACACACAGGAAAAAACTATAGCCCTATGGGAGAATATTCTTTTGACCTTTTACTGATGCTGATTTATTAGAAGGCGCTGGCTGCTATTCTTTGATTTGTTCTTGTTGTTTGCGAGCAGTGATTTTTTTTCATGCCTTTTCTCCGTATGAGTTTGAGAGTCTGTTGAATCAAGTTGCAATGTGTAGCATTGCAATCACAACATGATTGCCCTTTGATATTTGCAGAAGAGACATGGAGGCAAGCAGGTTTTCTGCTGCTTGTTGTCAATGCAAACCTTTTTGGCTCTATATGGAAAGCATTGTTTGGCAATCAATCTAGTCAAACTGAAATTCCTTCACAAATAACATTTTGACAAATACATTTTTAAAAAAGTCAGTCCCTCAGGAAATATGTTGCATTCTCAGCTTCAATTATGTTAGTGATCGTCAAACTCAAAACATTTGAGTACAAAATTCTTCCTCTTGGCAAAGGATTACAAATACTGTGCGTTTGATAAATTATCACAGAAAGTAATTTGATTCCATGGTTTCGCAAGAGTTTAACAGTGCCCATTCTCACAGCAATATCAGAAAATGAAATTTTAACTGTCCTGATTGTGTATTGGAATATTGGCCAACCACTGGCTCTTTGATCATAAAAATGTTATTAAGCCAATGCCTAAAGTTCTGGGGGACCTTGCCAATGTCACTTCTTGTAATTATTAAACATGGGAAAAGTACTGTCTTACCGTTCATCAGCTCATTAAAGTGCAAGCTGTACTCCCAGCACACACTTTTATGAAACAAACTCCTAGAGGGTATGAATCTGACTCAGTGATGTTAAGGTCCTTTCAGTGTCATTATCCTGGTGGTAAGTTCCTTCACCTACTATCCATCGCACTCCTGAATTGTGCCTAGTAGATGGTGGAAAGGCTTTGATGAGTCAGGAGGTGAGTCACACACTGCAGAATACCCTGTCCTTGACCTGCTGTTGTAGCCACAGTATTTATGTGCTCATCCAGTTGAGTTTTTGGTCAATGGTGACCTCCAGGATGTTGGGAGGATAGAAGATTGGGAATTCTTCAAAAGACAGCAAAAAGTAACTAAAGGATTGATTAAGAAAGGGAAGTTAGATTATGAAAAGAAATTAGCAAAAAATATAAAAACAGATAGCAAGAGTTTCTACAGTTATATAAAAAGAAAAAGGGTGGCTAAGGCAAACATAGGTCCCTTAGAGGATGAGACCGGGAAATTAATGGTGGGAAACATGGAGATGGCAAAAATGCTGAACAAATATTTTGTTTCAGTCTTTACAGTAGAGGACACTAAGAATATCCCAACACTGGACAAACAGGGGACTCTCGGGGGGGAGGAGCTAAATACGATTAAAATCACTCAGGAGATGGTACTCAGTAAAATAATGGGACTCAAGGCGGATAAATCCCCTGGACCTGATGGCTTCCATCCTAGGGTCTTGAGGGAAGTGGCAGTAGGGATTGTGGATGCTTTGGTGATAGTTTTCCAAAATTCCCTGGACTCAGGAGAGGTCCCGGCAGATTGGAAAACTGCTAATGTAACACCGTTATTTAAAAAGGGTAGTAGGCAGAAGGCTGGAAATTATAGGCCAGTTAGCTTAACATCTGTGGTGGGTAAAATTTTGGAGTCTATTATTAAGGAGACAGTAACGGAACATTTAGATAAGCATAATTTAATAGGACAAAGTCAGCATGGCTTTATGAAGGGGAAGTCATGTCTGACAAATTTGCTTGAGTTCTTCGAGGATATAACGTATAGGGTGGATAAAGGGGAACCAGTGGACATAGTGTATTTAGACTTCCAGAAGGCATTCGACAAGATGCCACATAAAAGATTATTACTTAAGATAAAAAATCACGGGATTGGGGGTAATATTCTGGCATGGGTGGAGGATTGGTTATCGAACAGGAAGCAGAGAGTTGGGATAAATGGTTCATTTTCGGACTGGCAACCAGTAACCAGTGGTGTTCCACAGGGGTCGGTGCTGGGTCCCCAACTCTTTACAATCTATATTAACGATTTGGAGGAGGGGACCGAGTGCAACATATCAAAATTTGCAGATGATACAAAGATGGGAGGGAAAGTAGAGAGTGAGGAGGACATAAAAAACCTGCAAGGGGATATAGACAGGCTGGGTGAGTGGGCGGAGATTTGGCAGATGCAATATAATATTGGAAAATGTGAGGTTATGCACTTTGGCAGGAAAAATCAGAGAGCAAGTTATTTTCTTAATGGCGAGAGACTGGAAAGTACTGCAGTACAAAGGGATCTGGGGGTCCTAGTGCAAGAAAATCAAAAAGTTGGTATGCAGGTGCAGCAGGTGATCAAGAAAGCCAACGGAATGTTGGCTTTTATTGCTAGGGGGATAGAATATAAAAACAGGGAGGTATTGCTGCAGTTATATAAGGTATTGGTGAGACCGCACCTGGAATACTGCATACAGTTTTGGTGTCCATACTTAAGAAAAGACATACTTGCTCTCGAGGCAGTACAAAGAAGGTTCACTCGGTTAATCCCGGGGATGAGGGGGCGGACATATGAGGAGAGGTTGAGTAGATTGGGACTCTACTCATTGGAGTTCAGAAGAATGAGAGGCGATCTTATTGAAACATATAAGATTGTGAAGGGTCTTGATCGGGTGGATGCAGTAAGGATGTTCCCAAAGATGGGTGAAACTAGAACTAGGGGGCATAATCTTAGAATAAGGGGCTGCTCTTTCAAAACTGAGATGAGGAGAAACTTCTTCACTCAGAGGGTGGTAGGTCTGTGGAATTTGCTGCCCCAGGAAGCTGTGGAAGCTACATCATTAGATAAATTTAAAACAGAAATAGACAGTTTCCTAGAAGTAAAGGGAATTAGGGGTTATGGGGAGCGGGCAGGAAATTGGACATGAAGCTGAGTTCGGATCGGTCAATGCCCTGTGGGTGGCGGAGAGGGCCCAGGGGCTATGTGGCCGGGTCCTGCTCCGACTTCTTGTGTTCTTTAGATTTGTGGTTGGGATCAGATCAGCCATGATCTTATTGAATGGCGGAGCAGGCTCGAGGGGCCGATTGGCCTACTCCTGCTCCAATTTCTTATGTTCTTATGTTCTTATGATGGTGGGGGACTCGATGATGGTAATTCCATTGAGTGTCATCGGGAGGTGGGCTAGACTCTCCTGTTGTAGATGGTCATTGCCTGGCACTTGTGTGGCACCATTGTTACTTGCCACTTATTAGCCCAAGCCTAGATGTTGGCCAGGTCTTGCAGGCATGGACTGCTTCATTATCTGAGGAATTGCAAATGGAAATGCACACTGTGCAATCATCAGTGAACAGCCCCACTTCTGACCATATGATGGAGGGAAGGTCAATGATGAAGCAGCTAAGGATAGTTAGGCCTAGGACACTGCCCTGAGGAACTCCTGCAGCAATGTCCTGGGGCTGAGATGATTGGCCTCCAACAACCGCAGACATTTTCCTTTGTGCCAGGTATGACTTCAGCCACTGGAGAGTTTTCCCCCTGATTCCCATTGACTTCAGTTTTACTAGGGCTCCTTGGTGCCACACTCGGTCAAATGCTGCCTTGATGTCAAGGGCAGTCACTCTCACCTCACCTTTGGAATTCAGCTCTTTTGTCCATTTTTGGACCAAGGCTGTAATGAGGTCTGGAGCCGAGTGGTCCTGGTGGAACCCAAACTGAGCATCAGTGAGCAGGTTATTGGTGAGTAAGTGCCGCTTGATAGCACTGTCGACGACACCTTCCATCACTTTGCTGATGATTGAGAGTCGACTGACAGGGAAGTAATTAGCCTGTTTGGATTTGTGCTGCTTTTTGTGGACATGACATGTCTGGGAAATTTTCCATATTGTCGGGTGGATGCCAGTGTTGTAACTATACTGGAACAGCTTGGCTAGAGGCGCTGCTAGTTCTGGAGCACATGTTTTCAGCACTACAGTCGGGATGTTGTCAGGACCCATAGCCTTTGCTGTATCCAGTGCACTCAGCCGTTTCTTGATATCACATGGAGTGAATCGAATTGGCTGAAGACTGGCTTCTGTGATGGTGGGGATCTCGGGAGGAGGCCGAGATGGATCATCCACTCGGCACATCTGGCTGAAGATGGTTGCAAACGCTGATGACTATAAATTGCAGATAAGTCCGTACATTATTAGTCAGGAATTACAGTGTCATTAGTTAATTGTATCTAATTCACCCCCAACAATCAGTTTAGTTAATGTTTCTAATGCTTTGTTCAAAATATGCTGTAAATTGTGGAAATCTATCGATCTCAGTTTTGATATTTTTAATTGACCTCGTCTCAACAGCTTTTTGGGGGAGAGAGTGTCAGATTTCCACTAAATTTTGTGTAAAGAAGTGCTCCTGAAATCACCCCTGAACAGCCTAGTTCTAATTTTAAGATTATGCCCCCTTGTTCTGGACTCCCCCACCAGAGGAAATAGTTTCTCTCTATCTACTCTATCAAATCCTTTAATCAGTCTGCTGATCAAATTCAATGAATGAATAGGCACCATTATTGATGGCACAATTTATCTACATTAGATTGAACAGAACAGTTTGTACCCTGTGAAGTTTGCTATTCTGTGGATTGTCTGACTACTTCCAAACGCCGCTGATGTAAGCCACTTTTATACTGGCGTTTGTTTAGATCAGTTTCCAGGAACTGACATCTATGAGCCTGCTGCTGCTGTTTACACTTTTAAACTGAGCTATCTTAACCCAGCAGCAAACTCCTAGAACCAGAATCAAACCTAAAGAAGCATCGATGTAAAAGTAGTTTTTAATGTTCAATGGTAGGACTAATACAGGTACCATTAATGCTGATATTTAATCAGGATTCATGTAGAACACATCCCTCAGTAATGCACATCTACACATGTAGCTTCATATCAGATTGAATCAGAAGGCATTCTACGCACTTAAGGAATTTAACTCACAGGAGAACAGGGACAAGTATCACATGCAACTGAGGGACACAAATAGATTTTTGTTAGGTAAGGGTATTAAGGGATATGGAACAATCCAAGTTGCAGGGATTCTGGTCCAAATGTTGGTATCTCCCGGAGCAGAGAGTAGATCAGATTGGCGCAGGCTGACCCCGACTGCGATCCTAATCCTGACCCCAACCTTGACCCAGACCCAGACCCAGACCTCGTGCCAGTCATAGCTCTCTGCAAAAAGTACTCAGCAGCACTTGAGAAAGTTCTTGCCAGTCCATTTCTCTTCGGGGCAATCTCAACCCTGCAGATATTGATGCACTTGGTTCTTGTTAAACTACAAGTAGATTAGGAATGAGCCCCGACCGCCATGGGTCCAGGCTGGGGCTTGGACTGGGGCTGGTCCCTGTCCCTGTCCTGGTCTTGGTCTCCGTCCTGGTCAGCAGCTGCACCCTTCCCCTGGCGCAGTGTCAGGTCAATGAAACTTTGCAACCGCAGCATCATGTTCAACTCTGGACTGAGCTCCACAATCCACAGCCTCTCCATCATTAGGTCTGCTTTGTTCTACCTCTGTGGTATTAACTATCTCTGCCCTACCTCAGCTTCCTTGCTGCCATAACCCTCATCCACACTTCTTTCACCTCCAAACGTTATTATTCTGACACTTTTCGTGCAGGCCTTCCAACATCCATCCTCCACAAACTCTAACATGTAAAACATAGCTGCCTGCATCCTGTCCAGCACTAAGTTACACTCACCCATCACCCATGTCCTAGATGACTTACATTGGTACCCCATTGCTTTCAGTTCTGGACACCACACCTCAGTAAGAATACAGTGGCCTCAAAGAGTGTAAAGCACAGATTGACCAAAATGATACTAGGCGTTAAATGGTTAAATTATGAGGAAACGTTGCATAAACCTGGGTTGTGTTCCCATAAGCATAGATGATTGAGGGGTGATCTAATTGAGGTGGTTAAAATGATAAAAGAATTTGCTAGTGTAGATATAGAGAAGCTATTTTTTCTGGTGATAGAATCCAGAACATGGAAGCACAATCTTAAAATTAGAGCTAGATCTTCAGGAATAAAATCAGGCAACACTTTTTCACACAAAGGGTAATGGAAATATGGAATTCCCTCTCCCAAAAGGGTATGGATGCTGAATTGCAGCAAGACCTCCTTACTCTTATTCTCCAACCCCCTTGCAATAAAGGCCAACATAACATTTGCCTTCCTAATTGCTTGCTGTACCTGCATCTTAGCTTTCTGTGATTCGTGTACAAGGACACCCAAATCCCTCTGACTACCAACATTTCTTAGTCTCTCACCTTTTAAAAAATATTCTGCTTTTCTATTCTTCCTACCAAAGTGCATAATTTCACATTTCCCCACATTATATTCCATCTGCCACCTACTCACCCACTCACTTAATCTGTCTATATCCCTTTGCAGACTCTTTGTGTCCTCCTCATAGCTTACTTTCCCACCTAGCTTTGTATAGTCAGCAAACTTGGATACATTACACTTGGTCCCCTCATCTAAATCATTAATATAGATTGTAAACAGCTGAGGCCCAAGCACTGGTCCTTCCGGCACCCCACTAGTTACAACCTGCCAACCCGAAAATGGCCCGTTTCTTCCTACTTTCTGTTTTCTGTCCGTTAATCAATCCTCAATCCATGCTAATATATTATCCCCAATCTCCTGAGCCCTAATCTTGTGTAACAACCTTTTGTGTGGCACCTTATCGAATACCTTTTGAAAATCCAAATATACTACATCTACTGGTTCCTCTTTATCTTTCCTGCTAGTTACACCCTCAAAAAACTCGAATAGATTTGTCAAACATGATTTCTCTTTCATAAAACCGTGTTGATTCTGCCTAATCATATCATGATTTTCTAAGTGCTCTGTTGCTACATCCTTAATAATAGATTCTAGCATTTTCCCGAACCGATGTCAGGCTAACTGGCCTATAGTTCCCTGTTTTCTCTCTCCCGCCTTTCTTGAAAAGCGGTATTACATTTTCTACCCTCCAATTCACGGGGGCTGTTCTAGAATCTGGGGAATTCTGGAAGATGAAAACCAATGCATCCACTATCTCTGCAGCCACCTCTTTTAAAACCCTAGGATGTAGACTATCAGGTCCAGGGGATTTGTTGGCTTTTAGTCTTATTAATTTCTCCAGTACTTTTTCTTTACTAACAATGATTACTTTAAGTTCCTCACTCTCATTAGACCCTTGGTTCCCCATTGTTTCCGGTATGTTTTTTATGTCTTCTACTGTGAAGACAGATACAAAATATTTGTTTAATATCTCTGCCATTTCCTTATTCCCGATTATCATTTCTCCTATCCCTGCCTCTAATGGACCCATGTTTACTTTCGCTAACCTCTTCCTTTTTACATACTTGTAGAAGGTCTTACCTATCCAATTTAAAATCTTTGTCTTCGTCTTCAAAACTGTCCAAGGTCTCATACCTCTCTATCTCTGCAACTTCCTCCAACCATACATGCCCTTCCACATCCTTTTGTCCTCCTGCTCCATGACTTGACCTAATTCCATAAAACAGGCGCAATGTAGTCCAATTTCTACCCCATATTCTGGAATTTTGCTGGATTTACTTTTCAGGAACAGGAAGAAAACTTTCCAGAATGAAGTGGATAGAATTTCCCATAGTTTGTGGGAGAAACATGATTGATGGGCCAAATGAGCTGTTACAACATCATGCTTTCTTATGTTCTTTTTTTAAAAAGTAAAGCAGCTTTCCCCGGCGAGGAATCAAACCCTGGTCTTCTGCATGACAGGTAGGATACTTACCACTATACGACTGAGGAGTATTCTTAAATAGAGAGTTCTCTATGCTATTTTATTTTTGTATGAAAATATGGAAGAAGTTGCAATAATTGTAAAAATTCTCCAAATTGTGTATAAAAAGATTCCCTGTTCTCCATTCAAAAATGTTTGGGTTTGTAATCAATAATTCACCCTCCATCTTTACTTAAAAGGCATGGGGAGCTTAATTAACCTGAAATGTATGTGTACCACAGATGAACTACCACTACCACTGCCTTCTGGTACTTCTCTTAGGCCTCTGTGAATAAAATTGCGAAAAACCTCATTGAATAACGAGAAATTTACGAGAGAAAAATATATATCAATATTATCTGTGTGTAAATAACTCACTTGGCGTTTCATGAGATATGGTGCAATCCACATAAACTCGTCATTAATGGTGTCACGCACGTTATCAGATAAGAACAACTTGTCAAACATTTTTGCAGAAAATGGTTGAGCATCTTGACCAATTAATACTATAACACAGAATACTGTCTGAAATTTTAATTCTTGAATAGCTGTCTCCTGAGTTTATTCATGAAAAATAACTATTTATGTGGCCTTTAAAGATATAGCTCAGTGTTGAATTCTGTTTCATACCACCCTCCCTCAGCTGATCAATCAGTCCTCCATGTTGAGCACCACTTGGAGGAAGCACTGGGGGTAGCAAGGGCACAGAATGTACTCTGGGTGGGGGAATTCAATGTCCACCACCAAGAGTGGCTCGGTAGCACCACTACTGACCGAGCTGGCGGAGTCCTGAAGGACATAAACTGGGCCTGCGGCAGGTGGTGAGCGAACCAATAAGAGGGAAAAACCTACTTGAACTTGTTCTCACCAATCTACCTGTCGCAGATGCATCTGTCTATGACAGTATTGGTCGGAGTGACCACCGCACAGTCCTCGTGGAGACGAAGTCCCGTCTTCGCACTGAGGACACCATCCAACGTATTGTGTGGCACTACCACCGTGCTAAATGGGATAGATTCAGAACAGATCTAGCAGCTCAAAAACTGGGCATCCATGAGGCACTGTGGGCCATCAGCAGCAGCAGATTTCTATTCCAGCACCATCTGTAACCTCATTGCCTGGCATATTCCTCACTCTACCATTACCAAAAAGCCAGGAGATCAACCCTGGTTCAATGAGGAGTGTAGAAGAGCATGCCAGGAGCGGCACCAGGCGTACCTAAAAATGAGGTGCCAACCTGGTGAAGCTACAACACAGGACCAAATGCTTGATAAACAGTGGAAGCAACATGCTATAGACAAAGCTAAGCGATTCCACAACCAACGGATCAGATCAAAGCTCTGCAGTCCTGCCACATCCAGTCGTGAATGGTGGTGGACAATTAAACAACTAATGGGAGGAGGAGATCTGTGAACATCTCCATCCTCAATGATGGCAGAGTCCAGCACGTGAGTGCAAAAGACAAGGCTGAAGTGTTTGCAACCATCTTCAGCAAGAAATGCAGAGTAGATGATCCATCGCGGCCTCCTCCCGATATCCCCACCATCACAGAAGCCAGTCTTCAGCCAATTCGATTCAAGAAACGGCTGAGTGCACTGGATACAACAAAGACTATGGGCCCCGACAACATCCCGGCTGTAATGCTGAAGACTTGTGCTCCAGAACTAGCTGCGCCTCGAGCCAAACTGTTCCAGTACAGCTACAACACTGGCATCTATCCGACAATGTGGAAAATTGCCCAGGTATGCCCTGTCCACAAAAAGCAGGACTAATCCAATCCAGCCAATTACTGCCCCATCAGTCTACTCTCAATCATCAGCAAACTGATGGAAGGTGTCGTCGACAGTGCTATCAAGCGGCACTTACTCACCAATAACCTGCTCACCGTTGCTCAGTTTGGGTTCCGCCAGGACCACTCGTCTCCAGACCTCATTACAGCCTTGGTCCAAACATGGACAAAAAAGCTGAATTCCAGAGGTGAAGTGAGAGTGGCTGCCCTTGACATCAAGGCAGCATTTGACTGAGTGTGGCACCAAGGAGCCCAAGTAAAATTGAAGTCAATGGGAATCAGGAGGAAAACTCTCCAGTGGCTGGAGTCATACCAAGCACAAAGTAAGATGCTAGTGGTTGTTGGAGGCCAATCATCTCAGCCCCAGGACATTTCTGCAGGAGTTCCTCAGGGCAGTGTCCTGGGCCCAACCATCTTTAGCTGCTTCATCAATGACCTTCCCTCCATCATAAGGTCAGAAATGGGGATGTTCACTGATGATTGCACTGTGTTCAGTTCCATTAGCAACCCCTCACATAATGAAGCAGTCCGTTCCCTCATGCAGCAAGATCTGGACAACACCCATGCTTGGGCTGATAAGTGGCAAGTAACATTTGCGCCAGACCAGTGCCGGGCAATGACCATCTCCAACAAGAGAGTCTAAGCACCTCCCCTTTACATTCAATGGCATTGCCATCGCCGAGTCCCCCACCATTAACATCCTGGGGGTCACCATTGACCAGAAACTTTACTGGGCCAGCCACATAAATACTGTGGCTACAAGAGCAGGTCTGAGGCTGGGTATTCTGCAGCGAGTGACTCACCTCCTGACCCCCAAAGCCTTTCCACCATCTATAAGGCACAAGTCAGGAGTGTGATGGAATACTCTCCACTTGCCTGGATGAGTGCAGCTCCAGCAACACTCAAGAAGCTCGACACCATCCAGGATAAAGCAGCCTGCTTGTTTGGCATCCCATCCACCACCCTAAACATCACTCCCTTCACCACTTGCGCAGAGTGGCTGCAGTGTGTACCATCCACAGGATGCACTGCAGCAACTCGCCAAGGCTTCTTTGACAGCACTTCCCAAACCTGCGACCTCTACCACCTAGATGGACAAGGGCAGCAGGTATATGGGAACAACACCACCTGCACATTCCCCTCCAAGTCACACACCATCCCGACTTGGAAATATATCGCCGTTCCTTCATCGTCGCTGGGTCAAAATCCTGGAACTCAATACCCAACAGCACTATGGGAGAACCTTCACCACACGGACTGCAGCGGTTCAAGAAGGCGGCTCACCACCACCTTCTTAAGGGCAATTAGGGATGGGCAATAAATGCTGGCCTTACCAGCGATGCCCACATCCCATGAACGAATTTAAAAAATCAATCGCATCAATGTTTAATGCATTGTTTGTGAGATTAATCAGCACGAAGTTCAAGGTTTCGATAAAAAAATTATGTTTAATAAATGAACATAAAAATGACTGCCTCTGTTGGTAGCAGGGTGCTCAATTTTGTGGGAAAATTGCACATACGTTGGGGGCGCGGAGGCTCCGAAAATCGCAGATATTTTGATTGGATTCAGAAGCCAGCTCCAACCTGCTGACTTCCGAGTTTCCCAGGGACATATCTGTGTGCGTGTGGACGACCCGAAAACCGGAAGTCCCGCCGGCAATTAAAGCCGGCAGGATGACAGTTAAAGAGTCAAATGTACCTCATTGAGGTAGTTAAGGCACTTTACTTGTGATAGATTAAGTGGTTATAACGATTTTTAACTTAACTGGGCGGCTTGCCCACCGCTTCTAATTCACGCCTGGAAGGGCCGAATCAGGGAATAAGAACTAAATAAAGTGCATCAAAAACCATAGAAGGAAGTTAAAGCACAAAATCAACCTACCTTTCCACCCACTCAGATGTCCCCCTCTTCACCCCCCCCCCCCCCCGATATCCCACTCTTCACCCCTGATCTTCCCCTCTCTCCTCCGATCTTCCATCCTCCCCCCTCCCCAGTCTTCCATTCCAGCGCCGGATGATGTTTCACTCTCTCTCTCTTGCCCCCCCTCCAGCTCCCCCCCGCACCCGCGTTGCAGCTCCTGACGGCAGCCAGCCTGTCAATCAGGCTATCTGCCGGGTGCGAAACCCGGAGAGGATGTTAATCACCATCAATCAACATGAGATCACGTCGGAAATGGTAAGTTTTGTTTATGTGGGTTTGCCACGCGCACCTTCGCCCCCCCTCCTGCTGCCAACCCACCACCATTTCAAAATTGAGCCCAGGATGTACTTCCGGGTTTCCCATCCGCAATTTGACCCCCGCCCCCTTCCCGGCTCGGGGTCAAAATCATGCCGTGTATGTATATGTGTGTGTGTGTGTATGTTAGCCATTGTTTGTGCCTTGTGTAGCTGTTTGTGTCAGTTTGATTCAGTGGTGACAGACTCACTTCTGCTTTAGAAGGTTGTGGGTTCTAGTGCCATTGCAGGACTTGAGTGCATAATCTAGGCTAACATTTCAGTGCAGTATTGAGAGAGGACTGCACATTCTGCCTTTTGTATGCAGCATTAAAACAAGGCTCCATCTGCCTGTTCTGGTTATCGTAAAAGATCCCTGTAACACTTTGTTGAACAAGAGCAGGAAATTCTCCTAGTGTCCTGGCCAACATTCATCACCAAAACTGATTAATTGATCATTCAACTTGTTGCTGTATGGGATTTTGCTGTGCATAAATTGGTTGCCATATTTGCCTACTCAACAACAGTGAATGCACTTCAAAAAGTAATTCATTGGTTGTGAATGCTTTGGGATGTCCTGAGCATATTTTCATATGTTATAAAAATGCAAGTCTTTCTTTCTTGATATAGATGTTTGTGTTCATCCTTGGATCCGTATAAGCTGTAAATCTCATCACTGCAGATGAGCAAATATCTGAGCACAGGATAAATTCTATTCATGTGGCAATGTGTTCATTTGTCTCATGTGGGTGCAGTGACTCTGCATTGGTGTGCAATCTTTATTGTTAGTTCTTTAAAAAGGAATTCAAATCTAAGAACAAAATAGCATGGTGAATATATTGCCTTCCTTGGAATTATATTTCTAGTTTATAGACAATCCATACATCAAAAATGACTTAGATTAATTGGTCCTGAAAATCTGCAGGCCAATGATCCCAGCACTTGCATGGGGTTGTGCCTGCCAGTAAGTTCTAATGCTGACCCCACCAGAGTATACAAGGTCAGGGGAAGGTCACCTAACTTGTATTCCTCCCGGTGGGCACCCATTAGGGCACCTGCATTATGCAGGGGGCCACAACTTGAGGCGTAGGTGCCTGGACTGGGGGTGGGTGCAGGTGTCCCCACCCTGGAAATTTCCTGGTTATGCCCCGAGTGATTGTACAGTAATTATCAAAGAAATAGCTTAAAAGTGTCCTAAAAATGGTGTTGGCAACAATCCTGCTGAACTTTGGGAAAACAGAAACAGTTAATGCTAAGAACCATGAATAGTTTCAGACAGCACAGTGAGAACTGTGTAAAAAGAATCCTCCTCATCTCCCCTCTAGTTTTTTTTATCAATTATCTTAAACCTTGTCACCTGTTATTCTTCCTTCCTCTTTTTGTATTGGTTAGTTCTATAAAATGGGCTCACCCATCTTCTCTATCCACTTCTACCTGAAGCGTTAGCCTGTCATTTCTCTTGTCATATACAGACAGCCCTGCTGTGTATGTCAGCATTTCTGTTTTTGGAGCAAAGCACAGCTTCCTGTCAAAATAAATCCTCTTGCAGTCCTGCAGAACTGACAAGATTTAGTTAGGACTAGCTTTTTTCACCCCAGAGCAAAACAACTATTTGGATTACATTGATCCACCCATCAATCAACAAGTTTTTTCTATTCTTGTCCCTGGCTCAAATTGAACTTATTCCTCAGGAAGAAAGACCTTTGACTGCCACCCAATACACATCAGTTCTCGTGACATACATTGAAAGCAAACACATATAACTTCTTAATTCACTCACAAATCAAGATAATCACATACAAATCAATATGGTTCACATTCAACTTATGATAATTCACATGCAATCCACTATAAATAGCACATACACCAGTAAACCTCACACACAAACCATTTCTAGTTCACATATGTATGCCACTCATATACAGATCTATATAATTCATTCCCAAACCAATATGATTCACATGAAAACCAAAATAGTGTCCCAGGAAACTGGTGTGCCTCATGGCAAAGCACACGTACGCACACACACACACACACACACACACACAAATTTTCTGAAGCAACTTATTTGAGACCTTATGGGGTAAGACCTTATGGAGTAAAAATTGATTATGGCCCACTTTTGGGCACACAACAATGTGCGCCTGAACCAGGAGGCCTGAGACTGGCTCTAATTTGGGCCTCAGGCCTCATTTATATTATTCGGGCGAACTCCCAGCACCTGTCGCACTTCCACAGGCAGCTGGCCTATTTTAAAAAGATAAATGTCAGGCCGTTTCCCTCGACAGCAGTGGCCCTAAGGCAAGTCCAGGGGCAGGGGGATGAAGCAGCAATGGAGGAGGGACACTGATCACGAGTACTATGGAGTCAGGGGAGCACACCTGCTCCTCCCGGCTCCACAGCAATGTTCTTGGAATTTAAAAAAAACCTACCTTGTGTTGGCGGCCGCTGCTTAGGTCGCAGCAACTGCTGAAGGATTCTGAACAGAGCAGGCCTGGAACCTCCTCATCTCATCGCAATCCTATTTAGCAGAGGGGGTCTAAAACAGGTGCTAGGCCTCTCATTAATATATGCAAGGGGCCTAACGCCTGTTCTAGTTTGCCAGGGTTGCCGGTGACACCTGAAAAATGGCCCAACCCAATTTCGGATTGGACGTCTTTCAGGCGTCCTTTGGGTGCAGGATGTTGGTCCTCAAAGTTGGCCCACATTGCACCCGCCTTACACCTGTTAAACAGATGTAACTAGGTCCAATATCTACTCTGTGTTCCCTGTGGAGGTGAAATAATCCCAAGTACACTTATGCTTCTACTTTGGTTGCTCTTTTAATCTGAAACATCTAAGATATGTTTTCCAACTGGTTGATCATTAATTATTCTTTAAAAGGTTTTAATTTAACCTTTGATTCAAGTTCATGTCGACACCTGTGGTAACAAAACTGTCTGTCAACACAGTAGCAAAAGGCAAGATTTTTACTAGAAAGTTTTTAAAAATTCTACATATCAATCGGATCACAGTGAAATGAAAGAAGATAATAGGCATTGTTACAGCTGCTGAGGTATTTAAACAAAACGAAATTCAGCCAGTCTTTCTGCTTCACTGGAGATAAACAGGAAGAGCTTACATCAGAGAGTAGTCAGTGTTGGCATGAGGTCTAAAGCTATAGAGTTAGTATTATAGTCTCAGTGGGGCATTTAAAGTTCATGTATTCACTGCCAAGTGTAAATTCTAAAGAACACAGTAGTGGGGGAATTATATGCAGGAAAAGACTGCTGTGCAAAGAATGCTGTTTATAAATGAGTTCACTTTATGTTTGCATATTTCCATGTGAAGTCTAGATAAGGAAAAAAAAAACCACACCACCCCATTTCATGCAAATAGATAAACCTTTCCATCCTTCACTGCAGCATTAAATTAACTTCAACCGTTGAAAAATCTATGGCAAGCTAAATATTGAAATAAAACACAATGGGCAAGATGCTTCCTTACTGCTAGTTACTGTCAATGGTAACCTGATTTTTCACAGGTGGTAGTGATACAAAGTCATTTCTGTCAGGCTTTACACATCCCATTTCTTGTAACACCAGATGTCATAGAAAGGTTAACCCACAAGGTGTGTTTAGTGGTTTTGTTGACCCATTATCAGATGATACATTGACAGCTAGAAATTGTTTTATTTTACTATTACACTGGGCGCCTTAGAGTTCTGGACATGGAAAATGCCAAAGGAGTTTTGTCATTTCTGGGGCAGGAAACAGTCTCCGTGTGGGAGGACAGGAAGAAGTCGTTTGAATTTTTTAAAAAGTCAACAAATCACATATGTAATCAAAATATCTGATATAACTTTCCAGCAGCTAAAAAAGTCTGCCCAAATTATACATGATAGACATGATGTTAGCTGAATGTGGTGTTCATTCCATAAGTGAAGGACACTGACAATTCAAGCTCTTTCCCATCTCATTTTTTTTCCTCAAAAGCAAAATACTGCAGATGCTGGAAATCTGAAATAAAAACAGAAAATGCTGGAGAAGCTCAGCAAGTCAGGCAGCATCTGCGGAGAAAGAAACAGAGTTAAGACCTTTTGTCAGAACTGGAAGATGTTAAAAGAGTTAGTTTTTGAGCAAGGACAGAGCCAGGAAAAGGGGGGGGGGTGAAGGGAGGGGAGGAAAGAACAAAAGGGAAGGTCTGTGATAGGGTAGAGGGCATGAGTGATTCAATGACAAAAGGGATGCAAGGCAAGGAAGGTGATAATGGGACAAGTAAAGAAATGAAAGATTGACCAGGGGTAGTTGTAAATGGCAGCAGCAGAACTATTACCAGCACTAGCTGACTGAAAAAATGGGAGCAGTGATTATGATCTGAAGTTATTGAAATCAATGTTAAGACCAGAAGGTTGTAAAGTGCCTAAATGAAAGATGAGGTGCTGTTCCTCGTGCTTACATTGAGCTTCACTGGAAAAGTGTAAGAGGCCGAGCACAGAGTAGGAGTGGGTAAGGGGAATTAAATTGCCAAGCGACCAGCAGGTCAAGGTCACGCTTGGGGACAGAGCGGAGGTGTTAAGCAAAGCGATCACCCAGTTTGTGTTTGGTCTCCCCAATGTAGAGGAGACAGCATTGTGTGCAGCGAATACAGTTTATTAAATTGAAAGAAGTTACAAGTAAACCGCTGTTTCACCTGGAAGGAGTGTTTGGGGCCCTGGACGGTGGGAAGGGAGGAAGTGAAGAGGCAGGTGTTGCATTTCCTGTGCTCGCATGGGAAGTTGCCTTGGGGAGGAGAGCGAGTGTTGGGGGTGATGGAAGAATGGACGAGGGTGTCGCGGAGGGAGCGGTCCCTTCGGAATGCTGAAAGGGGAGGGGCAGATGTGTTTGGTGGTGGGATCGCGCTGGAGGTGGCGGAAATGGCGGAGGATGAAACGTTGAATGTGGAGGCTGGTGGGATGGAAGGTGAGGACAAGGGGACCCTATCATGGTTCTGGGAGGGAGGGGAAGGGGTGAGGGCAGAAGTGTGGGCAATAGGACGGACACGGTCGAGGGCCCTGTCAACTTTTGAGGAAAAAGGAAGACATATCGGAAGCACTGGTGTGGAAAGTGGTATCGTCAGAATAGATGCGACGGAGATGGAGAAACTGGGAGAAAGGAATAGAGTCCTTACAGGAAGGAGGGTGGGAGGAAGTGTAATCAAGGTAGCTGTGGGAGTCGGTGGGCTTTTAATAGATATTGGTTGACAACCTAGCCCCAGAAATGGAGATAGAGAAGTCAAGGAAGGGAAGGGAAGAGTCGGAGATGGACAATGTGAAGGCTAACGAAGGGTGGAAATTGAAAGCACTGTTGATTAAATTTTCCAGTTCGGGGCGAGAGCAGGAACAGCACCAATGTACCGGAAAAAGAGGCAAGGGAGGGGACCTGAGTAGGACTGGAACAAGGAATGTTCCACATATCCCACAAAAAGGCAGGGATAGCTGGGACCCATATGGGTTCCCATAGCGACACCTTTTATTTGGAGGAAGTGAGTGGAATCAAAGGAAAAGTTGTTCAACGTAAGAACAAGTACAGCCAGGCAGAGGAGGGTGGTGGTGGATGGGGACTGGTGGGGCCTCTGTTCAAGAAAGAAGCGGAGGGCCTGCCAGGCCATCCTGATGGGGGATGGAGGTGTAGAGGGACTGGGCATACATGGTGAAAAGGAGATGGTTAGGGCCGGGAAACTGGAAACTGTCAAAGTGGCAGAGGGCGTCAGAAGAGTCGCGGATGTAGGTTGGAAGAGACTGGACAAGGGGAGAAAAAATTGAGTCAAGATAGGAGGAAATAAGTTCTGTGGGGCAAGAACGGGCTGAAATGATGGGTCTCCCAGGGCAGTCCTGTTTGTGGATCTTGGGAAGGAGGTAGAAGCAGGCTGTGCGAGGTTGAGGGACAATGAGGTTGGAGGCTGTGAAGGGAAGATCACCAGAGGAGATGAGGTCAGTGATGGTCTGGTAAACTATGGCTTGATGTTTGGCGGTGTGGTCATGGTCCAGGGGGAGGTAGGAGGAGGTATCGGAGAGTTGGCATTCAGCCTCTGCAAGGTAGAGGTCTGTTCACCACACAACAACAGCGTCGCCCTTGTCAGCAGGTTAAATGACAATGTCAGGGTTGGAGCTGAGAGAACGGAGTGCTGCGAGTTCAGAGGGAGGGAGGTTAGAGTGAGTGAGAGGAGTAGAGAAATTGAGACGGCTGATGTCACGCCGGCAATTCGCAATGAAAAGATCTAGAGAGGGCAAGAGGCCAGAGGGAGGGGTCCAGGTGGAACAAGAATTCTGAAAATGGGAGAAAGGGTCCACCGTGCGGGGGGAGGACTCCTGGTTAAAGAAGTGGGCGCGGAGGCGATGGAAGAAGAGCCTCGGCATCGTGTCGACCTCAAAATTCATTGAGGTGGGGGCGTAAGGGGATGAAGCTGAGGCCTTTGCTGAGGGCTGATCGTTTGGGGTCAGAGAGGGGAAGAACAGAGGGGATAGTAAAAACACAACAAAAGGTAAGATTGGAGGGAGGGATGGGGTCAGAGGAAAGTGATGGGGAAATAGGATCAGGAGGGGTGTTGGTATCTAAGAGTTGATGAAGATTGCGTTCCCTGACACCTGAAAGGAAGAAAAAAAGTTTTTTGTTAAAGCGCCAGATGAGGCAAAGGATAAAATGGAACTACGGATCAGGATAACTCTGAAATAGAGTGAGTCGGTGCTGCTGAAGAGAAAGCTCGAGAGTGTGCATTTAGCAACGCGTTGAGAGAGGATCTCAGGAAGCGGTGAGAGAAGTGGTTTGAGGAGTGCTGAATACCCTGTTCACAATGTTTCCATTAGCAGACCTGGGTGTTTCATGATCTGACACTTAAAACCTTATGCATGCTGTGAATGGGAATAGCCTGCTACAGGGTTAACAATTACTCTTTTACTGCAATATTTTGCATCGGAGGTTCCACTGCTGCCTACTGTGCTGATTTGTATAGGATGAGCTCTGTTTTCCATCCTTTGCCTGCTCCCAGTTAATTAAATGGGCTTCAAATACAAAATCCCTTGTATCATTTCCCAGTAATGTGTCATGTACAGACAGCTGCAAGAAAAATAGGGTGGTAATAGTAGGGGACTTTAACTTTCCCAACATTGACTGGGACAACCATAGCATTAGGGGCTTGGATGGAGAGAAATTTGTTGAGTGTATTCAGGAGGAATTTCTCATTCAGTATGTGGATGGCCCGACGAGAGAGGGGGCAAAACTTGACCTCCTCTTGGGAAATAAGGAAGGGCAGGTGACAGAAGTGTTAGTGAGGGATCACTTTGGGACAAGTGATCATAATTCCATTAGTTTTAAGATAGCTATGGAGAAGGATAGGTCTGGCCCAAAAGTTAAAATTCTAAATTGGGGAAAGGCCAATTTTGATGGCATTAGACAGGAACTTTCAGAAGTTGATTGGGAGAGTCTGTTGGCAGGCAAAGGGACGTCTGGTAAGTGGGAGGCTTTCAAAAGTGTGTTAACCAGGGTTCAGGGTAAGCACATTCCTTATAAAGTGAAGGGCAAGGCTGGTAGAAGTAGGGAACCTTGGATGACTCGGGAGATTGAGGCACTAGTCAAAAAGAAGAAGGAGGCATATGACATGCATAGGCAGCTGGGATCAAGTGGATCGCTTGAAGAGTATAGAGATTGCCGGAGTAGAGTTAAGAGAGAAATCAGGAGGGCAAAAAGGGGATATGAGATTGCTTTGGCAGATCAGGCAAAGGTGAATCCAAAGAGCTTCTACAAATACATAAAGGGCAAAAGGGTAACTAGGGAGAGAGTAGGGCCTCTTAAGGATCAACAAGGTCATCTATGTGCGGAACCACAAGAAATGGGTGAGATCCTGAATGAATATTTCACATCGGTATTTACGGTTGAGAAAGGCATGGATGTTAGGGAACTTGGGGAAATAAATAGTGATGTCTTGAGGAGTGTACATATTACAGAGAGGGAGGTGCTGGAAGTCTTAACGCGCATCAAGGTAGATAAATCTCCGGGACCTGATGAAATGTATCCCAGGGCGTTATGGGAGGTTAGGGAGGAAATTGCGGGTCCCCTAGCAGAGATATTTGAATCATCCACCGCTACAGGTGAGGTGCCTGAAGATTGGAGGGTAGCAAATGTTGTGCCTTTGTTTAAGAAGGGCGGCAGGGAAAAGCCTGGAAACTACAGACCAGTGAGCCTGACATCTGTAGTGGGTAAGTTGTTAGAGGGTATTCTGAGGGACAGGATCTACAGGCATTTGGAGAGGCAGGGACTAATTAGGAACAGTCAGCATGGTTTTGTGAGAGGAAAATCATGTCTCACGAATTTGATTGAGTTTTTTGAAGGGGTAACCAAGAAGATAGATGAGGGCTGTGCAGTAGACGTGGTCTACATGGACTTCAGCAAAGAATTTGACAAGGTACCGCATGGTAGGTTGTTACATAAGGTTAAATCTCATGGGATCCAAGGTGAGGTAGCCAATTGGATACAAAATTGGCTTGACGACAGAAGACAGAGGGTGGTTGTAGAGGGTTGTTTTTCAAACTGGATGCCTGTGTCCAGCGGTGTGCCTCAGGGATCGGTGCTGGGTCCGCTGTTATTTGTTATTTATATTAATGATTTGGATGAGAATTTAGGAGGCATGGTTAGTAAGTTTGCAGATGACACCAAGATTGGTGGCATTGTGGACAGTGAAGAAGGTTATCTGGGATTGCAACGGGATCTTGATCAATTGGGCCAGTGGGCCGATGAATGGCAGATGGAGTTTAATTTACATAAATGTGAGATGATGCATTTTGGTAGATCGAATCGGGCCAGGACCTACTCCGTTAATGGTAGGGCGTTGGGGAGAGTTATAGAACAAAGAGATCTAGGAGTACAGATTCATAGCTCCTTGAAAGTGGAGTCACAGGTGGATAGGGTGGTGAAGAAGGCATTCGGCATGCTTGGTTTCATTGGTCAGAACATTGAATGCAGGAGTTGGGATGTCTTGTTGAAGTTGTACAGGGCATTGGTGAGGCCACACTTGGAGTACTGTGTACAGTTCTGGTCACCCTATTATAGAAAGGATATTATTAAACTAGAAAGAGTGCAGAAAAGATTTACTAGGATGCTACCGGGACTTGATGGTTTGACTTACAGGGAGAGGTTAGACAGACTGGGACTTTTTTCCCTGGAGAGTAGGAGGTTAAGGGGTGATCTTATAGAAGTCTATAAAATAATGAGGGGCATAGATAAGGTCGACAGTCAAAATCTTTTCCCAAAGGTAGGGGAGTCTATAACGAGGGGGCATAGATTTAAGGTGAGAGGGGAGAGATACAAAAGGGTCCAGAGGGACAATTTTTTCACTCAAAGGGTGGTGAGTGTCTGGAACGAGCTGCCAGAGGCAGTAGTAGAGGCGGGTACAATTTTGTCTTTTAAAAAGCATTTGGACAGTTACATGGGTAAGATGGGTATAGAGGGATATGGGCCAAGTGCAGGCAATTGGGACTAGCTTAGTGGTATAAACTGGGCGACATGGACATGTTGGGCCGAAGGGCCTGTTTCCATGTTGTAACTTCTATGATTCTATGATTCTATGATTCTATGTAGCAAACTCCTACTTCTTCATGTGTCCAAAATGGTCACTCTAACCACACTTGGGCCAAGGGCACATCTATTGCCCTTACAATACCATGAACATAACCTCTCCTGCCGTCTACTAACTGATTGCCAAGCACCATTCATGGATGTACCAATGTCAGATTACACCCTGCGTCCTTCAGCTCTTCTGCTGGCTGCCCACACCATGATCAGGCAGAACTATGACACTGGATTCCCTGCATTTAGAGTCACTACACATCTGGCAGATTGCGTTTCACCAGGCAGACTGATGCGGACATCTGGAGCCTCCTGTAACAAGGTGTAGGGGGTAACATATTAGCATGGATAAAGGATTGGTTAGCTAACAGGAAATAGAGAGTAGGCATAAATGGGTCATTTTCAGGTTGGCAAGATGCAACGAGTGGAGTGCCACAGGGATCAGTGCTTAGGCCTCAACTATTTACAATCTATATCAATGACTTGGATGAAGGGACCGAATGTATGGTTGCTAAATTTGCTGATGACACAAAGGTAGGTAGGAAAGTAAGTTGTGAAGAGGACATAAGGGGCCCGATGTTAGCAGGGCTGCGGGTTTCCGGCGGGGGGGCTATCGGGCGCGTGGTGAAATTAGTCAGCTCCCCGCGCGATCGTAGCATCCAATCCACTAATTGGATCTACTTACCTGCTCCTTCGGGTTCCCCACTGCTGATCTGCGCGTCGGGCGGGCTGCGCATGCGCAGTAAGATCTGTCAGCTGGGGGAGCTCTATTTAAAGGGGGAGTCCTCCACTGACAGATGCTGCAACAAATAGCAAAAATTACAGCATGGAGCAGCCCAGGGGGAAGGCTGCTCCCAGTGTAATGATGCCTCACTCAAGGTATCAATACATGGGGTGAGGAGGAGGGGGAGGACAGAGATCTTCCTCCCGGCGTGCGGGAGGAAGCGGCCTGACTCTGCCACCAGGAAGGCCTGGCTCGAGGTGTCAGAGGAAGTCACCAGTGCAACCAACATATCGCCCACTTGCATACAG
Organism: Heptranchias perlo; assembly: GCF_035084215.1. NCBI lineage: Eukaryota > Metazoa > Chordata > Chondrichthyes > Hexanchiformes > Hexanchidae > Heptranchias > Heptranchias perlo. The sequence continues at coordinate 48,112,385 of NC_090329.1, forward strand.
TGCAGGAGGCGCTCCAATGACCTCAGTAGGTCAGCCAAAGTGAGTACACGTAGTCTTTCCCCTACACTCCGTCTGCCACATCACTGCCCCCACCCCACATCTCCTTCAGCACTGCCAACACTGCTCTGTCACATCACCCCTCATACCCACTCAAACCTCATCCTCATCTTACCTGCACCTACTCACCTCGCCAGTACTCATCCCGCCACTACCACTCAACCCAATCCTCATACAATCTCATGGCTCTATCTCATACTCACCCTCTCATGTATCTCTTTCACAGTCAGCCTCACTCAACCTGCCACTACCTGTGCTGCAGCCACAGGGCATGCATCACATATGTGCAGTAGGCAGCGTAAGGCAAACGTGTCATGAGCATGAAGGGGATGCAGAAGGGTGTATGAGGATTTGTCATGGGTGTTACTTATATTGAATTTCTGACCAACTCACATTACATATTATATTGGCACCACTACTGCCATGTCTTCGCGAATCCTGTCTGGTTTGTGCAATAATGCCCTCTCCTGAGGATCACTATGAGGACCCACAACTGATGCCACCCATTGTGTCACTGCAGAGTGGGTGTAGGTGTATTTGCAGGGCTCGTTTACGCAGACGACTGAGAGACATCGGCGATGTCCCCGGTTGCACCCTGGAAGGATGCGGAGGAGAAGTTGTTGAGGGCAGTGGTGACTTTGACAGCGACAGGTAAGAAGATGGTGCACGGGCCAGCCAGGAGCAGCTCGGCATGAAAGAGGCTGCAGATGCCCACGACTACATGTCGGGTGACTCTGAGCCTCCGTGTGCACTGCTGCTCAGAGAAGTCCAGGAGGCTGAGCCTCGGTCTGTGGACCCTGTGGCGAGGGTAGTGCCCTCTGCGACGCATCTCTCTCTGCGGTAGCCCTCCCTCCTGCTGTACAGGTGGATGTGTCACAGCACTCTGTTGTGGAGCTCCATGTGTCAGAGGTGGACGGCGTGGATGGCGAGGCTGGTGAGGCTGGTGATGCTGTTCACCCTCCGAGGAGGTCATGACTGCAGCTACGGCGGCCCCCATCCGCAAGATGTACATCTGAGGGGGTCCGCAAGGTAGGTACATGTCTCCGGACCCCGGGTTAAGTGTGCAGGTTGGTGACTTTGACTGTCAGGAGGAGGGTGGTGGAGGCCAAACTTTGTCCCAAGTTACAGAGTGGCCTCCTGCAATGGGTGAGTGTCTTCCCCCCACACCTGTCAAATGGACCTTTGCAGCTGCCACAGGCTGACAGCTGCAACACGTCCATTTGACCTGGGAGTGTTTCCCCCAGTGAGGGAAACTGTCCCAGTTTGCTCTAAAATCCCACATAATCCCTTAATCAGGTCAGTTAATGACCTGAAATACATAAATAAATACTTTCAAGTGGCATCCCGCTGGCTTTAATTGCCTGCGGGATTCCCACCAGCGGGGGCTGCGCGCGCACGCCGGCGCGTCAGCGGGGATCCCGGAAGTGCGCGGGTTCGAGGCGGGCTCCGGTACCGCGCCGGGATTCTCCGATTTTCGGAGCCCCTCCGCCAGGAACGCACCCGATAGCGGGTGCTAAAATGACGCCCAAGGAGTCTGCATAGGGATATAGGTAGGTTAAGTGAGTGGGCAAAAATTTGGCAGATGGAGTATAATGTGGGAAAATGTGAACTTGTCCACTTTGGCAGGAGAAATAAAAAAGCAGTATATTATTTAAATGGAGAGAGATTGCAGAACTCTGAGGTTCAGAGGGATCTGGGTGTCCGAGTACATGAATCACAAAATGTTAGGTAAAGTATGCTGGTACAGCAAGTGATTAGAATGGCAAATGGAATGCTGTCATTTATTGCAAGGGGAATGGAATATAAAAGTAGAGATGTTTTGCTACAGTTGTACAGGGCATTGGAGAGACCACATCTGGAATCCTGTGTGCAGTTTTGGTCTCCTTATTTAAGAAAGGACATAATTGCTTTGGAGGCGGTTCAGAGAAGGTTCACTCGACTGATTCCTGGGATGAGGGGGTTATCTTATGAGGAAAGGTTGGACAAGTTGGGCCTGTATACACTGGAGTTTAGAAGAATGAGCGGTGATCTTATTGAAACATATAAGATCCTGAGGGGACTTGAAGGGATAGATGTTGAGAGGATGTTTCCCCTTGTGGGAGAGACTAGAACTAGAGGACACAGTTTAAAAATAAGGGGTCTCCCATTTAAGATGGAGATGAGGAGAAATTTTTTCTCTCAGAGGGTCGTGAGTCTGTGGAACTCCCTTCCCCAGAGAGCGGTGGAGGCAGGGTCATTGAATATTTTTAATACTGAGTTAGATAGATTCCTGATTAACAACGGAGTCAAAGGTTATAGCACGTAGATGGGAAAGTAGGGTTGAGGTCACAATCAGATCAGCCATGATCTTATCAAATGACAGAGCAGGCTCGAGGGGTCGAACGTCCTACTCCTGCTCTTAATTGATATGTTCGTGTGTTCGTATGTACGTACGTTCATACGACCTGCTGCCTACTGGACCAGGGGACTATGTTTTGCGGGCCGCTGCCAACGTCATCACAGTTGTCTCCCCATGTGCAAACCCCTCTGTCTGATTATCTATCCTCCGCAGAGGTCCAGGGTCTGAGCTGGTGCATGGGAGAGATTGCGCGTTTGACGGTGCATCCTCAGGAGAATGTTCCTCCTCCGCAGTTTTTGGAGGAGGAAGGTCTTGCTGCTCGAGGAAAGAGAAAAGTCGCAAGAGATGGAAGGGCAGATAAAGGTTAGGTATTAGCTGATGACAGTCCTGAGAATACAGCTTGAGGTAGTGAAGCTTAGCTTGCTGTATTTTGCTGAGATGAATGAAGGGTTACAAGCAAACACCTTGCTAAGGAATGCTGCGAGCCTCACCTTCCCAATGCTCATGCTGTGCCTGGGCCACTGATGTCTAGGACGTGCTACTCTGCTTGGGGGAGGGCAATGATGTCTGGAACTCCTCTCCTTTGCATTGTGGGCTGGTTTGTCCTGCAGAAAGAGAAGCTGAGAGTTAGTGAATGGGGTTGTGCTGGTATCTGAGAAGATAATTTGTGGTGTGAGGAGAGGAAAGGAAAAGGTGAGTGTCCTTGTAATGAGATAGAGAGGTGTAGCACTCTTGTGGTAGGAAGTTGAAGGATGGGAATTATTGAGAGTATTGTGGAAGGGGGCAAGAGAAATGTTGTGTGAAGTGCTGTTGAGAGAGGTGGAGAGATGGAAGTGTATTCATCCTTGCTGCTGTTGTGAGGTCATTCAACTTCTCCTGGCACTGCAGCCATGCCTGGGGGGATTGGGGGGGGGGGGGGTGGTGATGCTGGTGGTACTGACCCTGTCTGCGACCTTTGTTCATGTGTTGCCATGGGACGTTTCTGGAGTGGTGGGAGGAGGACCTCCCTCGCCCTCATCTCCTCAATTAAAGTCTCCAGGGAGACATCTGAGAAGCCGGGTTAGCTCTTCTGCTCACCTCTCTCTCTCTATCTCTCCCTCTCTCTGTCAGGTACTGAAGATTAGGCTAGGTTTCCAGAAAAAACACTCAAAATGAGCTGCAGAGACCACAAATGAAAGCAGGGATGCAACTTAGCTTTAAGAGGTGCATCCCTGCTTTAAATACTCTTTGAACGCTGGACCTGGAAGTGGCACGGAGAGTCCAGCAGGCTCTCTGATTCATGCCTGCATTGGAAGGGCGGCCCACAATTCTTATTCAAATGAGGCCTGGGAGTTAAAGTGGCCTCAAGTGAGAAGTAGGTTTGGGATTCATGCCCACCTCACACCTGAAAATTGGGGCTATGAAATAATTGGCTCACTTGGCCACATGACTCAGGATCTTAAGCCCCTCTCAAGCAACCATACGCATAAGTAGTTTGGAACCATTTTCAAAAAATTAGGTCTTAATATTAATTGCTGTATTCGATTATGGACATGATATTTTCCACCTCTACATCAATATATTATCTATTTCTGTCACCAGCTCTCTGTACCTTTGATCCTTTTTATAATGTCTCAAATCTATGCCAGTACACTTCTAGTATCAAGTCATAAGTAGTGAGAATCGCTCGTTTTACAACATGGTAAGTGCTTTATAGCTAACCCTTGCTGCCCATTCATTTTTTTTATCCCACTTATGTTGGTTTGCTATCAATGTAAAGGCCCCTAAGAAACTATGTATTTCATCCCCTTCTTCAAAATTTGCAATAGATTCAATTTAACAACATTATTCTGCACAGTTATGGGTTGAATCAATTGGATCCTATTTATTGTGCTCAGAATCGATAAGCCTCTCTCTGTCAGTTTAAGTGTAGATTAGTGCTGTTTCTCCTTTTTTTCCTCCTCAAGCTATCACTGCTGTTCCTTGCATTACCTTCCTACTGAGCATTCCTATCCACTCCGACAGGCGGAAAACGCCATCGTCTCAGACCGTTTCGTTCAGGCTAACATTAGTATTCATATTTACTTACAAGATTTATAATTTTTTAAAATTCATTTATGGGATTCATTTTATTCATTCATTGGTGAGGCCAGCATTTATTGCCCATCCCTAATTGCCCTTGAGAAGGTGGTGGTGAGCCGCCTTCTTGAACCACTGCAGTCCGTGTGGTGACGGTTCTCCCACAGTGCTGTTAGGAAGGGAGTTCAAGGATTTTGACCCAGCGATGATGAAGGAACGACGATATATTTCCAAGTCGGGATGGTGTGTGACTTGGAGGGGAACGTGCAGGTGGTGTTGTTCCCATGTGCCTGCTGCTCTTGTCCTTCTAGGTGGTAGAGGTCGCAGGTTTGGGAGGTGCTGTCAAAGATGCCTTGGCGAGTTGCTGCAGTGCATCCTGTGGATGGTACACACTGCAGCCACTGTGCACCAGTGGTGGAGGGTGTGAATGTTTAGGATGGTGGATGGGGTGCCAATCAAGCGGACTGCTTTGTCCAGGATGGAGTCGAGCGTCATGAGTGTTGTTGGAGCTGCACTCATCCAGGCAAGTGGAGAGTATTCCATCACACTCCTGACTTGTGCCTTGTAGATGTGGAAAGCATTTGGGGAGTCAGGAGGTGAGTCACTCGCTGCAGAATACCCGGCCTCTGACCTGCACTTGTAGCCACAGTATTTATGTGGCTGGTCCAATAAAGTTTCTGGTCAATGGTGACTCCCAGGATGTTGATTGTGGGGGATTTGGCGATGGTAATGTCGTTGAATGTCAAGGGGAGGTGGTTAGACTGTCTCTTGTTGGAGATGGTCATTGCCTGGCACTTGTCTGGCGCAAATGTTACTTGCCACTTATCATCCCAAGCCTGGATGTTGTCCAGGTCTTGCTGCATGTGGGTACAGACTGCTTCATTATCTGAGGGGTTGCGAATGCAACTGAACACTGTGCAATCATCAGCGAACATCCCCATTTCTGACCTTATGATGGAGGGCAGGTCATTGATGAAGCAGATGAAGATGGTTGGGCCTAGGACACTGCCCTGAGGAACACCTGCAGCAATGTCCTGGGGCTGAGATGATTGGCCTCCAACAAGCACTGCCATCATTCTTTGTGCTAGGTATGACTCCAGCCACTGGAGAGTTTTCCCCCTGATTCCCATTGACTTCAATTTTACTAGGGCTCCTTGGTGCCACACTCGGTCAAATGCTGCCTTGATGTCAAGTGCAGTTACTCTCACCTCACCTCTGGAATTCAGCTCTTTTGTTCATGTTTCGACCAAGGCTGTAATGAGGTCTGGAGCCGAGTGGTCCTGACTGAACCCAAACTGAGCATCGGTGAGCAGGTTATTGGTGAGTAAGTGCACTGTCGACGAAACCTTCCATCACTTTACTGATGATTAAGAGTAGACTGATGGGGCGGGAATTGGCCGGATTGGATTTGTCCTGCTTTTTGTGGGCAGGTCATACCTGGGCAATTATCCACATTGTCGGGTAGATGCCAGTGTTGTAGCTGTACTGGAACAGTTTGGCTAGAGGTGCGGCTAGTTCTGAAATACACCTCTTCAGCACTACAGCCGGGATGTTGTCGGGGCCCATAGCCTTTGTTGTATCCAGTGCACTCAGCCGTTTCTTGATATCACGTGGAGTGAGTGGAATTGGCTGAAGACTGGCTTCTGTGATGGTGGGGATATCGGGAGGAGGCCGAAATGGATCATCTACTTGGCACTTCTGGCTGAAGATGGTTGCAAACACTTCAGCCTTGTCTTTTGCACTCACGTGCTGGACTCTGCCATCATTGAGGATGGGGATGTTTACAGATCCTCCTCCTCCTGTCAGTTGTTTAACTGTCCACCACCATTCACGACTGGATGTGGCAGGACTACAAAGCTTTGATCTGATCCGTTGGTTGTAGAATTGCTTAGCTCTGTCTATAGTATGTTGCTTCCGCTGTTTAGCATGCATGTAGTCCTGTGTTATAGCTTCACCAGTTTGGCACCTCATTTTTAGGTACGCCTGGTGCTGCTCCTGGCATGCTCTTCTACACTCCTCATTGAACCAGGGTTGATCCCCTGGCTTGTTGGTAATGGTAGAGTGAGGAATATGCCGGGCCATGAGCTTACAGATTGTGCTGGAATACATTCAGCTGCTTCTGATGGCCCACAGCACCTCATGAATGCCCAGTTTTGAGCTGCTAGATCTGTTCTGAATCTATCCCATTTAGCATGGTGGTAGTGCCACACACCACGTGTTTATGACCATTAGTTGTCTGCAAGCCCTCCATCCAATATCTCAGAGTTAGAAGATAATTTCTGATGCAATTTAACATGTACCGACTACCCTCTGGGAGATTGGCTGGCACAGATAGCCTCCATTGACGTGCATATGTCACAGTATCATAGTATGGTACAGCACAGAAGGTGGCCATTCAGCCCATCATGCCTGTGCCGGCTCTTTGAAAGAGCTATCCAATTAGTTCCACTCCCCTGCTCTTTCCCCATCGTCCTCCACACTTTTTCCCTTCAAGTATTTCTCCAATTCCCTTTTGAAAGTTACTAGTGAATCTGCATCCACCACCCTTTCAGGCAGTGCATTCCAAATCATAACAACTTGCCGTGTAAAAAAATGTTTCCTCATATCGCCTCTTGTTCTTTTGCCAATCACCTTAAATATGTGTCCTCTAGTTACCGACCCTTCTGCCACTGGAAACAGTTTCTCCTTATTGACGCTATCAAAACGGTTCATGATTTTGAACAGCTGTACCAAATCTCCTCTTAACTGTCTCTGCTGAAGGAGTGTCGCCCCAGCTTCTCGAGTCTCTCCACATAACTGAAGTCCCTCACTCCTGGTACATTCTAGTAAATCTCTTCTCCACCCACTTTAAGATCATGACGTCCTTCTTAAAGTGTGGTGCCCAGAATTGAACCCAATACTCCAGCTGAGGCCTAACCAGTGTTTTATAAAGGTTTAGCATAACTTCCTTGCTTTTGTACTCTATGCCTCTATTAATAGAGCCCAGGATCCCATATGCTTTTTTAACAGCCTTCTCAACTTGTCCTGCCTCCTTCAAAGATTTATGTACATTCACCCCCAGGTCTCTCTGTTCCTGCACTCCCTTTAAAATTGTACCATTTAGTTTATATTGCCTCTCCTCATTCTTTCTACCAAAATGTATCACTTGACACTTCTCAGCGTTAAATTTCATTTGCCATGCCCATTTCACCAGTCTGTCTAAGTCCTCCTGAAGTCTGTTACTGTCCTCCACATTTCCGAGCCTCGTGTCATCTCCGAACTTTGAAATTATACCCTGTATTCCCAAGTCCAGGTCATTAATATATATCAAAAAGAGCAGTGTTTGTAATACCGACCCCTGGGGAACACCACTGTATGCTTCCCTCCAGTCTGAAAAACAACCGTTCACCACTACTCTCTGTTTTCTGTTCCTTGGCTAATTTTGTATCCACGCCGCCACTGTCCCTTTAATCCCATGGGCTTTAATTTTGCTTACAAGTTTATTATGTGGTACTTTTTCAAAGACTTTTGAAAGTCCATATAGACAACATCAACAATATCCCTAGATAGTATTTGTGTATTGCTAGAACCCAAGCACCAAGACAAAGGACATCCTTTAAAAAATATAGCCAACAGAGTTCTATTTAAAATCACAATATATTGGCCTATCTAAAATGCCATATGAAAAAGATATAATGTAGAGATCTTATGGTTTGAAGCATGACAGGGCTTTGTGTCTCTCATTTCAGCCACATTGGATGCAAGTGAAAAAGTTGCTATGGCTACAGCTCACATTGGCTTTGAGCAACCAGCCAGCTGTTTGTGTTTTTTTTAACTATCAGTAGCTTACAGCAAAGTAATTCTTTTTGTATTATCTCACATCCATGGAATAAATTCTATACCCCATGTACACGAGGTAATGAGCAGGTTCTTTGTATCTCTTATATAATTAGATTTATTCACTGCTGCTCAATAGGAAAAACGAATGATTTAGTTATAAGATTTTTTTGTGCCAATACTCCAATTGTAATCCTTTCATTGGTGTCATCCTTCAATTTATCAAAGCTGGACACTTCTGTTCCTGTTCTTTATATTTACTTGGAAAATGTTATGTTGGAAGATGGAATAACAATGTAATGTTTCTCAGTATTTTTAAGTGTTCATGGATACTGACTAATAAACGTCAGCACAATGTAATCCTGTTTCAGTATACCATATACAGGAACAATGACACTCAGTCCAACCAACCCATTTACTCCAGTTTTGCTTTCATTTGAGAGCTTTGGATCAAAATGGCTACCTGTAGAATATTGTTGAAATGTATCCCATTTCTTTGTGTTACATTTCATAAAAGACTACTAGAAATCTTATATAAAACAGGGGAAATAACATTCTCCACAGTTCAATTTACATTTAAGAAAAAATAATAATTCAGATAACTCAGAGACATGTATCCAATCCAGGCATAATTCAAATTAATATAAAATCAATTTAGGAACATAGGAACAGGAGTAGGCCATTCAGCCCCTCGTGTCTGCTCCGCCATTTGATAAGATCATGGCTGGTCTGTGATCTAACTCCATATACCTGCCTTTCCACTTACTCCAAGTAGCATTCCTGATCTGAGCATAACACATACAAATTTATTGGGCCGGATTTTGCTTTGAGCAGCGAATGATCGACGCCTGCTACACATAGACTTAGACTTGCCCATAGACATTTCATGGGCAAGTTCCTCCTTTTAAGTTCCCAATCCAGCGTGGCCCCCTCTCCCGGGCATCTGTGAGCTGTATGAACAGGGCAAGGAGCTCTATTCCCTAAATCAATTAGATTGAAGCAGCGCAGACACAGAACCAGGAAGTGTAAGTTAGAATATAAAATCAATGTAAAATCAGTTACAGAAAGCGAAATAGAGAGAGGGGGTAAGAAATATTGAATTAAAAGACAGAAATAAAAGAGACAGAAAAAAAAATTAAAAAATAAAAATGTAAATTTTTTTTCAAATGTCCAACAACAATTAAAATGTGAAGGAATGAGATTCCACACTTGTAGAAGTAAATTTTCAGTGACAGAGAGGTTGTTTGGCAACTATTAAGACTTACCACGGCGTTAACATTTTGGTTAGATTAAAAAACACAGTTGTACCTTTTTCTGGTGTAATTAATTCATTTCCAGCAGGAACTTCACATCATTGCAGTCATTTCAATGGGGAGCCAGCCGGCGAGACCTCCTTCCTGCGAAGTTTCTGGAGGAGCAGAGCATCTGGTAGAGGAACTTCTGGATTTCAGTGTTTATCTGCGCATGTGCGGTCACCAGAAATTCCTCTACCATTTGCACTGAAACAACGGTGAGCGCTGTTAGGCTCAACGTTATATTTAGAGCAAATTCTGGGCAAGCATCTTGGTCTAAGCACAATATTGTTTTCAATTGTTCCAGTTTGCATTGCTCATCATAAATTTTTTCACGCTAGAAACCTAATCTTGGATATGTTAACTCCTCCTTGAAAATTACCATTTAAACCATTTTTATTGTAGTAAAGTGATATTTTTTTCTTTTAGATTTTGTAACAATGTGAATGAGTAACACTGTCGTTATGAATTTAGATCCAAGCATATCAGTTCCTGACAAATTGGTTACAGATTAATCAGGATTCAACTATCTCGAAATATCTAAAAGAATCTGTTTATTCCTATGCAGATTCATAAAACCATCAACTGAAGAAAGCCAAATCAGATTGCCTGTCACTTCATTTTTATATTATGAAACAATTCAATTAGAACAAGTGTATTACAGCACAGTTGAACGCATCTTTAGGTGTATATAATTCGGTGATAAGCTCATAACATTTATTATTCGTTAATGTCAAAATAGAATTGATGTGTGTATGGGTACTTATAAAATAGAAATATGCAAAGACACAGGGAAGGCACTGATAATGTTTTGGATGTATATTTGGTTTTTCTTAAGTAAAGAACAGATATTACATTTTTCCAGGGGAAGTTCCACTGGTCAATTTGCAATAAAATCCCACGGCTTTCAACTATTCCAGTACAGCTACAACTCTGGCATTTACCCACCAAAGTGGAAAATTGCCCAGGTACGTCCTGTCCACAAAAAGCAGTACAAATCCAATCCGGCCAATTACCGGCCCATCAGTCTACTCTCAATCATCAGCAAAGTGATGGAAGGTGTTGTCGACAGTGCTATCAAGTGGCACTTACTCACCAATAACCTGCTCACTGATGCTCAGTTTGGGTTCCGCCAGGACCCCTCGGCTCCAGACCTCATTACAGCCTTGGTCCAAACATGGATAAAAGAGCTGAATTCCAGAGGTGAGGTGAGAGTGACTTCCCTTGACATCAAGGCAGCATTTGACCAAGTGTGGCATCAAGGAGCCCTAGTAAAATTGAAGTCAACGGCAATCAGTGGGAAAACTCTCTAGTGGCTGAAGTCATACCAAGCACAAAGAAAGATGGTATTGGTTGTTGGAGGCCAATCATCTCAGTCCCAGGGCATTGCTGCAGGAGCTCCTCAGGGCAGTGTCCTAGGCCCAACAATCATCAGCTGCTTCATCAATGATCTTCCCTCCAGGTCAGAAACGGGGATGTTTGCTGATGATTGCACAATGTTCAGTTCCATTCGCAACCCGTCAGTTAATGAAACAGTCCGTGCCCGCATGCAGGAAGACCTGGACAACATCCAGGCTTGGGCTGATAAGTGGCAAATAACATTCGCGCCATACAAGTGCCAGACAATGACCATCTCCAACAAGAGAGAGTCTAACCACCTCCCCATGACATTCAACCGCATTACCATCGCTGAATCTGCCACAATCACCACTGACCGAAAACTTAACTGGATGAGCACATAAATACTATGGCGACAAGAGCAGGTCAGAGGCTGGGTATTCTGGGGTGAGTGACTCACCTCTTGACTCCCCAAAGCCTTTCCACCATCTACAAGTCACAAGTCAGGAGTGTGATGGAATACTCTCCACTTGCCTGGATGAGTGCAGCTCCAACAACACTGAAGAAGTTCAACACCATCCAGGACAAAGCAGCCCGCTTGATTGGCACCCCATCCACCCCACTAAACATTCACTCCCTCCACCATCCATGCACCGTGACTGCAGTGTGTATCATCTACAGGATGCACTGCAGCAACTTGCCAAGGCTTCTTCGACAGCACCTCCTGAACCCGTGACCTCTACGACCTAGAAAGACGGGGCAGCAGGCACATGGGAACACCACCACCTGCACGTTCCCCTCCAAGTCACACACCATCCTGAATTGGAAATACATCAGCATTCCTTCATCGTAGCTGGGTCAAAATCTGGAACTCCCTACCTAACAGCACTGTGGGGGAACCTTCACCACACGGACTGCAGCGGTTCAAGAAGGCGGCTCACCACCATCTTCTCAAGGGCAATTAGGGATGGGCAATAATTGCTGGCCTTGCCACGACGCCCACATCCCATGAACGAATAAAAAAAAAACAGCCCTTACATCAGACCAATATTATGCACTAAACTTCTAAGGCAAGAACGAGCAACAGAAATAGAACCTCTCCACCATTTGGTGACAATTGTTAATGTGTCTACTTGGTCAACCTGAGAAAAGATGTGTCTAAGCTTCTCAGGGAATCTAAATAGATAATGTCACCTCCCTCCTGGACGACAACACATTTTTAAAATTGTTCAGGAGGTAAGTACTTTGATTTTAATTTTGAGATCTTTGTGGATAGTATATTTAATAACAATATTAATTTTGTTTCATTATGGTTAATCTGGGGGAAAACATTTATTTAGAATTTTTAAAATTTTTAAATATATTTTTATACCATTACATTTGTGATTAGCTAATGTGAATGTGACCTACTGAGTTGCTCAAGTATTTTTGAATAAATTAGCTAAATAAAGTGTATTGGAGTAGTAATCAATTTGTAGTAATTTTCACTCTATGAAGGAATCCATGCTAATATCATGTTCATGAACTAAAATCAACTTTGCTCAGGGAGTTTTCTGAATTTCATAGCTTTATAGCTCCTGTAACTAAATAATTGTTAGAACTTGCAATGGGAGTGTAGAAGCCCACTGTTCTCTGTCGAATGTATATCTCCCCTTCCATCTTGACAACTATAGTAGGGAAAAAAAATTAAAGTCTTTTATAAAGGAAGAAATTCAAGTACATTGCCCAAGAGTAAAGGAAATAATTCTTATCCAGCATGGGTTTATAAGAGACAGCTTATACCAATTCAATTTATTGGAATTTTTTGAGGATGCAGAAGATCTTTTGGATGATGGTAATAATGTATATCTGAAGGTGTTTTACAGAATGCTACACAAAAGATTTGTGGCTAAAATAAAAACCCTTAGGGTAGAGGAAGATGGTTTAAATTCGACAATAAATTAGTTAAATAAAGGAAACAGTGAACAGTGATCAATGGTAGTCATTCTAATGTGACAGCTGCCCCGAGGGATCAGTCTTGGGACTGTTAACAACATTCTAAAATGATCTCTCTGAAGTATTAAAAGTCCTGTCTTACAGTGTAGTGGCACAATGCATTAAGGAATTGTGATTCTCCATGTAGGGTGGGAAATTTCCTTTATGTGTAGCAAAAATTGTAAATTTAACCTTTATAAATATGTTGATAATTTTGCTGCACAGAATGCACAAAGGAAATCTACCCTCAATAGTGAGTTATCACTTGGGAAGGTGTTCAGTAAACAGATGGGATTTCCCATAGGAAATATCTGCAAACATTAAAATTGTCCCTACTTTTTGAGTTAAATGTAACACAAAGCATAAGTCACCCCCCTTATCATCTTCAGCACGCCTGTGTCATGAAATCCCATTTGCACGAGGCTACAATTTATACAGTTCCACGCCTGGAGCTAAAATTTATAAAATCTATTCCTACAGTATTAAAACATAGACTGCACCGCATTTAATTTCATTAAGTAATGAATATATTACAGCTAATCCTACACTCCTCAGGCCACTCCAGAAACTAAATTGCATCAGTGTTCTATTATATTATTTTAAGAGTATATAAAGCAATCATGATTTTAGTCCATATTAGAGTTACTGGGGCCAACAAACTGCAGAGCCGAAATCCCGGCATAAGCGCCACGAGGTGCCCGCCTGGGACCACCAATAACAAACCCATCAAAATTTGCAGGTTCAAAGGAGAGTCCCTTAATTTAAATAACCTGAGTGGGTACCTGTACCACTACGGGCGCATTTTGGGCACCCACCCACCGAAGAAGGCCAGGAATCCCGACAGAGTTATCCGGAGCTGCTGGGGATCCCCCTTGACCCGTAAAGAAAGCAAAACTTTGTAAGGAGCCAAAAAATTGTCTCCTTTTTGGAGGTCCAGGCCTGGATCCTCAGTAGGCCCCATCGAAGCAGCCGGTGCGTCCGGTCTCACTCGGTGTACTGCCCACTCATACTGTATCTGGAGTATCTCAAACCGGGACCGCGAGATCTCCCAACCTGGGAATCACTACCTCTAGCCACACCTCCTCCTACTCTGCTGGCCTTGTTGGTGGCATGGCCATTGGCTCCACGTCCAACAAGAATCTGTGGAAACTTCATGAGGAAGGCTGAGACTTGGCGTATCCAGGCCCTGGCCTAATTCATGGCCCTTCTACTGGTGTTATGGTGGGCATGCATCAGAAGGGCCATGGATTTTCGACCCCACTTTCCCCAACTTATGAATGGACAAATTAAAACTTTTATCTTGACTAAATGGTGCATTAGTTAGAGAAACAGTTCAAATCTGGGTCCATTTATATAGAAAAGTCACCTTCTGAAACTATGGAAACAAGAACATTTGTTATTGTGCATGTCACTGACTGTGTATGTGAATCAATTATGTAACCAGAAGCTCAAATTCTCCTACAGATTGAGGAACAGATCTAATTTTGTTACTAAGAAAACAAATTGAAGGGCTTTTTCCCACAGCGCAGGACATCAATAAGATTGAAAAGAGTAGAAGAAAATACAAATTGAATCAGAAAGCAAAGGTTAGGTGATGGCAGGCTTGAGTTTTAAAATGTTGATGGATGTGAGAAAAAGGTAAAAACGAGGGAGATAGAGTTTCACACTTTTAAGGTCCTGTGTATGAACGAGTTAGGATAAGAGATAGTTTGATGAGCCTTAGGGGTGAATTTCCATGGGATGCGGAGGTGGGGGGTTCTCCTGCTCCTCTGACGTAACTTCAGCGGGTGAGCCACGGTAACACGGCGTAAACGCCATTGATGCCATTTTTCTGGGGTTTCGGCAATCTTTCTGCCAAAGTTACAGCAGCCAAGTGGGAGAACCCCAGTGGAAATTCACCCCCTTAGTTTGAATACAGTGAGGAGGAGCAGCTTGTAGGATGGCACATTTGCACTTTAGGAGGAAGTTTGGGTTAAAAGAAGAAACACAGTTCCGAACCAACAGGAATTGTCTGCTTCCTTTGTTCCAAGTTTCATATTTTTTCCATTTTTATTATAAGAATGTAATGTTTCAGCGAAGTGCTTAAATTATGTTATGTGAAAGACCCAAAAAGAAACAATGGCCTTGTAAAAATTACATACCATCTCATTTGATGTTAAAATTTGTTTGGCGTAGGCCTTACTGTCCCCACAGTAGGAAAAAGAACATGAAACAACAGCAAAAACAACGGATGTGAATAGGGAAACATCTCATTAAAAGTTAATCCAAAACATCTGCTGCAGGCCGTGCTATTTGATGCTAATATTTTTGGTATCAACTGAAACCGAATCTATTTGCTGTTTTGTATAGGGAACTTTGGATTCAGGCATTCTTTCAATAATGAACCGTGGTTCTAATGCATAATTCTTATTTTATTTTTTATTCATTACTAATGCTAAATATTCACAGACTGAGTTAGTGGTGCACATTAGCTTTATGTAAATTTAACTTTCTGGAATGGAAATAAATCTGGCAGAATGCACATTAGTATCAAGCAAAATAATGAACTTCTATCTAAAGACATTCAAAATTATGCCTGATCAGCTTTGTAGCTTTATCAGAAGGTATAGAAATAGAATTTAGGATAGAACAATTTTTTGTCTTGATTCTTGCAAACTTTACAAAAATGTAAAATAGTAAATAGGTAGAAGGGAAAGCCATTAAACTTTAAGGCAGGAATGCAATCAAGATGATATATTTTCTTATAATTTATACATCTTATCCAAAATCCAAACATCTATTAATACATCACACCTCCTCGCATTTCATTACTGTCATATAACACATATAAGTTCAATTTTCTTTTCTAGAAACCATAAATGCTGCATGACGTTTCTGAATTCAGAGCTATTTCAGACTCTTGTCGATTAGCAAAGAGTACATGTTACAAGCACTATGACACAAACAAATAGAAGCAAATAGAAGACATTATAAAGATTGGCCCAGAATTTGCTGGGAAAATAATGGTTACCTTAAACGCGCAAGCCGTCATTAGTGTGTAAATATCCCAGCAATTTGTGACAAGGAAGAGGTACGCCATGAGTTGTGAATGGCCACAAGTTGCTGGACGATTTGTGCCGCTCCACTGTTAGCCTTGTGGAGGGCTCATCCTCAACCTCCCCATGAGTTTCAAGAAATTGCTGCATTTGTGCTGTTAAAACAAATTAAACTCGCCATAGAGAGTTAGGGCTGGTACTTAACAATGTAAGGACTTTTTTAACGATGAGATTTATGTTCCTGCAATGCCACTCCGGCACGAAAGGGAACAATTGAAAGTGTGGAGTCTCATTCCTGCAGGTAGTAAATTGTATTTAGAGATTTCTAAGCTTTAAAATTTTACATTTTACATTTTTCTTCTTATTTTTCCTTTCTGTCTCTTTTTTTTTCTCTCTCTCTCAATCCAATCATTCATTCCCTTTCCATATTTCTCTCTCTGTATCTAATTTGACTCTAATTCACCCTATTTCCTTCTCCGTTGCTCCTCTGTTTCTTTCTCTATCCTTAAATCTTATTAGGTAAGGAAATAGACTATTGGTCCTGTCATTCACCAAGGTCCCCGATGCTCCATTATCAGCTCGCACATCCAGCAATTTGTGGTGCAAAACATTTTCGAGCTGAAGGATGAGGAAAAAAATCTAATAAACGTGCCACGCCGTGAGATGCCCCACTCCAGCAAATTCTGGGCCAATGTCTTGTACAAAGTCAACATCACTTCTGTGCTTATATTGAGCCCCTAATTATAAAACCCAGAATCCCATTTGCTTTTTTATGGCCATTTCTAACTGCACTCTTACTTTTAAAGATCTATATATCTGCAACTCCAGATCTCTTTGATTCTTTACTCAGTTAAGATTATTATTGTATCCGGTATACTTCATTTCACTGTTCTTTTTTCCAATAATGTACTACTTCTGATTTTTCTGCATCGAACTGCATCTCCCATCTACCTACTCACTCCAGTAACCTGTCCACATCATCTTGCAATCTCCCATCTACCTGCTCACTCCAGTAACCTGTCCACATCATCTTGCAATCTCCCATCTACCTGCTCACTCCAGTAACCTGTCCACATCATCTTGCAATCTCCCATCTATCTGCTCACTCCAGTAACCTGTCCACATCATCTTGCAATCTCCCATCTATCTGCTCACTCCAGTAACCTGTCCACATCATCTTGCAATCTCCCATCTATCCGCTCACTCCAGTAACCTGTCCACATCATCTTGCAATCTCCCATCTATCCGCTCACTCCAGTAACCTGCCCACATCATCTTGCAATCTCCCATCTATCCGCTCACTCCAGTAACCTGTCCACATCATCTTGCAATCTCCTTCATTCTTCCTCACAGTTTGCCATTTCTCCCAATTTAGGTACCACCAGCAAGCTTTTATATCACTCCTCCTATTTCTATTTCCAATTCATTTATATGAATGGAAAAGAAGAGAATTCCAAACCAAGATCTACAAAATCAATGGATGTGAAATCATAGACAACATACCCCAGATTCTTGATATGCATCGTTGACAGTCAAGGTTCCCCACTTCCAGTGCACGCTCAAGAAATACCAACTAGCAACTTGCTTTCTATACCTTTATATTTTTATTTTCTTTCCTGTATTATCCCCCTTATATTTATCATATCTCTCTTTTTTAAATCTCTTGTTTGCTGTATCCTCACTATTTTTATTTTAAATGCCTGCCTTTGATGTACCTCCTTTACTCCTAATCAGAATGTATTTAACCTGTACCTTATCCAACTGATATTTAAATATTTGCTACTGGTATTCTTTATTACAAATTTTTCTAAGGACATTTCTTGATCATCTAATAAGGATTATTAAAGTCTCTTAAACTGAAAAAAAGAGAAAACGAGCAATTGAAGCCTAACTCTGCACATTCTAAAAAGTCATTGTCCGTCTTTTAGAAATCATTCAATTTGTGGCATCTTTACAAACAGTTACAAATAGAACTTCAAAATGGAAGTATTAGATGCCAATATTTGAATTTCCTAACTTTAAAAAAAACCTTTAAAAGTTCAGAGGACACAAATATTTTACAACAATTAATAAGAGACTACAGTGTAAATTCAGTGATCGTGCACTAACAGTGGAAAAGAGCATGAGACCCAAGATCGGGGTTTTAGCCTTATTACTAACCTGTGTTCTCTTTAAACATGTCTTCTCTGCTGGAAGTGCGGGATCATTCGATGTACCCTTATAATCCACCTTTTCATCAAAAATACATCCTTAATTCGGTAGATCTAACATGTAATAATAATGGGCATGATTTTAACTCAGAAAAACAGGTGGATTAGGGTGGGTGGGCTTTAAAAATTTGAAAAATATAAAGCCCGCCTCCAACACGCCAATTTCCGGTTTTAACAGAGGCGGGATGAGGGGCGGGCAACCAGCCCGCTCTGAGGAGGAGGTTGGTCACTAAAAACTTTCAAGGGGGCTGTGGGCCTCCATTTTAACAGATTTTTTGTTTAAAACCCCTGGGGGCTGCGATTCCCGGGCCTTCTCCTTCACGCCACGTGAGAGGAGGCGAGGAGGCCCAAAACTGCAGGTAAGTGTCTTTCTATCACAGCTCACAGCTTGTGGTCCTGGAGGAGCAGGAGTGCTTCCCCCAGGCCCAACAAGCCTATCTGCAGCAATCCCCCACTACGATCTCCGACCATCCCCTCATGATCTCCACAACCCCACGATCTTCGACCCCTGATGACTGACGCCCCTGGTGACCCCCAATCTCCCCAATGACCCTGATGACTGAGCCCCCCGCTGACTGAGCCGCCCGATGACCCCGATGACTGAACCCCGCGATGACCCTCAATGACTGACCTCCCAATGGCAGAACCCCCTGATGACCCCTGATGACTGAGCCCCCGATGACTGAGCCCCCCCCGATGACCCCGATAAACCCTGATGACTCCTGATATCTCCCGACCCCGACCCCTGATGATCCCCGACCTCTGCCCCCCGATGACTCCTGATGCCTCCCAACCCCCCAATGACCCCCGGTGACTCTCTTTTTCTGGCTTTCTAGTTAAAGAAGGCAAGGGATTACTTTTCAGAGGTAGGTACATCCTAGCTTCCACACAACAAATAAGAGGGCCCAATTAAAATAGAAATATTTACCTTTATGTTTTTTCCCTGTTCCTGTGCGAAGTGCATGGCTTTCACTTAACAAATTCCCAAAATGTCTTAACTGAAGTGAGAAGCACACTGTGTGAAGAATTGCAGATGTAGACTCACATTGGATCACACCATGGTGTAGCATTTATAGCGTTCCTAAGAACAACCATTAAGAAAGTAATTGGTTGGGAATTGTGCCTTCATCTAAAAGTTAGTGAATAACATTGATAATAATAAACAGAAGTCAATAGTTAGAATATCATAGTTCTGATGTTACTCTTCATGGTGTCTTGAGAACATTTAGTTTCCAGGTACTATGCAAAGGAAAAGGGAATGGCCACTTGTTACATTTGGTTTCTGCCCCTTTTACGCTACCTCCACATTTCTGGAGCTTGCCCAGAAAGGCAAACCTGGAGCTTGTGCCTACAACAGCTGCAAAGAAAGGGTAGCCATGAAAGTGAGACAGGAAGGGTTGTCACTAGCCATTCCACCTCAGAAACTTTTTGGAGGAACAGAAGAGCACCCATTTTGAAGAAATTGGTATTATGCCTTGCACCTGAAATCTCCTCAGATAATTGGGTCTGGGAGGGCCAGGGGGCAAGGCAAGGGAGACAAGGGAAAGTGTCTACCTTCTGTCAGAATCTAGGTCTTACTTAAATGGATTTAAAATACCTTTATTCACTGTTAGAAAATCTTTAATATTGAATAAACTGTTGTTGATTTTCCAGTAATCTCAAGGAGAGACATTATTAGGATCAGAAGGCCCCAAGGCCAGTGGCCAGTCCTGCAGTTGCACCTGTTTTCTTATCCTCCTTTCCTGTTGCTAGGTACTGCCATGGGACAGTCCACTGTCAGGGGTGTGACAGGGCCATGCAAATGAGCTGGCACACCAAATTGGGTTGCTATAAGAATCCTGGACAAGCACATTGCTCTTTGGGCGCACTGCGCTTGTTCATTGCCCAGACAAAGGGGAGGGAGAATGTCATGACCCATAAGTGGAATCGGACAAAGAGTTGAAATTATTTTCAAAATTTTTTATTTTACTTTTCAATACATTTCTAGACATATACAAACACATATCTATAAAATCCTTACAGTTGTTACATTTTTTGAAACATTAAAGATGAAATTAATTAGTTATTTTTCTAATCAATGGCCTTGCAGTTATATTCATAATGTTTCCCATAATAAGATGCTTTGACCAATATTGCTATCCTTATTTACTTGGAAGCATGTTAATTTGAGTAAGTTATTACAGAAATGTATTTATTCCTATCTTTATCAGAATGACTGAAAGAACACTTACAGATTTACAATCTGTGCTTTAAAGAGATCTCACCATTAATATTAATGCCAGAATTTAGGTCATACTTAAATGGATTTAAAATACCTTTACCCACTTTTGGGAAATCTTTATTATCTAATAAACTGTTGTTGATTTTCCAGTGATCTCAAGTAGAGGCATTAATGTTACCATAATTAGGAGAGATATATGACTGGATACTTGAATGGTCTGTAGGAGGAGAGAAAATAAATTTCACATCAGTCTTGCGTGAGGAGAGATTTGATAAAATGAACCAAAAGTTTATTCGACTTATTACAACCAGATTTATTTCTTCAAGTAATTTTTTTTCACAAAGGAGTCTATGAAAATCAAACATCAAAGGGGACAAAAAGCAAAAGGCAATATTATTGGAGGAGCTCTTTAAAGGCATCTGTCTATATTCATCATCTCACAATTTCATTAAAGCTTCCTCCTGGAATAGGCCACAAATTACATTTTGTGTATTGTTTAAGCACTTTCCTTTTGTTCTATTTCAATTCAACTAATGTAGAATTTGACTGTTAATATATCAGAACAGATTACAAGGTGGTCAGAAAATGATGCTCAGTGTGCGGCAGAATTTTTGATATGTGTCTCTCAGCGGGCGAGGCTCTCTGTCGGGAGCAAAAGCTCGGAAAATTACACATAAAATGTAATGGCTACCATCAAGCATGATAAGTCACCCAGTTATCTCAGGGTCATGTCTCATAGATCAATATCTTGTAAGAGTTTATTGAATAGTATGGTAACAACAATAAAATAGAATATCATTTTTGAATAATTTGTGCACACAATCTAGAATTTTACATTAATTTCACAACCATGGAGTTCATGAGAAAACAGAAATACTTCCATTTATTCTCTTTGAATTGATTGAAGAGCTGGCAAAGCATACTGGTGGTTTTGGTCTGACTATTAACCTCCTGAGGTAAGTCTCCTCAGGAAAAGATGTGAAACCGAAGTCTCTAAACTCATAAATCAGATTTGGCTTCCAACTTCCATTCTGCAGTTTTCAGAAAAAAATGGTGTCAGGTTGGTGAAATGTGCTATTCTGCTTGTGCTGATGGCACAGGATAGAAATTGCATTGACTGTACACTCAGCTAAAAGAATGACTAAGTATCAGTCTGTTAATACTCCAGTGGTTATGTAGCTTAATTTTCATACTCAGCATGATCATTTATAGTTTAAATTAATTCCTTGCTATTTCTGCATCCTGTGCAAAAAGTGTAAAAAGCCAGCACTGAGCAGTAGAATCTGGTGATATTCCCTTGCAAGAATTAAATGTGCTACGGCATTGAAATAAAAGAGCCTTCCAGCATACAATTTGTTACGTACATTTGTAGCCACTATCCTTTAACTGCAGAAAATTTGTGTAAGCAGGCTTTCACTTTTTGGTCCTTACAACTAACTCAATTGCACATTACTGACGCCACCTTTAAATCTGATTTCCTAAGCATGATGCTTTGGTGTCAAACAGCACGGTCCAATTTAACCTTCCTCCAAATATTCTGCAGCATCTGATACTCAATACCATTTTCACATAGAAAATCTGCTGTGCTTCAGTGCTGTTGACCAGGCTAGCGAGGCATTCCATCTTCACTGAGTCCTCCACATCAGCAGTTGTCAGAAGAAATCAGTCCCATTTGTTCAGCAGTTCAGTGCCTCTGAAAAAAAACATACCGCCAGAAGGGTGCAACCTGGGGTGATACATGCCTGTCTTTTTAAACAGCACCATTAGCCACAAATGTTATGCAACAGGAGCGTCTTAATATGCAGCATGCTTGAAAATAGGAGAGAGATGAATATTCAGATTCTACACTGTTGAAATTCAGACTGCGTCAATCCATGTTTAGTGCTATGAGCTGGCAGTGTGTACTGGAGGATGTGGCGAATATCAGATGCCATGCCTTTGAGTGTTGCTTACACACTTTTATTTTCAAGATTTTTACAAAAAGGTGAGAAACAAACAACAAAACAGACAAGAAAAATATAACAATGTGATGCAATTGAACAGATGGTGCATGTATAGAGATTGTACCAGTCCAATGACGTAATCTAGGCAACTGTAAACAACACCTGGATGATACAATTAATACTTAGAATGTATGTGATCTTTATGAATTAGTCGGAACTGATTCATCCTTGAAAAGATAGATATAAGGCTCGATGTTCCTCTCCCAGCACTGCGCCCCGAGAATCACTGCAGTGCTAGGATTTCCTGCTGGCTCTCGTTAACATGGAGAAGACAGACTTTAGATGCTGCTGTAAGTGCTCTATTAGACATAGGGACAGGAAGTTTGGGAGCAATCTGGGCCTTAAAGACAGTAGCACAATTAAAGGAACAGTTGTTGTCCCATAGGAGAGTCAAATATTTGATTTTTACATGAAATAAGCTTGGATTTTTTATCTGGACATCTTTGGATAACTTGTCGTATGTTTCTAAATGAAGTATTTGTGCCAGAAACAATGATTTGTGTGCCGCTGGTCTTCAAGTTAAAAGGTTCTGTCCCTTCTGAATCAATTTGCTGTGCCGTGGCTTGGAAGGCAACAAATCCACAAGAGAAAGAAAGACTTGCATCTGTATAGTGCCTTTCAGGACCTCAGGATGCCCCAAAGCGCTTTACAGCCAGTGCAATACTTTTGAAGTTTAGTCACTGCAGTAATGTAGGAAACACGGCAGCCAATTTTCACACAGCAAGGTCCCACAAACAGCAATTTGATAATGGCCAGATAATCTGTTTTAATGATGTTGGTTGAGGGATAAATATTGACCAGGACACTGGGGAGATCTCCCTAGCTCTCTTTGAAATAGTAAAATGGGACCTTTTACGTCCACCTGAGGACAGACAGGGCTTCAGTTCAACGTCTCATCTGAAAGACATCACCAAGGGTGCAGTAATCCCTCAGTACTGCACAGAAGTGTCAGCCTGAATTATGTGCTCAAGTCCCTGGAGTGGACTTGGACCCACAATCTTCTGACTCAGAGGCGAGAGTGTTACCAATTGAGCTATGACTAACAATCTAGCACCTCTGCAGTCTGCATTGGAGGGAGCTGGTAAGAGGGCAGCACTGTTGTGTCAGCAGTAGGTGGAGGAACAGGAGAAACAAATGGGGTATGAAGAATGATGTTGAAGGAATAGGAGGATGGTGCTAGTTTGATTGTGAGATTTCTCTTTATTTCAGGTGGGATGATGCAGGTAATAGTCAGGAAGGGGGGGATTCTTACTCTGTGGTGGGGAAATAGTTATTAGTAGCTTAGGAAAGGTGCAGCTGAATGATTCCAGTAGCTGTCAAAGGGGCCTGTATATGTTTCCCCACGTCTACCTTCAAATAAGCTGTAGTGCAATAGTGTGGGGGAGGGGTGGTAGCTTAGTATTGAGCACAGTCCCCATCACTATGTATAAAATACTAACAGCCTCCTACAAGTCCTGAAGCAGCAAAACTATTTTTTATTTGGAAAGTTAAAAATAAAGTCCTTTCTTAACAGTACCAAATTGTTCCTTAAGACCGATAACAGCTACACAGCAGCTCAGGAATCAGTAGTGCCCCGTTTCTATGGGGACACTTTGCTCCTGAACTGCACACAGGGTTATTGCAGGAAATCTAGGTGCAAAGTCCTTTGAAATTCATTCGCATCAAATCCATGTTGCTGTTTTCTCTTAAGGTGCAGACACCAGAAGAATGTTAGAGGAAATCAGGAGTGTGATGGAATACTCTCCACTTCCCTGGATGAGTGCAGCCACAACAACACTCAAGAAGCTCGACACCATCCAGGACAAAGCAGTCCACTTGATCGATAGCCCATCTACCACCTTAAACACCCAGTCCCCCTCACCACCAGCGCACCGTGGCTGCAGTGTGTACTATCTACAGGATGCACTACAGCAACTCGCCAAGGCTTCTTTGACAGCACCTCCCAAACCCGCGACCTCTACCACCTAGAATGACAAGTGTAAGGAATCTTACAACACCAGGTTATAGTCCAACAGTTTTATTTGAAAATCACAAGCTTTCGGAGGCTTTCTCCTTTGTCACACTTCACCTCCGAAAGCTTGTGATTTTCAAATAAAACAGTTGGACTATAACCTGGTGTTGTAAGATTCCTTACATTTGTCAACCCCAGTCCATCGCCGGCATCTCCACATCACAGAATGACAAGGGCAACAAGTGCATAGAATCATAGAAAGTTACAGCACAGAAGGAGGCCTTTTGGCCCATTGTGTCCGTGCTGGCCAAAAAAGAGCTATCCAGCTTAATCCCACTTTCCAGCACTTGGTCAGTAGCCCTGTAGGTTTCAGCACTTCCGGTGCATATCCAAGTACTTTTTAAATGGATGGGAACACCATCACCTCTAAGTTCCGCTCCAAGTCACATACCATCCTGACTTGGACATATAATCGCCGTTCCATCATTATCGCTGGGTCAAAATCCTGGAAGTCCCTACCTAACAGCATTGTGGGAGTACCATCACCACATGAACTGCAGCGGTTCAAGAAGAAGGCTCACCACCACCTTCTCAAGGGCAATTAGGAATGGGCAATAAATGCTGCTCTTGCCAGCAAGTATATCCTTCCTTAGATAAGGCGACCAAAATTGTACACAATACCCCAGGTACGGTCTCTCAGCAAAGCCCTGTACAATTGTAGCAAGACTTCCTTACTCTTGTACTCCAACCCTCTTGCTCACATCCCAAGAATTAATTTTTTAAAAGTACATTATAAGAACATAAGAAATAGGAGCAGGAGTAGGCTATGCGGCCCCTCAAGCATCTAACCTGTCAAGCCCCCTCAGAATCTTATATGTTTCAATGAGCTCACCTCTCATTCTTCTAAACTCCAGAGAGTATAGGCTCATTCTACTCAATCTCTCCTCATAGGACAACCCTCTCATCCCAGGAATCAATACAGTGAACCTTTGTTACACTGCCTCTAGGGCAAATATATCCTTCCTTAGATAAGGAGACCAAAACTGTACACAGTATTCCAGGTATGGTCTCACCAAAGCCCTGTACAACCACAGCAAGACATCCCTACTCTTGTGTTCCAAGCCTCTTGCAGTAAAGGCCAACATGCCACTTCCCTTCCTAATTGCTTGCTGTACCTGTATGTGAACTTTCTGCATTTCTTGTACAAGGACACCCAAATCTCTCTGAACGCTAACATTTAATAGTTTCTCACCATTTAAAAAATATTCTGTTTTTCTATTCTTCCTACCAAAGTGAATAACCTTCTTGCCCACTCACTTAACCTGTGTATCTTACTTTGCAGACTCTTTGGGCTCAATGTTAAAAGGGTGGCAGGATGGCAGCGGGGGGGACCAATGGGTGCGCAGCAAACCCCAATTAAAAAACTTAACTTTCTCCAGGTAATCGTGAGGCAACTGATGCTCAATAATCTTGTTTCCGGGTTCCGTGCCCGGCAACCCAGCCTGATTGACAGGCTGGCTGCCGACAGGAGCTGCAACACCGAGGTGGGGGTGGGAGAAAGACAGAGAGAGAGAGAGACATCATCGGGTGCTGGAACAGAGAGTGGGGGGAGGAGGCACAAAGATCAGGGGGGCAAAGATGGGGGCGCACAAAGACCGGAGGGGGACGACAAAGATGGGGTGGCACAAAGATTGGAAGGGGGGAACAAAGATGGGGAGGGGTTATCGGACATTGTTGAGGGCAGAGACATCGGGGTGTGAAACATCGGAGAAGAGACATCGGAGAAGAGACATTGGGGGTGAGACATCGGAGAGGGAGACATCGGGGCGGGGGGGCTGAGACACCGGAGAAGAGACATTGGGGATGAGACATCGGAGAGGGAGTCATCGGGGGGGGGGGTGAGACATCGGAGAAGAGACATTGGGGATGAGACATCAGAGAGGGAGTCATCGGGGGGGTGAGACACCGGAGAAGAGTCAGCGAGGACTGAGACATCGGAGAGGAAGGCATCGGGGGGGTGAGACATCAGAGAGGGAGACAAAAGAGCTAAATTCCAGAGGTGAGGTGAGAGTGACTGCCCTTGACATCAAGGCAGCATTTGACCACGTGTGGCACCAAGGAGCCCTAGTAAAATTGAAGTCAATGGGAATCAGGGGGAAAACTCTCCAGTGGCTGGAGTCATACCTAGCACAAAGGAAGATGGTAGTGGTTTTAGAGGCCAATCATCTCAGCCCCAGGACATTGCTGCAGGAGTTCCTCAGGGCAGTGTCCTAGGCCCAACCATCTTCAGCTGCTTCATCAATGACCTTCCCTCCATCATAAGGTCAGAAATGGGGATGTTCGCTGATGATTGCACAGTGTTCAGTTCCATTCGCAACCCCCACAGATAATGAAGCAATTCGTTCCCGCATGCAGCAAGACCTGGACAACATCCAGGCTTGGGCTGATAAGTGGCAAGTAACATTTGTGCCAGACAAGTGCCAGGCAATGACAATCTCCAACAAGACAGAATCCAACCAACTCCCCTTGACATTCAACGGCATTACCATCGCCGAATCCCCCACCATCAACATCCTGGGGGTCACCATGGACCAGAAACTTAACTGGACCAGCCACATAAATACTGTCGCTACAAGAGCAGGTCAGAGGCTGGGTATTCTGTGGTGAGTGACACACCTCCTGACTCCCCAAAGCTTTTCCACCATCCACAAGGTACAAGTTAGGAGTGTGATGGAATACTCTCCACTTGCCTGGATGAGTGCAGCTCCAACAACACTCAAGAAACTCAACACCATCCAGGGCAAAGCAGCCGACTTGATTGGCACCCCATCCACTACCCTAAACATTCACTCCCTTCATCACCGGCGCACCGTGGCTGCAGTGTGTACCATCCACAGGATGCACTGCAGCAACTCATCTAGTCTTCTTCGACAGCACCCCCCAAACCCGCGACCTCTACCACCTAGAAGGACAAGGGCAGCAGGCACATGAGAACACCACCACCTGCACGTTCCCCTCCAAGTCACACACCATCCTGACTTGGAAATATATTGCCGTTCCTTCATCGTCGCTGGGTCAAAATCCTGGAACTCCCTACTTAACAGCACTATGGGAGAACCGTCACCACAAGGTCTGCAGCGGTTCAAGAACCAATTATGGATGGGCAATAAATGCTGGCCTGGCCAGCGATGCCCACATCCCGTGAACGAATAAAAAAAAATAAAATCAGGGGGTTGACACATTGGGGAAGAGACATCGGGGGGTGAGAGATCGGAAAAGAGACATCGGGGGGTGAGACATCGGAAAAGAGACATCGGGGGATGAGACATCGGAAAAGAGACATCGGGGGGTGAGACATCGGAAAAGAGACATCGGGGGGTGAGGCATCGGAAAAGAGACATCGGCGGGGTGAGACATCGGAAAAGAGACATCGGGGGGTGAGACATCGGAAAAGAGACATCGGGGGGTGAGACATCGGAAAAGAGACATCGGGGGGTGAGACATCGGAAAAGAGACATCGGGGGGTGAGACATCGGAAAAGAGACATCGGGGTGTGAGACATCGGAAAAGAGACATCGGGGGGTGAGAGATCGGAAAAGAGACATCGGGGGATGAGAGATCGGAAAAGAGACATCGGGGTGTGAGACATCGGATATCGGAGCAGGGGGGTTCAGGTGACATCGTTTGAAAGGTAGGTTTACTTATTTTTTTAACTTTAAAATATTATTTTATTTAGTTTATTTTTGCCTGATCCGGCCCTTCATGCCTGGTTTTACCAGGTGTGAATCGGAAGCCGTGGGAAAGCCACCCAGGTAAGTTGAGAATTATTGTATCTATTATGTAACAAATAAAGTACCTTCAGTTCCTCAATGAGGCACATTTGCTTCTTTAAATAACGTCCTGCCGGCTTTAATTGCTGGCGGGTCTTCTGGATTCCAAAACCGCGCGCACGCAGATGCGTCTTTGTGAGACGCGGAAGTCGATGGGTTGGAGCCGGGTTCCATACCCGCTCGGGATTTTACCGATTTTCGTTGCCACCCCGCCCCCAACGCACCTGGACTTACATTTGAAAATCGAGTCCTTTGTGTCCTTACTTTCCCACCTAGCTTTGTATCATCAGCAAACTTGGATACATTATACCCAGTCCCTTCATCTAAGTCATTAATATAGATTGTAAATAGCTGAGGTCCAAGCACCGATCCTTGCGGCACCCCACTAGTTACAGCCTGCCAATCTGAAAATGACCCGTTTATCCCTCCTCTCTGTTTTCTGTCCGTTAACCAATGCTAATATATTATATCCTAACCCCATGAGCCCTTATCTTGTGTAATAACCTTTTATGAGGCACCTTATCAAATGCCTTTTGAAAATCCAAATAAACTACATCCACTGGTTCCCCTTTATCTACCCTGCTAGTTACACCCTCAAAAAACTCTAATAGATTTGTCAAACATGATTTCCCTTTCGTAAAACCTTGTTGACTCTGCCTAATCATATTATGATTTTCTAAGTGCCTTTTACCACTTCTTTAATAATGGATTCCAACATTTTACCAACGACTGATATCAGGCTAACTGGCCTGTGGTTCCCTGTTTTCTTACTCTCTTCTTTCTTGAATAGCGGTGTTACATTTGCTACCTTCCAATCCGCTAGTTTACTCTCATATTCTATTTTCCCTCATTTTATCAATTTTATGATGTAGCATGTGAGGCTGAGAAGTTATTAGGGAGATGAAACAGGACCTGTGAGTTGTATTCAGCTGCAAGGGCACACAATTATACAGAAATAATCATAAATCATATTTCTGTTCACCAAAATCTCTTGTCAATCATGATCAAAAAGGTTCTTTTGGGCTAGTGCCAATAACTGACAAGACTGGTGATGTTGAATAAACCTATAAGGGCAACTTTGTGTTTTGGAGAGAACATTGTACTGAGATACCTTTGAACCAGTAAGTTTTAATACGGACATTGGAAAGCAGGCAAATGTGCTACACAGATAGAAAACCTCAATGAATCAGTTCTTTGGGAAAAAATTGGACTCTGCAATGCATTACCTAGTGGCAGATGTGGATACCTGTTTGATGCCACTGGGAAACTTCATGCAACTGGTTTACCTAAGTAAGAAATTACCTAGGAATGCACTATATTCTATTCACCATCTTGCACAATGGGTTAACCAGTGGGTGGATGTTCCTAATTGCGGTATTATGATTCACGGTTCAAGAGGGAATCTGGATGATAATGATTGGAAGGTTCAAGGGTGTATGTACCAATACATAATTCAGACTGATATCTCAGAGTTCTGCTAGGTGCTATCTTTTAGCTTGGACACAATCATTTTATTTTTAGTCCTTGTAAAACTGACATTACAGGGCTTACAAATTAGAAGTGATACAAGATGAGCACGGTCTATGGTCAGTCTATAACCACCCATCTACAGACTAGAATATTTTAATACATTTATAGGGCGCATTTTGAAAGCAGCCTCTGTAGGTTAATGAGACACACACATTCTAGCCAGGTGTAACTGGTGAGCAAACTTAGTTGCAAATTAATTGTTTTTGTATTTGTTGGTGTGTTCTCATTCTGGTGGACATTAAGAAGAAGACAGACAATAACCAATAGAATCAAAGGAAAATAGATGTAAAAATGAATGGCCGAGAAATTGGTTTAGCACCCAAAGGTGGAGGCTGGAGACTTGTCTGCAAATTTGGCCTCAGGCCTCATTTCCTTAAAACCGACAAACTGCGGATACCAATCGAGTGTCCCGCTGCAGCTGGCTGACCGGGGCTTTCTCAAAAGCGGTTGGTCTTGTGTGTGGAGGGCGGGGGTGGGGGCGAGGCGGTGAGGAGAAGTGAACAGGAAGGGCACGAGAATGGGCTGGCAGCAGCCTGCATTATTGCCGTTTAGCCACGAGGAACACTCCTGCTCCTCCTGGCTGTACATTGAGGTAAGTAAACACTAAGAAAGTTATCTGTTCTTTGGTGGCCTGCAGTGGTCTCTTTAAGGACCGCTGGTTAGGCTACGGTACACTCTGAAAAACTCAGCGGAGCATTGCGCTGCATGGTAGGCCCAGTTTCTGCTGAATTTGGCAGTGGCTTCCCAAAACAGGCATTAGACCTCTTGATTCAATTTGGCAGCCAGCACAGCCTGGGAGGGGGGGGATTGGCTGCGATCTCCCACACCTGGAAATTAGTCCCCCAGCATAATTTTTGCGGCCAAAAAATAGGCGTGACGGGGGCTAATTTGTCCCCCAATGGATCCAGGCTTCCCTTATGGTTCATTGAGTTTTTGCATTGAATAACAGAGCCACGCAGACAAGAAAGATCCTAGGTTCAATCCCCAACCAGTGCTGAGTTAGCTGATCTCAGTCAGGGCAATGTTAAGGATGTTACAATTGCACTCATCAACCCTGAGTTAGGGAGTGGAAGATTGGCTCGGGTTTCCAATCCTGGGGGGTAATTTTAAACCCCAGGAACGCGTAGTTTGGGGGCGGGTGGGCAGTAAAAATAGTTGCTTTTTGGAATGGGACCGTATGCCGGCTCCAATGCGCCTATTTCCAGTTTTAACCCAGGCCCGTTAGGATACACTCACAAAAGGAACCTGGAAACCCCGTCCCCACCTAAAGCCGGCGGGCCGATAGTTGAAGGAGCTGTTTAGGTACTTTAAACATTTGAGGTACTTAACTTTTTGTGTATTCTGCAGCATTTAACTTCGACTGAATGTGTCTCCAATGGCTTCTGAAACACGCCATAGAAACAGGTGATTTGCAGCCGAAGCTCATTTGGCCCTTTAAACCAGTGATTGACACAAGGTGAGGTAAAAGGTGAGGTATGGCAGCTGGGCACTTAGTTCTCTCAGGCACATCTTTGGCTGGGAGTTCTTTGTGTTTAGACTGAGATTTCTTTGTTGAGACTGAGAATTCTTGTGTTCAGACAAATTTACCAATATTTTGGAGCCTCTCAAACTGACAAGATCAGGATGAGGGACGCAATGAATGTATTCCACATCTGAGGAAGAGGAACATCACCATCCGCAGCAGGCCGTCGTGAACTGCTGGGATCTGCCATTGTACAAGACAGAGGTGCGCAACAAGGACCTGGAGAACAACAGAGAGGGGACCAACCAATGGAGGGACCAAGGTTGCAGGAGGCACTATCCACATTAGAGGGTCAACAGGCAGAGTCTGAGCTTCCTGGACCTCTCTGAGGAGCAGTGCCTACGCAGGCTGAGATTGCGTCGGCAGATGGTCGCAGACATCTGCAGCCTCCTTCAGGAACAGCTGATCTTGGCTGGACCTGGTGGCCACACATTGCCCGTCGCAGTTAAAATCACCATTGCCCTCAATTTCTTCACCTCTGGATCCTTTCAGGTCTTCACCAGTGACATCTCCAGGGTGTGTCAGTTGTCTGGACATAAGTGTATATGACCTGTGACAGATGGTTTGTTTGCCAGGGCATCCGACTTGTGAACTTCCCCGCAATGAGAGGGCAGTGGGTTTCAACTCTCTGGCTGGCTTCCCATAGGAGCTAGGGTGCATTTGATTGCACACACGTAGCAATCCGAGGACCTGCACATGAGCCAAGACTGTTCATCAATCGAAAGGGATATCACTCCATCAATGCACACCTGGTGTGCAACCACCAGAAGAGATTTCTGCAGGTGTGTGCCAGATTCCCTGGCAGCTGTCATGATTCATTCATTTTGCTTGAGTTCAACATCCTGGACGTCTTGCATACAGACTTAAGGGCTGGTTTCTTGAAGACAGGGGATACCCCCTGCAGACGTGGCTCATGACACCTGTGAGAAACCCCACCAACAAGGCACAGCAGCGGTAAAACCAGAGCCACATCACCACCAGGTCTGTCATTGAACAAGCCATAGGAATGCTGAAGATGCGCTTCAGGTGCCTGGATCGATCCAGGGGATCCCTTCAGTACTCACCAGCAAGGGTGTGCAGATTAATGGTCGTTTGCTGCGTCCTGCACAACATAGCGCAGCAGAGAGGGTTACAGGTGGAGGAGGTCAATTGTGCACAACAAGCATCCTCATCTGGCATCGAATAAGAGGGATAGAATGAGGAGGAGGGGGAGGAAAATGAAGATGGGGAACCCATCGCCAGAGTAGCGGTGCACATTGCCGCCTGTGATGCCAGGGATTAAACTCATCTCCAACAGGTTCTCATAATGAGATCTTCAAATTGAAGACTTTCAGCTACTCGGGCCACCTGGAACAACTACCACCACCACCCCATCCCCCCAACCCCCGCCCCCCTGCCACCACCACGTCAGCAACTCACAGAATCATAACTTTCAGTGAATGTCCTAGACTCTTCCATCACCATCCCTGGGTATGTCCTGTCCCACCAGCAGGACAGACCCACCAGAGGTGGCGATACAGTGATATACGGTCAGGAGGGAGTGGCCCTGGGAGTCCTCAACATTGACTCCGGATCCCGTGATATCTCAAGACATCAGGTCAAACCTCCTGCTGATTACCACCTACCATCCTCCCTCAGCTGATGAATCAGTCCTCCTCCATGTTGAGCACCACTTGGAAGAAACACTGAGGGTAGCAAGGGCACAGAATATACTCTGGGTGGGGGACTTTAATGTCCATCACCAAGAGTGGCTCGGCAGCACCACTACTGACCGAGCTGGCCGAGTCCTAAAGGACATAGCTGCCAGACTGGACCAGTGACAGGTTGTGAGCGAACTAACACGAGGGAAAAACCGACTTGACCTTATCCTCACCAATCTGCCTGTCACAGATGCATCTGTCCATGACAGTATTGGTAGGAGTGACCACCACACAGTCCTTGTGGAGACGAAGTCCCATCTTTAAACTGAGGACACCGTCCAATGTGTTGTGTGGCACTATCACCGTGCTAAATGGGATAGATTCAGAACAGATCTAGCAGCTCAAAGCTGGGCATCCATGAGGTGTTGTGGGACATCAGCAGAAGCAGAATTGTATTCCACCACAATCTGTAACCTCATGGCCCGGCATATCCCTCACTCTACCATTACCAACAAGCCAGGGGATCAACCCTAGTTCAATGAGGAATGTAGAAGAGCATGCCAGAAGCAGCACCAGGTGTACCTAAAAATGAGATGCCAACTTGGTGAATCTACAACTCAGGACTACATGCATGCTAAACAGTGGAAGCAACATGCTATAGACAGAGCTAAGCAATCCCACAACCAACAGATCATATCAAAGCTCTGCAGTCCTGCCACATCCAGTCATGAATGGTGGACAATTAAACAACTAATGGGAGGAGGAGGCTCCGTGAACATCCCTACCCTCAATAATGGTGGAGTCCAGCACTTGAATGCAAAGACAAGGCTGAAGCGTTTGCAACTATCTTCAGCCAGAAGTGCCGAGTGGATGATCCATCTCGGCCTCCTCCTGATATCCCCACTATCACAGAAGCCAGTCTTCAAACAATTCGATTCACTCCACGTGTTATTAAGAAACGCTGAGTGCATTGGATACAGCAAAG
Organism: Heptranchias perlo; assembly: GCF_035084215.1. NCBI lineage: Eukaryota > Metazoa > Chordata > Chondrichthyes > Hexanchiformes > Hexanchidae > Heptranchias > Heptranchias perlo. The sequence goes on from NC_090329.1 coordinate 48,146,185, forward strand.
GCTATGGGCCCCGACAACATCCCGGTTATTATGCTGCAGACTTGTGCTCCAGAACTAGCCGCGCCTCTAGCCATGCTGTTCCGGTACAGCTACATCACTGGCATCTACCTGACAATGTGGAAAATTGCCCAGGGACGTCCCGTCCACAAAAAGCTGGACAAATCCAATCCGGCCAATTACTGCCCCATCAGTCCACTCTCAATCATCAGCAAAGTGATGGAAGGTGTCGTCGACAGTGCTATCAAGCGGCACTTACTCACCAATAACCTGCTCACTGATGCTCAGTTTGGGTTCCGCCAGGACACTTGGCTCCAGATCTCATTACAGCCTTGGTCCAAATATGGACAAAAGAGCTGAATTCCAGAGGTGAGGTGAGAGTGACTGCCCTTGACATTAAGGCAGCATTTGACTGAGTGTGGCACCAAGGAGCCCTAGTAAAATTGAAGTCAATGGGAATCAGGGGGAAAACTCTCCAGTGGCTGGAGTCATACCTAGCACAAAGGAAGATGGTAGTGGTTGTTGGAGGCCAATCATCTCAGCCCCAGGACATTGCTGCAGGAGTTCTTCATGGCAGTGCCCGAGGCCCAACCATCTTCATCTGCTTCAACAATGACCTTCCTTCCATCATAAAGTCAGAAGTGATGATTTCGCTGACGATTGCACAGTGTTCAGTTGCATTCGCAACCCTTCAGATAATGAAGCAGCCCGTGCCCGCATGCAGCAAGACCTGGACAACATGCAGGCTTGGGCTGATAAGTGACAAGTAACATTCGCGCCAGACAAGTGCCAGGCATGACCACCTCCAACAAAAGAGAGTCTAACCACCTCCTCTTGACATTCAACAGCAATACCATCGCCGAATCCCCCACCATCAACATCCTGGGGGTTACCATTGACCAGAAACTTAACTGGACCAGCCATATAAATACTGTTGCTACAAGAGCAGGTCAGAGGCCGGGTATTCCGCAGCGAGTGACTCACCTCCTGGCACCCCAAAGCCTTTCCACATCTACAAGGCACAAGTCAGTAGTGTGATGGAATACTCTCCACTTGCCTTGATGAGTGCAGCTCCAGAAGCTCAACACCATCCAGGACAAAGCAGCCTGCTTGATTGGCTCCCCATCCACCACCTTAAACATTCACTCCCTCCACCACCGGCGCACAGTGGCTGCAGTGTGTGCACAGAAACATAGAAAATAGGAGCAAGGGTAGGCCATTCGGCCCTTCGGGCCTGCTCCACCATTCAAAATGATCGTGGCTGATCGTCTAACTCAGTACCCTGTTCTCGCTTTTTCCCCACATCCCTTGATCCCTTTAGCATTAAGAAATATATCTATCTCCTTCTTGAATACATCTAATGACTTGGCCTCCACTGCCTTCTGTGGTAGAGAATTCCACAGGTTCACCACCCTCTGAGTGAAGTGAACCATCTACAAGGTGCACTGCAGCAACTCGCCAAGGCTTCTTCGACAGCACCTCCCAAACCCACGACCTCTACCACCTAGAAGAACAAGATGTGGAGATGCCGGTGATGGACTGGGGTTGACAATTGTAAACAATTTTACAACACCAAGTTATAGTCCAGCAATTTTATTTTAAATTCACAAGCTTTCGGAGGCTACCTCCTTCCTCAGGTGAACGAGGAAGGAGGTAGCCTCCGAAAGCTCGTTCACCTGAGGAAGGAGGTAGCCTCCGAAAGCTTGTGAATTTAAAATAAAATTGCTGGACTATAACTTGGTGTTGTAAAATTGTTTACAATAGAAGAACAAGGGCAGCAGGTGCATGGGAACACTACCACCTGCCCGTTCCCTTCCAAGTCACACACCATCCTGACTTGGAAATATATCGCCGTTCCTTCATCGTCGCTGGGTCAAAATCCTGGTAGCTCATAGAAGACAACAGAAATTAATATTAATTATTCATTAGAAATGTGACAATCTTTCCAATGACCATACTGAGGTCTGGAACAGTTCAATCATTGAGAAAATCAATTCAACATGTGTGTGAAAGATGTTAAATTTCTGTCACCAGCCATCTGCGGGTTGCCAATCTCTCCATCTCTGATGGACAGGCATGCAATGGTCTGACTTGTCTCCATGGTCTCCTCCTCCACATCTGTGACCTGGACTATTTGTGATTGTCTGCCCCCAGTCCTCGTCTTCTCCCTTGCATTTTGTGCTCTCTTCTCCTACAAGGGGAGATAGAACAGACCTGCATGTGACTAACGGCAGGGTGTTAACTGGGAAAAATGGGTGGGTGGGTTGCAACAATTTCAGACCCACCCCTCAACATGCCCCCAACCTGCCCATTTCTGGTTTCACTGAGGCGGGATGAGGGGCGGGCAACCAACCTGCTTTTAGAAGGTAGGTTGGTCACTAAAACCTTTCAAGGAGACTGCGGCCTCCATTTTGAAAGGTTTTGTGATTTCAACCCCTGGGGGCCGGGACTCCCGGGCCTTCTCCTTCACGTCGCATGTGAGGTGGATTGAAGGCCCGAAACTGCCGGTAAGTGCCTTTCTGGCACAGCTTATGGGCCCGAAGGAGCAGGAGTGCTTCCCCCAGGCCCAACAAGCCTACCTGCTGTGACCCCCCATCGATCGCGGCCCCCACCTCCAATGATTACGGACCCCACCCCAACAATCGCAGATCCTCCCCCAACGATCGTGTCCACCCATGTCCCCACATGCCCCCTCCCTCCCCATCCATACAATCTAAGACTTAGTTGAACACTTACCTTTTCACATCCTCTTCCTTGCTCTGTTTCCGTCTGACTGAGACCAGCCTGTCAATCAGGCCGGTCAGTCAGACGGGAAGCCGACAAAAAAAATAAAAGACGTCCTTACATCAAAATCGTAAGGACGTCTGGGAAACCGGTACTTCCAGGTTTCCGTCCGCGATTCGACCCCCCGGTCTTTTCTTGTCTCCGGGTCAAAATCCTGGCCTGGAGATCACGTATTCACCCGATGGATGCATTGCTTTGGGGAGGCTGACAATGAAACAGCGTGACACTCAGACAGATGCATCACATTGCAACAGGATTGTGGTGAGTGGCAGTGGTGAGTGCATAAATGGGGAGGTGAGGAAGTGCATAGAAAGTGAAGGATGGTTGATGCTGAAAATTAAGTGAGTGTGAGGAGTGATGTGATGGAGTGGACGTGCCAACACAGAGTGAGGCGGGGGGGGCATGGGTGGTGCTTGCACAGCACAAGATGTGGATGAATCAGCAAATGTACTCACTTTTCCTGACCTGGTTAGATCATTATAATGCTACCTGCACTGTAGCCAAGGCCCCAGCACCGTGCTCCTGCTGCTGATTTCTTCTGCCACATCCAGTCACGCTTTCTTGGTGGCAGAACAACGTTTCATCCTCCAATCACTTGTGCAGATGACTTCCCTCCTGCTTCTCACAGCACTCAGCAGTACTTCAAGTGATGTTTCCGTGAACCTGGGTGCTGCCTTTCCTTTATGTGAATCCATCGCTTCACTTCCTCCTTTCTCCTCCAAAATCCATTTTTGCATTGGCCCTTTAAATAGTGGATGTCATGCTCGTGTGCAGTACGCCCGCTACGCAGCTTGGAGATGTGAAACCCGGAAGTAAAATTAAGTGCCTTCAATTCAGTTGCGATCACAGATTCTGACACTCTCACTTTACTTCCGGGTTTCCCACGCGATTATCTGCCCACCCGCTGAGTTCCCGACTCCAGGTAAAACTCACGGCCCTGGTCACTATCCAAAATCCCTTGCTGGAAATAAAATTGAGCAAACATCAGGGTAGGACACGATTGAGATTGTCTGTGATGACTCACAAGATCATTATCAAGGCTGAAACATGAATAATGCCATTTTCTGAGCTATTGGATGCCTCTGGAACTGTACTGCAGCAGGTAGTTGATATCTTCAGTAAAAGAGTGGTGGAAAGAAGATGCTGGAGAAAGATAGTGATAGAAAAAAAGTAGTTTGCGGGAAAACATGATCATGAGCTGGGAGTATTAAACTCCTTCAACAACAGGATTAGACTGGCTGCATTACACACTATCTTTACTTTAACTTGCAAAAGAAAAGTTTGAAAATTCATCCGTTTCTTGGAGCAAACTGCAACTGAAATACTCACACCTGGCTGACCTATTTCTGGCATCTCATCGATAATCACTGAAGTTTTATAATCCTCCAACCCTCTTTAAGGCTAAGTTTTCTTTTTGATTAAAGTCTTCAGGCAAGTAATTTTTTACTGGTCTTTCAACATCCAGCACTTGCACAAGAAATGGAATACACTTGTGCACTGGAGCCATTAATTTAGTCGAATTGGACAATGCACAAAATGAAATAAATTCAAAAGCAATAGCAAGTAGCAAATCATGTGTGAAATCAGAAACTTCAATTGCTGCTTTCTGCATTTGTACAACACGGGATTCCATTTTAGATTAAGTAAGTCTATCTCATCACTTTTAGATCTAACTGCACTTGAGAATTCAAATGTCTCATGATTTAGCTATTAGCCTTTTCAAAAATTTTTATCCTGCAGATTTTGTCCTTTATTTGTTATTGGGATTATTGGCGACACTGGCAAGGCTGAATTTACAGCCCCTCCCTAGTTGCCCCAGGAAGGTGTTAGGCCTTGAATTACTACAATCCTTGTGGTACCCATTATTCTGTTTTATCGTGGTTGTTATTTCTATTTTAAACTGAGTGGCTTGCTAGCTATTTACTGGGCCATGTAATTCTGTGATCACATGTGGGTCGCACCAGCTAGACTTGGCAGGTTCTCTTCCCCAAAGGATACAAAAGTGTTTAAATCCCTTCATGGCCTCAACCCTTCATACCTCTGTAACCTCCTCCAGCCCTACACCCCCAACAAATTCTAATTTCCTCTGACTCTTGCCTTTTGTGCATCCCCAACATTTGTACAACCATTCAGTCATCTGTGCTCCACATTCTGGAATTCCCTGCCGAGACCCCTTTGCCTCTATACCTCCTTCTCCTCCATTAATACCTTCCTTAAAAGCCACCCCCTTTGACCTATTTCCTCCTTTTGCTTGCTGTCTATTTATTTCTGATTACGCCTCTGTGAAACACTTGGGACAGTTTTTGTACGTTAAAGGCACTATAGAAATGTAAGATGTAGTTGTTTTAGTCCAACACCATAACCACTAGGCTATCATAACTAATTGTAAACAATTTTACAACACCAAGTTATAGTCCAGCAATTTTATTTTAAATTCACAAGCTTTCGGAGATTTTCTCCTTCCTCAGGCAAATTGCCTGAGGAAGGAGAAAATCTCCGAAAGCTTGTGAATTTAAAATAAAATTGCTGGACTATAACTTGGTGTTGTAAAATTGTTTACAATTGTCAACCCCAGTCCATCACCGGCATCTCCACATCATATCATAACTAACCTATTGCTAAATTATCCGATCTTCATTGACTTCACTTTTTTAAAAAAAAGCTTTAAATATATTTTGTAACATAACCTAGTGGTAATTTTTTGTTTAGGATTTCATTGTTAAAATGCATTTAATTGGCTATGGCTCCTTCCCCTCAATCTAAGCGATGTATTTACATTAAGGATGCAGTAGCACTGGGCACATCCTTCACTTTGGTAACAGTCAAGTTTTTTGGGGGGGAGGATTACTAGCCAATTTTCCATTATTTTTTGCAATGAATATTATATCATAAACTTCAAATTCTTTAATGACAAATTACTGTGAAAAAACCTAGAATAATTTCGTACCCTGAACTTGCAGCAAACAAAGCACATGCAGAGAGCCTTGTTTTAATCCTTCAAACCATGAAAGTATATCTAACATTAAAGAACCAACTTGCATTAATATAGCCCCTTTCCCGAACTCAGGATATCCCAAAATACTTCACAGCCACTGAAGTACCTTTGAAGTATAGTCACTTTTGTAATTGTAATAAATCCAACCCTGACACCTTGTGGGTGATGAAGAGTTCTTTATTGAGATGATCAAACCAAGCACAAATTAAAACAATTACAACGTTCCAGTCATGGTTACAAGAACAGAACAAAATTACCCCGTTCTCTTCTGAGTAGAGATGCTCGACCTGCTCGGGTGTTTCCTTCTTCTTTGTAGCTTCTTCCTCTCCGACTGTCCTCCCGCAATCACCTGTACTTATACGGTTCTTGTAATCGGTACAAGCCCGGCCCTTGCACCTGGACCCTCAAAATGTGAATTTGTTTTTTCAACATAACAAGGCCAGGGAAAGTAAGTTCCCTGTTGATTGATTATTGTCAATTTGATGAGTTTAGACTGGAGGGAGACCAGACTGATCATCAACATAGCAAGGTCAGGGAAGATAAGGCTGATCGGTTATTATCAGCTTGATGAGTGGAAGACCAGGTCGTTCAGTCATGAGCGGCTTATCGCAACAGGCTAAACTCTTTACTACAGTGACTAAGATAAAGCTGATCGACCATGAGTAGCTTATCTCAATAAAGCATCGGCACTAAATTCTTTTACCAACATTACCTAAAACTACAGCACAGCATTTTAGTTTTAACTGTTTCATTGCCAGGCAGCGCAGCCAAAATTATGTGCACACCCTATCTTCATGGGCTTTTGCTCAATCTTCCTTGACCTGTCCATTCTTACATAATGTAGGGAAATGTAGCAGCTAATTTATGCACAGCAAGGTCTGACAAACAGCAGTGAGATTAACGGCCAGGTAATCTGTTTTAGAGGCATTGGTTGATGGATAAATATTGGCCAGTACACTGGGAGAACTCTCCTGCTCTTCTTCAAAAAGTACCACGGGATCGTTTTTTTACGTCCACCTGAGAAAGTAGATGGGGCATGGTTTAATATCTCATCTAAAAGACAGCACCTCCAACAGAACAGCACTCCTTCAGTCCTGCACTGAAGTGTCAGCCTAGATTACGTGCTCAAGTCTCTGGGATGGGGCTTGAATCCATGCGAGAGCGGTACCACTGAGCTAATTCTGATACCGAAAAGAACAAATACCTGTCTTGCAATAAAAAGTAATACTTACATTTATAAAGCTCTTTATCACATCATTGAAACAGCTAAAAGCACTTCACATAGCAATTGAAAATAGTTCTTATGGTTATGATATTAGCAGAAGTATATGATTGAATTTCATCCACTAACTCATCTCCGCGTTTCTCACAGACTGAAAATTTGAACAGGATTCCTGTTTATGCAGAACAAACCCTTGACATAATATTTGATTTCTGCCAAATCAGAATGCCAAAGCTACATAAAAAAATCATTGCTTATCAGTGCAGATAACATGCTCATATTTGGAGGGATTACATCAATATGACTGTTTCAGTCTTGAAGGTTTTACTAGCAGAGCATAAAACACCATACAGTGACTGCATTAGAAGATATTCAGATCTAATCATTCCAAAACTAGCACAATATAATTACAGGCAATCCGTATATAGTAGCACTGAAGCATGAATCACACCTTCTACTATTTTATAACCAGTGGCAGTTACAAACCTTCAGCTAGGTCCACCGAGAGGGAAACCATCTAGAATTCATTGAGCAATTAAAAACGATTAATCATTTCTATTCTGGATTAAACAGCTACACACTTTAATGAGTTGCTTTTTCTTGGAGATCAGGTTGCACTGTGGGCTAGAGGTCCTTTCACCTGGAAGGTATGGGCTTGAATTCCTTTCTCTGCAGGCTGTAAGGTTCCAATATAAATGGATCTTGGAAAGTAATAAACTAATTGGTAATCTCTTTCAAAAAATCCATAACGATGGCTGGTAGCAGAAATAGAAAAGCCACAATGGATTTGTCGAGGATGCTTTTCTGAGGTTGTGGTCAAAGCAGGTTATTAGGACATAGTACAGAAAGCTCGTCTCTGCATCTGACTATCTTGCACCTGACCAGGAAGTATTTGATGCAAACATTATTTGGATAAAACGGGAAAAAAAAGTCTATGGGCTCAATTTTAAACTTAAATTGCGGGTGTGTTGGAGGCGGGGGGGGGGGCTGCGAAAATTGCAAAAATGCAATTAATGGTGGCGGGATGGTAGTTAAAGAACCAAATGAATCTCAGTGAGGTTCTTGTGACATATTAGGTAGTTCGAATGATTTTTAACTTACCTGGGCGGCTTTTCCATGGCTTCCGATTCACATCTGGTGAAACCAGGTGTGAAGGGCCAATCTCCCCCTTTTCCCCCGATGTCCCTCCCTGATGTCCCTCTCAGCCCCTGATGTCCCTCTCCGATCTCCCCCTCTTTACCCCCCCCCCCGATGTCCCCCCGATCTTCCCCTCGCTCCTCTGATCTTCCCCTCTCCCTCCCAATCGTCTACTCACCCCCCCCCCCGATCTTCCCCTCTTCCCCCACCCCGGAAATTTTCTGTCAATCAGGCTGGTTGCCAGGAGCGAAACCCGGAAAGAACTTTAATCACCATCAATTACATCGCGATCGCGTCGGAAAAGGTAATTTTTTTTAAATTCAAGTTTGCCACGCGCACCTCCACCCTGCCCCCACCCCCCCCCCCCTCCCCGCCCCCACCCCGCCTCCACTCTAATATCGGGGCCTATATCCCAGCAGTTATACTCATTACCTTGATGACATTAACTGTTCACCAACATAGTTTTAAGATGGTTCTAGTTAATTTTTGGCACTAGTGGAATATAAAGTGGCTATACCTGTTTATTGCTAAAGTACAACATTGAGCTCAAGGATTAGTCCATCTGCTAGGAAGCCAACCAAACTTCTCTATTTTATTAGCTATGGCAGCTCTATCTTTTTCTTCTTATCTCTTGACAACCAAACTTCCCAAATAAGTATAGCCTGCTCTTCCGTATTTTGTTTCCAAATCCAGGTTTTCTATAAATATAGACTACTCTCGCCATGATACTGATTCTATTAATGTTCCCACTACCAGCATTAAACTCACTAGCCTGTAGTTAGGTGGCTTGTCCCAACCCTTCCTCCTTTTTTGAAGCTTCCAGTACTATCCCCAGATTCAGCGAGCTTTAGATAATGATAACTAATTATAACAATTTTTAGGTTTTTGCTTTAGATATTCTCTCAGGTTAAAAATCACCAGTCACTTCCCATCAGCAGACCCTATGATCTAGCGTGTACTTTCTTCATGCCTGATATTTAGTTAAATGATGGTGATAACAAAGAATCCTTGCTCTGTACATTGATACTGAAATATCACCTGTGCCTCTATGTGCGTTCTCCTCCCTTTACAGAAGGTGGCCATGATTCCCAAATATCTGCCCCATAATCCTCTGGCCATGCAAATGAAATGAGATGATAACTGGCCTCTTGAATGTTGTAAAATGGAAAGAAAGACCTGTGTTTATATAGCGCCTTTTATAACCTCAGGACGCCCAACATGCTTTACAGCCAATTAAGTACTTTAAAAAAAAATGTAGTCACTGTTGTAATGTAGGAAATGTAGCTGCCAATTTGTGCACAGCAAGGTCCCACAAACATCAATGAAATAAATGAGATCATCTGTTTGAAGATGTTGGTTGAGGGATGAATTTTGGCCAGGACACCAGACGAACACCCCCGCTTTTCTTTGAAAAGTGCCATGGGATCTTTAACATCCACCTGAGAGGGCAGACGGGGCCTCAGTTTAACATCTCATCCAAAAGACAGTGTAGTGCTCCCTCAGAGTGTCAGCCTAGTTTATGTGCTTAAGTCTCCAGAGTGGGACTTGATCCCACGACTTTCTGACTCAGATGCGAGAGTGCTCCAATTGAACCACAGAATAACGAATTAGTCACAATGGCATTAAATATTTGAGATTACACACCATGTTTTCCCCCCATCTGCTGCTGAAACCCTCATCCATGCCTTTGTTACCTCTAGACTTGACTATTCCAATGCTCTCCTGCCCGGCCCCCATCTTCCACCCTCAAGAAACTTAAGCTCATCCAAAACTTTGCTACCCGTATCCTAACTCGCATCAAGTCCTGTTCACCCATCACCCCTGTGCTCGTTGACCTACAATCGTACCCGGTCCGGCAATGCCTCAATTTTAAAATTCTCATCATTGTTTTCAAATCTCTCCATGACCTCGCCCCTCCCTATCTCTGTAACCTCCTCCAGCCCTACAACCCTCCGAGATCGCTGCGCTGCTCCAATTCTGGCCTCTTGCGCATCCCCGATTTAGTCACTCCACCATTGGCGGCCTTACTATCGGCTGCCTAGACCCTGTGCTCTGGAATTCCCTCCCTAAATCTCTCCGCCTCTCTACCTCTCTCTTCCATTAAGACGTTCCTTAAAACCTATCCCTTTGACCTAACTTTTGGACACCTGTCCTAATATCTCCTTATGTGGCTCAGTGTCAAACTTCAGTGGCTTAAGCACTGGAAAGTTAAGTTTACAGATAGTAAGAATTTCTACAGGTATTTAAAAAGGAAAAGAGTAAGTAAAGTGAGCGTTGGTCCTCCAGAGAGTGAGTCTGGGGAATTAATAAAGGAGAATAAAGAAATGGCGGATGAATTGAACAGATATTTTGTGTCTGTCTTCACTGTAGAGGGTACAAATAACATGCCAGAAATAATTGTGAATCAAGAGGTGAAAGGGAAGGAGGAACGAGGGAAAGGGTTTTGAAAAAATTATTAGAACTAAAAGCTGACAAGTACCCAGGTCCTGACAGACTTCATCCTAGGGTCTTAAAAGAAGTGGCTGCAGAGATAGTAGATGCATTGGTATTAATTTCCAAAATTCCCTAGATTCTGGAAGGGTCCCATCTGTTTGGAAAATAGCAAATGTAACTCCTCTATTCAAGAAAGGAGGGAGACAGAAAGCAGGAAACTACAGGCCAGTTAGCTTAACATCTGTCATAGGGAAAATGCTAGAATTATTATTAAGGAGGTTATAGCAAGACACTTACAAAATCTCAATGCAATCAGGCAGAGTCAACATGGCTTTGTGAAAGGGAAATCGTGTTTGACTAATTTATTAGAGTTCTTTGATGAAGTAACAACCAACATGGATAAAGGTGATCCCATGGATATGGTGTACTTGGATTTCCAGAAGGCTTTTGACAGGGGGTGGGATTTTGTAAACAACTGGGACTGTTTCCCGTACTGGGGGAAACACTCCCAGTTCAAATGGACGTGTTGCAGCCATCAGCCTATGGCAGCTGCAAAGGTCCATTTGACAGGTGGAGGGGGGGAGACCCTCACTCATTGCAGGAGGCCACTCTGTCACTTTGGACAAAGTTTGGCCTCCACCACCCTCCTCATAACAACAAAATTCACCAACTTGCACACTTACCCCGGTGTCCAGAGACATGTACCTAACTTGCGGACCCCCTCAGATGTACATCTTCTGGAAGGGGGCCGCCGTAGCTGCGGTCATGACCTCCTCGGAGGGCGAACAGCATCACCAGCCTCGCTGGCCACGCCGTCCACCTCTGACACTTGAAGCTCCACAACACAGTGCTGTGACACATCCACCTGCACAGCAGGAGGGAGGGCAACCGCAGAGAGAGATGCGTCGCAGAGGGCACTACCCTCGCCACAGGGTCCACAGACCGAGACTCAGCTTTCTGGACCTCTCTGAGCAGCAGTGCACACAGAGGCTCAGGGTCACTCGACATGTAGTCGTGGACATCTGCAGCCTCCTTCATGCCGAGCTGCTCCCAGTTGGCCAGAGCACCATCTTCTTACCTGTCGCTGTCAAAGTCACCACTACCCTCAACAACTTCTCCTCCGTATCCTTCCAGGGTGCCACCGGGGACATCGCTGACGTCTCTCAGTCGTCTACACAAAAGAGCCCTGCAAATACACCTAACCCACTCTGCAGTGACACAATGGGTGGCATCAGGTGTGGGTCTTCATTGTGATCCTCAGCAAAGGATATTATTGCACAAACCAGACAAGATTAGCAAAGACGTGGCAGTAGTGGTGGCAATATAATATGTGATGTGAGTTGCTCAGAAATTCAATATAAGTAAAAACCATGACAAACCCTCAAACACCCTTGTGCATCCCTTCCATGCTCACGACACATTTGCCTTACGCTGCCTACTGCACAAATGTGATGCATGCCCTGTGGCTGCAGCACAGGTAGTGGCAGGTTGAGTGAGGCTGACCGTGAAAGAGATGCATGAGTGGGTGAGTATGAGATAGATCCATGAGATTGTATGAGGATTGGGTTAAGTGGTAGTGGCGGGATGTGTACTGGCGAGGTGAGTAAGTGCAAGTAAGATGAGGATGAGGTTTGAGTGGGTGTGAGGGGTGATGTAGGAGGCAAGGAGGTGGAGGAGAGGAGAGGGAGAGAAGAGGGGAGATGAAAGCAGGGAGAGATGGGGAAGGGAGAGCAGGGAGGTCGGAAGAAGCGATAGAGGGACAGGCTTGGATGGTTGGTGTCCAACTCCTGGAGTACTTGTTTGGTCTTGTTTAGTGAAGGGGTCATGATTCTAGGTTTTGTTCTCTGCGGAAGTGGGGGTGGTACAATTTCCAGTTGTTTAGTGGGAGTGAGATTGTTCACAATCATCAATTTCCTGTTCATTTGGTGAATTGATTAAGAATCTCTGACTGTCTGGACTGGAATTGGTTGAATTCACCAATTATATGCTCAATGATGGGGGGGGGGGAGGGGGTGGTCCCAATTCTTAACTGCCTGCTCAATAGGGGAATATATAATCCCCGCTTTCCTGCTCAGTGTTGGGGCGAGGGAATTGTTTACAGGTCCCCTATTCTTGTTCAATGGGAAAACTTTACCCATCTCCGAGTTCCTATTGAATTTGGGGGCAGTGAAGGAATCAATTGTTCTGTTCCTCATATTTCACGATACGACCTTAGATTCTGAGGTTCCATTTGTAGATGGATTACAGTCAAAGCTTTGTCCATGCTGGGTGCTGTCTTCTTTCGTCACTCTGTTGGGAGTTGAGGCAGGGGCAATGTATGGGATTTTGTGGGACCACTCTGAGATTAAGTAAGAAGTATTTTGTATCCTGAGTTTATTTTTAAAGCTGTAACTGTTCACAGCATTTAACACAGCATTCACAGCCAAATACTGGAGAAATTGTTGACGGGCTGCAAGTATTAATAACTTTTAGCTCAGCGAGGGTGGGGGTATAGAAAAGGGCAGGCTATGAATGTGGAGTGAGAAACAGCTTTATTTTTATAATTTTACATGTGGTGGAATGTGAATGAGGTTTGAAAACTCCAGAAATGGTGAATTAAACAATTTTGCACTGTACTGAAAAAAACCCATTAACATAAATCTAATACGCACTTTGTGTGGAAATCCCAAATTGGTGAATTAGCATTCCAAAAATTTCCGGAGGGACTGCCTGAAGATGTTCTGGGGGTGAAATTGGGCTGTGTAGTTCCTGTTTTTAGGTGATACGTGGCACGTAAGTCCTGAAAATGGGGTCCAAGATGCACGCGCACACTTCTGATGGGAAGTGCGCAGGAAGCCATCTTGTAGCATGCAGAGTAGAGAGATAGAGAGATTATGACGCGGGTGCCACGCTTATGTGAAGGCAATGCTGGTATTTTGAACTCCACGCTCCAGCCAACGCCCAGTCTTAACTTACCACAGCTGAACAGGACTTTATTTTTTATTCATTCATGGGATGTGGGCATCGCTGGAAAGGCCAGTATTTATTGCCCATCCCTAATTGCCCTTGAGAAGGTTGTGGTGAGCCGCCTTCTTGAACCGCTGCAGTCCGTGTGGTGAAGGTTCTCCCACAGTGCTGTTACGTAGGGAGTTCCAGGAATTTGACCCAGCGACAATGAAGCAACTTGGAAGGAACTAAAAAAAATAAAAGCTCCAAAGAATATACACAGATATCAGTAAGAAAAGTTCTGTTGCTACTCATTATTTAAAGGGCATGAAAGACCCCCCGACCAGTGCTATTTAAAGGGATCATGAAGTACTTACAGGTTAGTTGTTGGATTATTTCTTCTGGCTGCTGGTGTAATTGGATGTATTTTTGGAGGTTTGCTGTATTTGGACAAAGTTTCAATACTCTACAGGGAGAGTGGTCTGACTGATTTTGTTGTACTCTTTGTGTCATTTAAAATACTGTGCCGAAAAATGTTGCTGCCAGACGTGAGTGGACTGGTAAGGCCTCCTCTGGGAATTGAACATGACTGGGAGAATGAAGAGAGGCCATGCTGAGCAGGACAAGCTGCTAGATGAGGGAGGAGGAGGACCAGGGCACGTAGCAGGAGGCCATACCTGCAGAGGGATCAATTTTCTTACCTCAACTTCAGCGATGACCAGTGCGTCAAACATCTTCGGTTCACTAAAGAGGTTGTGACTGAAATTTGTCAACTGCTGCAGCCACAACTGCAGCCTCAAAGCAGGGCAAGGACAGTATTGCCTATGGCTGTCAAACTGGTGGTGGCTCTTAATTTTTATGGCTCTAACTCCTTTCAGGCTGCTGCTGGAGATATTAGCAACATTTCACAGGTTGCAATGCACTGCAGTATAAGAAAGGTCACTAAGACTCACTATACAATGAGAAACACATTCATCTCTTGCCAGAGAAAAACAAGAGGAGTGATTACTTTCTGTGCAGTCCACTGTTCCACCTGTATTTGAACAAGCATGGCAAGTCAAAGGCTGGCTACAAGCGACAAGGGTTAGCCCCTCTTGACAAGGCTCATGACTCCAGTCAGGAACCCACACACACATGCATAGCACGCCTACAACGAGAGCCATTTTGCTACAAGGAACATCATAGAGCACACCATAGACGTCCTCAAGCAACGCTTCCGCTGCCTGGGCCACTCTGGAGGAGCCCTGCAGTATTCAGATGAGTGGGTATCAAAATTTGTCGTTGTATGCTGCATGCTGCACAACCTCGCCATTATGAGGGAACAGCCCTTGCCACCGCCTATCAGGTGAGAATCTGAGGAGCATGAGCAAGAGGCAGAGGAGGAGGAGGAAGAGGAAGTGGCGGAGTAAGTACAAGAGGAGTGGAGGAAGAAGAAGGGAGGCTACAACATCAACACGCCCTTTCTGCCAGGGCTCCACGTGATCAGATTATTAATGAGTGATACCAGTAACCTCAATGACATCTCCCTATTCACCAACAGTCCCACACTCCTTAACTTTCGTCTCCCACACGACCATCAAATCATCTTCCGTTTGATTACACATTGGTTCCTCCTCAGCTCATCGCAGAAATAAAAATCATCACCAAATGCAAATTCAAATTCACATTTATAAATTAACACATGAAACTATTCAAACAATATGAGATTATTCACCCTTGTGCATTCCCTTAGTGCCCGTCATTCTTGTGCCTTTACCTTTACTAGGGCTCCGATGAGGTGCATCCCCAATGCCTGGAGCATGGGTGGTGGTGGAAGGCCGCTGACATTTAGAATGGAAAAGGAGGGGGTGTAGCCCTAATAATAAAGCATGACATAAGGACAGTATTGAGAAAGGATCTTGGCTCAGAGGAACGGGAAGTAGAATCAGTATGGGTGGAAATAAGAAATAACAAGGGGCAGAAAACATTGGTGGGAGTATTTTACAGGCCCCCTAATAGTAGCTATACCACTGGACAGAGTATTAATCATGAAATAATAGGAGCTTGTAACAAAGGTAATGCAGTAATGATGGGGGACTTTAATTTGCATTTACTCTGGGCAAATCAAATTGGCAAAGGTAGATTGGAAGACGAGCTCATGGAATGTATTTGAGATAGTTTCCTAGAGCAATACATTAAGGAACCAACCAGAGAAGAGGCTATTTTAGATCTTGTATTGTGAAATGAGATAGGGTTAATTAGCCATTTCACAGTAAAAGAACCTTTGGGGAAGAGCGATCATAATATGATAGAATTTCACATTGAGTTTGAAAGTAACGTACTTAAGTCAGAAACTAGAGCCTTAAACTTAAATAAAGCCAATTACATAGGTATGAGGGGCGAGTTGTCAAAGATAGATTGGGAAATTAAATTAAAGGGTCTGACAGTTGAAAAGCAATAGCAAACATTTAAAGAAATATTTCACTATTCTCAACAAATATACATTCCATTGAGAAATAAAAACTCCACGAGAAGAGTGATCGACCCGTGGCTAACTAAAGAAGATAAGGAGAGTATTAGATTGTGAAGACGAGGCCTATAATGTTGCCAAGAAGAGTAATAAGCCTGGGGATTGGGAGAGTTTTAGAAACCAACAAAGGACAACCAAAAAATTGATAAAAAGGGAGAAAATAGAATATGAAAGTAAACTAGCAAGAAATATAAAAACGGATTGTTAGAGCTTCTACAAATATGTAAAAAGGAAGAGAGTAGCAAAAGTAAACGTTGGTCCTTCAGAGGCTGAGACAAGAGAGATAATAATGGGGAATCAGGAAACGGCAGATGCATTAAACAAATATTTGTATCTGTCTTCACAGTAGAAGACACAAAAAGAATACCAAAAATAATGGAGAACCAAAGGGTAAATCAGAGTGAGGAACTTAAAGCAATTGATATCACTGGAGAAAAAGTACTAAATAAACTAATGGGACTAAAAGCTGACAAATCCCAAGGACCTGATGGCCTACATCCGAGGGTTCTAAAAGAGGTGGCTGCAGAGATAGTGGATGCATTGGTTATGATCGTCCAAAATTCTCTAGATTCTGGAATGGTCCCAGTGGACTGGAAGGTAGCAAATGTTACTCCGCTATTCAAGAAGGGAGGGAGAGAGAAAACAGGAAACTACAGGCCAGTTAGCCTGACATTGGTCATCAGGAAAATGCTGGAATCCATTATTAAGGAAGTGGTAACAGGGCACTTAGAAAATCATAATATGATTAGGCAGAGTCAACATAGTTTTATGAAAAGGAAATCATGTTTGACAAATTTATTAGAGTTTTTTGAGGTAGAATGCAGGATAGATAAAGGAGAACCAGTGGATGTAATATATTTGGATTTTCAAAAGGCATTCGATAAGGTGCCACATAAAAGGTTGTTACACAAGGTAAGGGCTCATGGGGTTGGGGGTAATATATTAGCATGGATAGAAGATGGGTTAAAGGACAGAAAACAGAGAATCGGGATAAACAGGTCATTCTCAGGTTGGCAGGTTGTAACTAATGGAGTGCTACAAGGATCGGTGCTTGGGCCTCAGTTATTTACAATCTATATTAATGATTTGGATGAAGGGACCGAGTGTAATGTATCCAAGATTGCTGACAATACAAATCTAGGTGGGAAAATAAGCTGTGAGGAGGACACAGAGAGTCTGCAAAGGGGTAGAGACAGGTTAAGTGAGTGGGCAAGAAGGTGGCAGAAATGTGAGGTTATTCACTTTGGTAGGAAGAATAGAAACACAGAATATTTTTTAAATGGTGAGAAACTATTAAATGTTGATGTTCAGAGAGACTTGGGTGTCCTCGTACAAGAAACACAAAAAATTGGTATGCAGGTACAGCAAGCAATCAGAAAGGCAAATGGCATGTTGGCCTTTATTGCAAGGAGGTTGGAGTACAAGAGTAAGGAAGTCTTACTACAGTTGTACAGGGCTTTAGTGAGACCTTACTTGGAGTACTGCATACAGTTTTGGTCTCCTTACCTAAGGAAGGATATAATTGCCTTGGAGACGGTGCAACGAAGGTTCACTAGAATAATTCCTGTGATGAGAAGGTTGTCCTGTGAAGAGAGGTTGAGTAGAATGGGCCTATACTCTCTGGAGTTTAGAAGAATGAGAGGTGATCTCATTGAAACATATAAGATTCCGAGGGGGCTTGACAGGGTAGATGCTGAGAGATTGTATCCCCTGGCTGGAGAGTCTAGAACTAGGGGGCATAATCGCAGGATATGGGGTCGTCCATTCAAGACTGAGATGAGGAGGAATTTCTTCATGCAGAGGGCTGTGAATCTTTAGAATTTTCTTCCCCAGAGGGCTGTGGATGCTGAGTCATTGAATATATTCAAGGCTGGGATGGATAGATATTTGGACTCTAGGGGAATCAAGGGATATGGGGATCAGGCAGGAAAGTGGAGTTAGAACCATAGAACCATAGAAAAGATACAGCACAGAAGGGGGCCATTTGACCCATTGTGTCCACGCTGGCTTGAAGAACAACCAGGTGCCCATTCTAATAACACCTTCCAGTACCCGGTCCGTAGCCCTGCGGCTTACAGCACTTTAGGTGCAGGTCCAGGTACTTTTTAAAAGAGTTGAGGGTCCCAGCCTCTACCACCAATTCGGCAGCGAATTCCATACACCCACCACCCTCTGGGTAAAAAAGTTTTTCCTCATGTCCCCTTTAATCCTTCCACCAATCATCTTAAATCTATGTCCTCTTGTTCTTGAACTCTCCGCCAGGGAAAACAGGTACTTCCTGTCTACTCTATCTGGGCCCCTCATAATTTTGTACAACTCAATCAAGTCACCCCTCAGCCTCCTCTGCTCCAAGGAAAACAACCCCAGCCTATCCAATCTCTCCTCGTAGCTGCAATTTTCAAGCCCTGGCAACATTCTTGCAAATCTTCTCTGCACTCTCTCCAGAGCAATTACGTCCTTCCTGTAATGTGGTGACCAGAACTGCACACAATACTCCAGCTGTGGCCTTACCAGCGTTTTATACAGTTCCATCATTACATCCCTGCTTTTGTATTCTATACCTCGGCTAATAGCGGAGACCATTCCGTATGCCTTCTTTGATATCTTCTTTGAGTCTGCAGCTATCCTCTTCATTATCAACTATACGGCCAATTTTTGTGTCGTCTGCAAATTTGCCAATCATGCCCCCTACATTCAAGTCCAAATCATTAATATATGCCACAAACAGCAAGGGACCCAACACTGAGTCCTATGGCACACCACTGAAAACAGATTTCCATTCACAAAGACATCCATCAACTTTTACCCTTTGTTTCCTGTTATTGAGCCAATTTTGGATCCAATTTGCCACATTTCCCTGTATCCCATGGGCTTTTACCTTTCTGACCAGTCTGCCATGTGGGACCTTGTCAAATGCCTTACTAAATTCCATGTAGACAACATCCACTGCACTACCCTCATCAATCCTCCTTGTCACTTCCTCAAAGAATTTAATCAGATTTGCAAGGCAAGGCCTTCCCTGAACAAATCCATGCTGACTATCCCTGATTAAACCATGCCTTTCCAAGTGACAGTTTATCCTATCTCTCAGTATTGATTCTAATAGTTTGCCCACCACCGAGGTAAGACTGACCGGCCTATAATTGTTCGGCCTTTCCCTCGCACCTTTTTTAAGCAATGGTACAACATTTGCAGCCTTCCAGTCCTCTGGTACCTCCCCTGTATCTAGTGAGGATTGGAAAATGATCCTCAGAGCATCCGTTATTTCCTCCCTGGCTTCCTTCAACAGCCTAGGAAACAATCCATCCGGCCCTGGTGACTTATCAACTTTCAAGGGTTCCAGTCCCTCTAGTACTTCCTCTCTCGTTATGATTACCTTATCCAATATTTCACACCTCTCCTCTTTAACTACTACATCTGGATCATCCCTTTGTGAATACGGAGACAATATATTCATTTAAAACCCTACCCACATCCTCTGCTTCTACACACAAGTTACCCTTATCATCCCTGATAGGTCCCACCTTTTCCTTAGCTATCCTCTTGTTCTTAATGTACCGATAAAACATCTTTGGGTTTTCTTTAATCTTACTAGCTAATATTTTTTCATGCTCACTCTTTGCTTTCCTTATTTCCTTTTTTACTTCATCCCTGTATTTTCTCTACTCCTCTAGGCTTTCTGCAGTATTTAGTTTTCTGTGACAGTCATAAGCTTTTTTTTCCTGCTTTATCTTGCCCCGTATACTTCCAGACAACCAGGGGGCTCTAAATTTGGCAGTGCCACCCTTTTTCTTTGGGGGGACATGTCTGCATTGTACCCGTAGAATTTCACTTTTTAGTGCCTCCCACTTGCTTGCCACTGATTTCTCCTCAAGTAGTTGTGTCCAGTCCACTTCTGCCAAATCACCTCTTAGTTCTGTAAAATTTGCCTTCCCCCAATTTAAAACGTTTACTCCTGATTTAACTCTGTTCTTTTCCACAATAATGCTAAAACTAACAGAATTGTGGTCACTATCCCCAATATGGTCACTGTCACTTCACCCACTTGCCCATCTTCATTTTCCAGGACTAAATCTAGAATTGCATCCCCTCTTGTTGGGCTTGTCACGTACTGGCTAAAAAAGTTCTCCTGGATACCGATCAAGAATTCTGCACCCTCTGTGCCCCACACACTGTTTGAATCCCAGTTGATATTAGGGTAGTTGAAGTCCCCTACTATTATTGCCCTCTTATTTTTGCATTCAGAAATTTGCCAACATATTCGTTCTTCCCTTTCGCTATTTGGGGGTCTATAGTACACTCCTAGTAGTGTGACTGCCCCTTTTTTATTTCTTAGCTCAACCCATATGGCCTCGATTGATGATCCATTTAGCATACCATCCCTTCACACAACTGTAATTCATTCTTTAACCAATAATGCTACCCCCCTCCTTTTTTATCACTCACTCTATCCTGCCTGAAAACTCTATATCCAGGTATATTGAGCTGCCAATTATTACCCTCTTTAAGCCATGTTTCCTT
The DNA here is from genome assembly GCF_035084215.1 of Heptranchias perlo. Classification (NCBI taxonomy): domain Eukaryota; kingdom Metazoa; phylum Chordata; class Chondrichthyes; order Hexanchiformes; family Hexanchidae; genus Heptranchias; species Heptranchias perlo. The sequence continues at coordinate 48,166,708 of NC_090329.1, forward strand.
TATATCAATGATATCATGCTGCCATGTGTCTATCTTTGCCAATTGTAAACAATTTTACAACACCAAGTTATAGTCCAGCAATTTTATTTTAAATTCACAAGCTTTCGGAGGCTTCCTCCTTCCTCAGGTGAACGTTTGTTGGAAACGTTGTTGGTCATTTCCAACATCGTTCACCTGAGGAAGGAGGAAGCCTCCGAAAGCTGGTGAATTTAAAATAAAATTGCTGGACTATAACTTGGTGTTGTAAAATTGTTTACAATTGTCAACCCCAGTCCATCATCGGCATCTCCACATCATGGCTTCTATCTGTGCCCTTAGCTCATCTGCTTTGTTTGTAATACTCCTTGCATGTTTGAGTTGAGGTCAAAGATCAGCCATGATCTGATTGAATGATGGAGCAGGCTCGAGTGGCTGTATGGCCTACTTCTGCTCCTATTTCTTATGTTCTTATGTACCCAGAGTCATGATGGCAGCAGTCAGGTCTTTGATGGAAGCCATTACATCAGTCATCAGATGCTGTATCATGGTGGGTTCCACAGGTGTGCTGATGGAGGTGACCACCCATTCCATGTTGGAAAGGATGAGCTCCAAACTCTGTGCAAAGCCCTGTGCCAAGTTGGACTGGACTCCTCCATGCTCCTTGACTGTGTACACAGGCTTTCTGGCATGCTTTCCAGTGCACCAAGCATTTGGTTATGTCCGCCCACCAGCCTTCTTCTATAGCCTGGCCCATCGAAATCATCATCTGATTCGTCTGCAGCAGAACTGGTGAGTGACCTCACCCACCGGCAAGCTGGCACCTGCGGTATCCTTTTCTCCCGCCATGGCTCCTGCGCACTTGTGCCTGGTGTCTCACCACGTGCAGATCCCTCCTCTAACCTAGTACGCGCAGTGTCCGTCTCTGAGCTGGTGGCTCCGAGTGTAAGATCGAGTGACTGTTCATCATCAGTGTCTTCTTCCTCTGCCTCCTCTGAAGGTTCCAGTTCTTAGGTATCTGAAATGACAAAGGGACACTGGTTGAGTTGTGGTGAGGGGAGAGGAGAAAGTAAGACATGCGTGCTGACACCATCTGCAGCACGTGAGTCAGAAAAGATTGTGGGATGAGGGAGAAGTGGGAAGAGTGAAGGAGGACTTGGTATGCAGAGACCCTCATCATCGATCCCTCCAGCACCGCTAGTGGCCACGGCCTCAGCGATGGCCCTTCCCATGATGGCCAGCACTGTCTCCTCCATGGGGGTTAAAATGTGTAGGCGCGCCTGTCCTCCTCCAGTTGTTTCTTGGTGCCTCCTGTTATACGCCACCTTCTCCTGCAAGAGAGAGGGAAGTGTGTCAGTGAGTGTCCTGAAATATGTTTAGGTGATGAATAGCTGCCAGTTTGTGTGACCTGTGAGTTGTGGGTGTGAGGCTTGCAACAGTGGTAAACATGTGAGGGTGAGATAAAGCATATGATTTGAGCAGTTGAGTACTGATTGAAAGAGATTGTTGATAGGTGGGTGATGGGGGGTGCAGTGCGTGGAGCAGTGGATGAGGCTAATGGTGCAGTTAGTGGTATATGCCACTTGAAACTTGAACTCACTCACCTTGACAACTCGTGTTAAATCATTGAACTTCTTCCTGCACTGCATCCATGTTCTTGGAGCTATGCTCCTGGCATTGACCTCATCTGCTACTTTCTCCCACTGCCTCCTGAGCATATGCCTGGAGGGCCTCCTGCCCCCCTGGGGATACAGGATGCCCCTCCTTCTCTCCGCCTCTTGCACCAAGGCTTTCAGTACATCATCAGAGAACCTCGGTGCAGGCTCTCTCGCAGGTGCAACCATTCTTCAAAGTATTACAGCACTGAATCACTTCACAAACGACTCCCACCACTACTTGCAGCCACAATGCACCTCCCCTTTAAGAGGTGCAGGCTGCCTTTAAGAAGCGCTAGCCACTCGCCCCCTGCTGATGCATGCAGCCAATCAACACAAATGTAATGCGCTGCCTGCATCTCAATGACTGGGCGTGGGGTTTATCGCGACCCTGTGCCTGTTTTCAGGGGTTAAGCAATTTAACCCCCTCTGAGTTTGGAGAAAAGCCACTCAGTGGCCAGAAGGTGCAATTACAGTGTGACAAGATTTACATGGGCAAAATCCATAATAGGAATTTATAATAAAAAAAACTAACACAATAGTGTAACAAAAGTACAGCAACAGGAAGCTAAGTAGTGCGGTTAGGAAGTGCATGCAGGTGTAAGATTTTTTAGTCGAGAATGATAAATATTTTAATTATTAATATGTTGTGTTTTTTCTATTCATTTTTTATTCTATTTATATATATTGTATGACATTACAAATAATGTTTTTATTTCTTATGCAAATACAAGTAGGGAATACTTTATGAATCATTCAAGTGACAGTTAAACGTTGCGATGGGGAGCAGGGTTTCTGTGGAAGGAAGTGCTTATCTTTGTGATCTAATCTCTATCTAGTTATATAATGAATTCCAAAACTGGATCAAACCTACAGCTTTATTTATGTAACAGTGTTGTATAAGTGAATCACATTTATTTATACAAGTAGAGCATGTTACATGCACAGATTTATTGATGTAAGTGTGGTATTCGAGGGGTACAAATTTATTTATCTACATGCTGTGAATAAGGAGCTTTTTATAGGGGTAATTCTCTGACTTTGCACTCCTGGTGGGGAATCTTTTCCACCAAAAGTGCATGTTGCAAATTTCGGCATGCACTGTACCAGGAGTGCAAAATCAGAAATTGCTCCTTATTTATTTATGCACTCAATTCATGTTTTCAATGTTTATCCGTAAATGAAAGCATGGGAGACTCGTTAGTACATATTTATAGTCAGAGGAAATGCCAAATGTTGCCACTGTGAGAGATTGGTGGTTACATTGCAAACAACATAATGAACTCCTCCACCGGGAATGTCCTCAATCGGCCAACATAACTACTGTGGCAGATTAGTGGAAACCTTGCTTATGCAGTATCTCCTGGGCTGCTGCTGACCTTCCACTGAAGTTGCGGCGGCCGATCGGATGAACTCCTGAGGAAATTCCATGCACTCCTGTGGAAAGAAAATAGATGCAATTCATCTTCTACATGAGTTAACTAAAGTCTGTTTACCTTGAAACTGGTGTGGAGTTGCATATAGATGATACACAGCCAGAAAGGATAAGACTTGAACTTTACAGTGTAATGTGGATGAAGATAGCACTCACAAACTGAGAATAATGGTATCAATAAAACCACCTTCGCTGCTACACATCATCAGGAATATGTAATGAGAGGGCATATTGTACGTTTGAACACAGGTCAACATGCCTCAAAAGTTTATCCATTCATTAAAATTGATGGACAAAAATCATGCAGGCTGCACTGACCTCTTCCCAATTTTCCAATATGCACTCCCTTTGCACAAAGCTCATTGTCTGGAGTGCTAATTAGTAAAATCCACCCCTATACCTTGGTGTTGGAGACCAAATGGAGGACACAGAGCCATTCATGTCAAAGGAAGAGGACAGATACCCTTACTCCTGGGGACAACAGACCCCAAATCAATGGCTGCATGTGTCAGAGCAGGAAAGGAGGTTCTTGTTCAGCAAGAAGGCGATGAATCAGGTAGGGTGTAACTTTTACAAATAAATGCTCCCAGCACTGAGCTTGTGCACGTGGGAACCGCATATTGGGAATTCAAGAGAAGAGGTCAGCTCAACCTGCATGATTGTTGTCTATCAGTGTTAATGGATGGAAAATCAATGGTTTGATGAAGATCCACATCCCCATTGCAAATAAAAACTGATATATATCATATCAGAAGAATTGGAAAAGACCAACTGATCCAAGTGAGACTAGTCTACAGTGCCTTATCCTTTCATTCCCCATTGACCACTTGCTGATGGACGATCTCATGCCATGTCCCCTTAATAGACAGTGTTTCATGCAATATTTCTTGCTGACGAGCTTGTTTATTTTTCTCCAGCTGTGTAATTGCACTGCCTGTACTTAAAAGTGTAGACCGATATATGTCAGAAAGCATCAGCTGTTCTTATAGAATAGCTAATGATTTATGACAAATGTAGATATGAAACAGTGAGCCTACATAACATTTTATCTATTTCAGTCAATAATTTAGTTCTAAATCTTTTCATTGATATCTCAGTTCCACCCTAATATACTTGCAAATATGCAAAACACATGCCTGACATTACAAAAGAGCATGAGAGAAGGAATGGTCCCTGAACTGAATTTTGTTTTCTATGGGCTATATTTTCATCTGTGGTGAATTTGAATTAAAAATGGGATTAATTTTAAGTTAACAGTAGCACATGTAGCATGTTAAAGAGGAATAAGTTTCTCTTTATATTAAAGTACCGAGTGTTAACTCTACTGCGCATTCCAAAACTAACTCCTTGGACCAAAGTAGCGTAACGTGCAATAATGCACAGGCCACCCAATGTTTTTCTATGTTTTTCCATGTTAACTGCTTCTTCAAAAGAAATTCAAAGGAAACATGCAAAATTTCTACAGAGTTGCTAGTTTCTCACGTTGTATTTATTACAGTAGTTGAGAGTGGTTTCACAATTAGCCAGGCAGCATGTGTATCCCTGGGATCAGAACTGTTAATCCAAAGAAACACTCTAATTGGTATAGTAATAACTAGCTGCTTTTATTTCCAGACCCTCGAGAATATTCCCCTCAAAGAATAACAAAAGCAATACAAGAGAGACCCATATGTGTAATTAGTACAATGTGCTTACTCCCAGCTCCCTAGTGTTCAGTTAACAATATGCAAATACTATGCATATCAAGAATGACTGCGATCTCCTCAAAGAATAAACATATGCGGACACTACACCTCACTAGGAAGCCTTTATTAAATTATGTCATCTATTTTGCTACAGCTCCTTCCAGACAATCTGTCAGTTTGCAGCTCATCACTACATTATCCACATCACTGATGCCCTGTTTCAACATACTGGTGAACAGTGGATGTCCAAAGGGACTTAGGGGTACAGGTACACAGGTCATTGAAGTGTCATGAACAGGTGCAGAAAATAATCAATAAGGCTAATAGAATGCTGGCCTTTATATCTAGAGGACTAGAGTACAAGGGGGCAGAAGTTATGCTGCAGCTATACAAAACCCTGGTTAGACTGCACCTGGAGTACTGTAAGCAGTTCAGTGCACCGCACCTTCGGAAGGACATATTGGCCTTGGAGGGAGTGCAGCGTAGGTTTACTAGAATGATACCCGGACTTCAAGGATTAAGTTGCGAGGAGAGATTACACAAATTGGGGTTGTATTCTCTGGAGTTTCGAAGGGTAAGGGGTGATCTCATCGAAGTTTATAAGATAATAAGGGGAACAGATAGGGTGGATAGAGAGAAACTATTTCTGCTGGTTGGGGATTTTAGGAGTAGGGGGCACAGTCTAAAAATTAGAGCCAGACCTTTCAGGAGCGAGATTAGAAAACATTTCTACACACAAAGGGTGGTAGAAGTTTAGAACTCTCTTCCACAAACGGCAATTGATGCTAGCTCAATTGCTAAATTTAAATCTGAGGTAGATAGCTTTTTGGCAACCAAAGGTATTAAGGGATATGGGCCAAAGGCAGGTATGTGGAGTTAGATCACGGATCAGCCATGATTTTATCAAATGGCGGAGCAGGCACGAGGGGCTGAATGGCCTACTCCTGTTCCTATGTTCCTAACATGCTAGAATCAGTCAGGTTGAAAATCTATGGCCTTTCACACACTCCCACTATAACTCTGGCAGGAACATGGTGGAACAGCTGCAGATTAGTCTGGGATCTGGATATGTCAGGTCCCAGCCTTCCTTCAGACTCTCCCGATGGTCTTGTAACCTCAAAAAAGTCCATCGATGTCGGAGGGGGCGGGGGCTGGTCTGGGAATTCCCATGTTCTCTACAAAATAGCAGGTGGATCATTGGTAAGTGTTACGCCAGTTGATACAGACATACTGTCCCAGTGAATGACGAAAGTGGGCATCCCCAAAGATTTTAAATCCCATTACAGTTGAGGGGGGCACTTCTCTCTTCTTTCTCGTGGTCAGGGGTGGAGTGGGGGGGGGGAGTGATCCCAGCAGCAGCCACACCCGGGCCCAGCAACTTGCGCCACTGTTTGTGGTTTCTGGGGGAAGGCAGACACTCGAGATGTGCGCATTGTGGAATCCTCCATTATCATGCAAGTGAAGGGATCTACCACAGACTCTGGGAAATGGGCATAACCAAATTCAATTTCACCCCCGCTGATTCTTTGATGAATGGGAAATTTGAGCCAATGCTTTGTGCCCCATAGATAAATCAGCATTTTTCCTCGATGCCCTACAGATGCACACCTGACACAAGCCTTTAAATTAGAAAGATTTTGAAAACATTATATGGGAGATTTTCTTGGGTCTGGATCACCTTGGCACAGGAAACAATCGAACATCGGGTGGCTTTGAGCACACATCTCCAAAGGTATCTGTCCGATTTCCCATCCATTAATTTAGAAAGGGTGCTGATCCAGGAAAATCTCCCCATATGAAGCAAAATCTGTTGCTGACACCGACGGGTAGAGCAGTCTTATCAGAAAGGCAATATATAATTTCCCATTCTTCGTCCTCAATAGCACCAATTAATGTATTATTATTTAACAAAAATATGTCAAGGAGAACTGAAGATCAAGTAACATAAAGCAACCTTTGCCTACTCTGTATCAGTACAAATCAATGTTTCAGTCCTTGCAAACGTTCCAAACATAGATCTGTGTCACTTGAATTTCCTGACTGAAACAAAGGCAGTAATGTGTCCCACTGCCTCCATACACAGAGAACACATTCTATGAACTGATTTGGAATTCTGTACACGAATGCATGTGCCCTCTGGAAGGAAACAAATAAAGAAAATATGACTGCAGTAGCATCTGAAAGTCAAATTCTAATAAAGTCAGTATCATATTACAAAGTCACATTCTAGAGAAATGACTCCAGTCAGAATCTGGTACTTATGAAAAAAAATCAAATCATTTTTTAGTAGCTATATCCCTACAGAGTAATACTACATATTTGAGAGGGCGGCCGGTCCTAGATGTGATCTCATTGTGTTGGTATCATCAAGGCCAGAGTTTTCACACTTTTATGAAAGAATATAAATAATGCTAAACAGTGTCCATCAAGTGTAGACCATTTTAACGAAGCCCTCAATGACGACCCTCTACCCTGATGTTAATCTGTCTTCTTTTCATTTCATCTTATGAGCCATTAATTATAACCTGCACCTCTTTGTAGTGCACAAAAATATTACCTCCCACAGATTTTATCAGAATTAAAGCAGCGTATAAATGTACCTTTTGCCTTGTAAGAAAAACTGTGATTGTAATATCAAATTTAAAATAAGACAGCTTTTTTTTATAATTGCACTGACAGTAATACTTACCTTTCTAAAATATTATACAGTTTTCTCCTGTTCAAATATTTTACAAGACTCTACTGCTGGATATGTTGTTTTAAGCAAATCGTTTTGCTCCTGGGGGAAGCCATTATAGCACAGTAGTTTAATATTGGGGTAAAAATCCCCTTGTCACTATATGTCAGTGACATCATCGCAGAAAGATTTCCTATGTTTGCTACTTCTAGTGAATTCATAAAAGCATTCTAAAAGATGTCACCAACACATAGCGACCAAGGACATCTTTTTCCACCATGATTACAGTAATAATCTGCTTACAATTTGCAGACATACCGATGGTGATTTTCTGCCTGTTGGTAATTTGATGCCACCCCACTGGTATGCAAAAAGTGCTCTACAAGATGTAAAGCTCTCATGTGAACAATGCTGACACTGGCTCCCTTTTTTTTATATGATTTTTAAAGTTTCTCACTGGTAGGTGATAAACAAAAAGTAAGGCCATTATTGGGTAAGCTAATCTAATTAATTTTAGCCACACAACATTTTCTGAATAGATATGTGATCTGCACATGTGGAGGTCCTGAAGGTCCAAACCACATTCACAGGAACATATGAAAAAGAACAGGAAAAGAGCAGCTGGTCCATTGATCCTGTCCCGTCCTGGCATGATGTAACTTTCATGGACCATCACCTCCATCTTCCCTTCCCACCCCTTCCCTTCCATCCCCACCAATGCATAGGTATGCCACTTCCTGGGAGAGAAAAAAAGCTTAGGTTAACTTATGAAAAAACTGAGGAATTCCTCTCTGAACTCCAAAGGTAATCAAGCAAGCTCCAGGTGACACAGTGACTGGGCAACACAGACCCCCATGACCCACATACCTTCAATATGTAGATATGTTTGTCAACCCAGAAACTTAACTGGATCAGCCATATAAATACTGTGGCCACAAGAGCAGGTCAGAGGCTGGGTATTCTGCGGCGAGTGACTCACCTCCTGACTCCCCAAAGCCTTTCCACCATCTACAAGGCACAAGTCAGGAGTGTGATGGAATACTCTCCACTTGTCTGGATGAGTGCAGCTCCAACAACACTCAAGAAGCTCGACACCATCCAGGACAAAGCAGCCCGCTTGATTCGCATCCCATCCACCACCCTAAACATTCAATCCCTTCACCACCGGCGCACAGTGGCTGCAGTGCATACCATCTACAGGATGCACTGCAGCAACTCGCCAAGGCTTCTTCGACAGCATCTCCCAAACCCACGACCTCTACCACCTAGAAGGACAAGAGCAGCAGGTACATGGGAACAACACCACCTGCACGATCCCCCCCCAAGTCACACACCATCCTGACTTGGAAATATATCGCCGTTCCTTCATCGTCGCTGGGTCAAAATCCTGGAACTCCCTTCCTAACAGCACTGTGGGAGTTCCTTCACCACACAGACTGCAGTGGTTCAAGAAGGCGGCTCACCACCACCTTCTCAAGGGCAATTAGGGATGGGCAATAAATGCCGGCCTCGCCAGCGACGCCTACATCCCATGAACGAATAAAAAAAAATTCTCAGAAACCCATCCAACCTCCTTTTCATTACTCACAGCAAACTTGCACTCACTGTATGTGCCAACAACATTCTGCAAAAAGAAAACCCTTATGGTATCTAACCTATTTCTATGCCTCTATTACATTTCGTTCGCCTGGTCCTCTCATACCTATCGAGCTAAATTGCCGATCCACTTGGACCAAGTCAAATTGTTTAATTATTTTAAAGACCTCAACCATATCTCCTCAAAGCCTCTGCTTTTCCAAAGTAAAAATCTCCAGCTGTCTAAGCCTGTCCTGGTAACTAAGGATCCTTGAACTAGGTATCAATCCAAAGCCGCCACCCCCCACCCCTTTTTTTAAACCTTTTACAGGGCCTCTACATGTGGCCAAACCAAGGCCTCTTACAAAAAAAGGAATGTGATTTTTGTTTTGTATCTAATTATTCTAGCAATACATAAAAACACCCTATTCGCTTCCACAAGGCTCTACTTATACGTACTAATCATGGACCTTTAGTGACTCATGCACTATAATGCCCAGGTCATTTTTCCAATCAGCAGCCTTGAAGATGCATCCCTGCATGGTATATACGTGCATAGAGTTGACCCTGCCAAAGTACACCATGCTGCATTTGTCTATATTGAAAGATATCTGCCAGACAAAGCCCATTCCCCAATTGCAATCTATTTTTATCGCCCGCACGTATCTTTGGGTTATATGGCTGTTACTAATCTGTCACCAACCATAAACTTCAATAATAAACTTAGAGACTTGATGATGTGATACATTAGAACACTAGTCTTTCATTGTTGGAATGGAATAGAATTTAGCTGATACTGAAGGAAATTAAATTATTTCTCTCTTTAATAGACTATAAGTGATCAATGCCTAATATGGTAGTCCAGTCACAAAGCATGTTAATTCAACCTTTTAAAACCATGCATTGAAGGCTTTTAATGGATAAACCAGACCAATAAGCTAATTGACACTGATAATGTTAAGAAACACAAAAATGCCCTTAAATTTGATACAAAACTGTTCTGAAGCAGTCAGCTTTTGATAACCTTTATGAGATGCTATCATGATAGCAGCTTGGAATTTGTTTTGGTTATTTGTTGCGACACTGTGACAATACCATTGATGATCCCTTGTGTCATACCAAAATGTTATTTTGCTGCGCTGCAAAAACCTCACTGGTAATCTAGAGGGCCCACCAATTAATAATGACAATGGAGGCTAATAGAAATGCATGTTAGTGATGCATACTGAGGAATAATTGGACAAATTCAATCAATTGATAACATTGTAGAGCCCAACCAGATTGGACAGAAGTTGTGGGGGAGTAAATGACAGACTGTAATGCTGATATAGTTATTGAGGTAATCCTCAAAAATAACAACAACAAAAAACTAGTTATATGAACAAATTGCCCCATGTTAAAATGTGACTGTGTGTGGCAAAGAATCACTGAAAAAATATTTTCATAGGCATGATAGTCAATTCTTAGAGAAGAGTTGGAACAAAGCTCACAGGAGGGCAAAATAGAAACAAACATGCCATGTCCTAGTGCAAATCACAGCCATCAAAGGGTTCCAATGATCCATAGAAGGAAATAAAAGCCTCATTCTTCTCAATGAGGTTGTGACATTGAGACTTCTAGTTCAGGTCCTACTGCCACCCAACAAGATAGGACACTTACTGACGTAATGTGAAGGTCACTTCAAAATGGCACATAGCTCAGATTGAGATAGATGAGTCAACAAGCTATAGATTATCAGGGGATCCAATTACAGAGTGCAACTACAGATGAACAAAACAGATATTCCCAGACCAACATGCATAGTATGAGGCAATAGGAAATATAACATCAAGGATATTCTTCAGAAGAATAGGGGATTGTTTATTTGTCTTCGCTGTGTTTACCACCAAGAATCAAAGCAGGATAAATGAAGTTTTGGTACAGATCAGCTATGAACTGATTGAATGGTGGAACAGGCTCAAGGGGCTGAATGGCCTACTTCTGTTCACATGTTGCTAAGAAAGAACTTATCAAGCTAATATCTATGAACAGAAGTTTATCCATCTCCTGGAAGAAGGTTTTTATGTTTCAGAAAAATGTGGGAGATGAACTCAGAGAGCCATGCAGGAAATGAGGAAAGTCAAGCCAAGAAATATGTGTAGTAGTTATTCCTCAAATATCTCCTACGTTCACCAGCACCTTTTCAATATACCAGGAACAATTTCAGCAGGCTATAGGGAAACTCCCAGATATTCCTGTACAAAAATCCAAAGAGGAAGATCGCCCAAAAATAAGTAAAAATGTAGGTACAATAGTGTGGTGGTTATGTTACTGGATTGGTAATCCGGAGGACTAGACTAATAATCCAGAGAACATGAGTTGAAATCCCAACATTGAAAATTTGAGAATTTGAATTCAGTTTAAAAAATCAGGAAATAAAAATCTGATAACAGTAAAAGTGACTATGAAGCTGTCATATTGTCATAAAAACTCAACTGGTTTACTAACATCTTTTAGGACCATCTGGTTTATGCCGGTGTTTATGCTCCATATGAGCCTCCTCCCACCCATCTTCATCTAACCCTATCAGCATAACTTTCTATTCTTTCTCCCTCATGTGTGTATCAAGCATTCCCTTAAATGCATCTATGTTATTCGCCTCAACCAGTCCTTGTGGTAGCGAGTTCTACATTCTACCCACTCTCTGGGTAAAGTTGTTTCCTCCGGAATTCCCTATTGGATTCATTGGTAATTATTTCATATTTATGCCCCCCTAGTATTGGTTTATCACTTTTTATTTCCTGACTGTATTTTCATATCACTTTCTGTAGTCTGAATGAAGTAACCCAACTATGCTATTTGTGTCCCCCACTTTACCTCTCCAGTCCCCATGATCTGTTCCTCTGGCTCTCAGTTACTGCTCATCTCCCCATCCTCCTCTTCACCATTGGAGGATGATCATTTAGTCACTCTTCCCCTGCTCTCTGGTGTTCTCTTCCAAAACCATTTTACCTTGGCACCTCTGTCCATTCCTCGAAAAGCCTCTGAAAAATGTATGTTTGTGATTGCCTTTGGTATCTCTCCCCTTAATCCTTCCTGTCTTCTGTTCTAATGTCCTGCCTCCACCATTTAAAATGCTGTAAGGCATTCTTCTAAATGAGGGTTACTAAATCAATGCAAATTTTGTGTGTGCGAGAGAGTTGAACGTTTTATTCTAAATAAATTAATTCAATCTAAATTATTTTAATTTAAATTGGAAGCATTTATTTCCTGTGAATTCATGATACAATGGCAGTCTTTCCACAAAGTTTTAAACAGAAAGAAAAAGAGGTATACTCCTTTAATACATATAGCCAACTACCTATTCGTCATGTATGTTACACTGTACCGCATGATCCTTACAAGTAATTATATACAATAACATCATAGGCCACCTAAGTCATGATCCAAGATATAAAGCTTCAAATCCTTTGCTAATTCCTTGCATAGGTCGTAAAGCTTCTTTGCATTCATTCTATACCTATTATAACTACAAGGGTTTATAAAAAACAAATTTGATGTTGGTTGATCCTTTGTGATGGGATATTCTCCTATTGGTGTCCAAGCATTCAGCAATCTTCATCTATTTATGAGGCCCAATTTTAACCCCCCTCATCTGACAAGAATAGAGTGCGTGGGGGGTTAAAATATCAGCAATGTGGTACTCACCTTAATTTAATTTTTTATTGTTTCCTTGTGGGCCAGAAGGAACTAGAGTGCTCCTCTGACTCCACAGGGAAACCTTGGGCCTCCACTGCCCCAAACTTCCATTCCTATCCCGACCGCATTCTCCTGCCAACACCCCTCCGGCGTGCTTACCTGACTGCCAGGGACCGTTCCGGCGGGTCCCCAGCAGCGGCCTCCTACCACCTCAGTTACCGCTCCCGACTGCCGGCCTCCACGTTATTCCTGCCAGGTTCAGGTGGGAGTCAGATCAGGACTATGATATTGTGGCTGTAAGGAGACATAGCTAAGAAAGGTAAAAATATCGAGTACTAATTTCAGCACACAGTGAAACATTGTGAATCACATGCAGACAGGTTCCCTCTGCCAGAGCACTAGAGAGAGAGAAAGAAAGCCTTACTTGAAATAAACATCTGCATCTTTATCATGGTATGGACCACGAGAGAGAGAGCAGAAATTATATTGCCTGACATGACCCTTATGACTTAATTAAAATAGCCCAGTGACCTTGCAAAGGAGATAAGAAACCTGAGAAAGTGAAAAAGTAGCTGCTTGAAAAATGAAGTCATCCTCACCCATGTCAATCAATCGTATAACTTTACCCATTGAAACAGTTGCATGTGAATAAGGAGTGAATAGGCCATGCACAGTTTGCTTTATCAGAGTACTTTAATTATTGATTTGCAGTCAAGAAAGATTTATAAAGCAGTGAAGTGTAACAGAAATTTGGATTCAACTCAGGAAGATTCGGCTCAAGAACTTGAGAGACACCATTTCCCCAACTAAGCTTTGTTTGTTTATCTTTGAGTCCTTTACCTTACTTGAAGCATTAAACTTTGAATAAGTGAAGCTTTGCTGGTGAGGGTACTGTCTTACCATCATTGATCTCACATAGCAACTAGCACATCACAGCAGCGACCACATTTCGAAAATACTTCATTGGTTGAAAAGCGCTTTGGGATGTCCTGAGGTCATGAAAGGCACTATATAAATGCAAGTCTTTCTTTCTTTAGTAGAAGTTAACTAGTTAACAAAGCCTGGAAGTTAAAATGGCTCGACCCTCACGTCAGCGAGATGGAGCAAGCTTGCCACTTGCCCAGCTGCCCCCAGACTGAACTCTCGCCCGAGTTAAAATCGGGGCTCATGTGGTTTTGAAATTCCTTCTCTGGAGGTTGGGCTTTATATCTATATCAGTAATTAAGACTAGAAAATTTGGCATAAATTATAGCATGGCAGTTTGTTAGCACTTCTTAATTGGTCAATGATAATTTCAACTGTGGCACTAACCACATTAGTGATAGACGTGCCATGGCAAAAGCAATCCGTAGAACTGCTTGACATATTTATAAAATATGAGTCAGCGCTGACAATGGCATTAAATAGATACAGTTTCAGTGCATGGCACAAAAAGCAGTCAGTGCCAAAGCTGTCTAAAATTTAGTCCTGTGAATTGAAATCTCCATTTTATTTGGAAGGAATGGCTGTCAGAAGTTTGAAGTTATGAAAAGAATGGGGAAGCATTGCATCAAGGTCACTCACCCCATCTTATTTGTGCTAGATCTTTGCTGGAGTAATTCAAAAGTAATCCCACAGCCCTGCTCTTTCCCCACAGCATGTATCATCCTCTGCTTCAGATGCTTAACTACCTTTCACTTCAGAGATGCAATGTTCTTTGCAAAAACACTTAAGGGGTAGATTTTAACTCGCAGCAGATTTCCAGCGGGAACCCGCGCTGGCGAGTTAATTTCCTGCCCGTCCGCCACTAAATAAGACCACAGCGATTTTAACTGCTGGGCCTCATTAACACATCGCCGGCCCACTTCCCGCCCAGGGCGGAAAGCAGTTGCCAGCCTGCAGAAAATCGGATGGCTCTTGGCTGCCCACCGCCGCTCAGGTATGTGCGGGGATGGAGGTTCCGGAGGTGTCGTGTGGTAGGGAAGGGGCGGAAAAGTCTGTGGCAGGAAGGCCTAAACTTTCCTTGTGGGGAAAGTAAAAAACTTACTTTGAATGGCATCTTCTGCTGTCAATCATCTTCTGACAGGCCTTCACCTGGCAGGAAAGCCAAAGGGCTTCCCCACTCAGACCGGAATTAAAATTTCAGCTGGGGCCCGTGACGTCATTTTACCTCGATCTGCATATTTAAAGAAGGATACCAGCAGGTGACGGCAGCTTAAGCACCTGTTCAGGAATTCCAAAAATGTTGGGATCTAGGGGCGGTCCTCGCCAGGTAAGTCACCTAGTCGATTTTAATTGGTCACTTGCCTGGTTTCTGCTGGGTGGCTAAGGTTAAAATCCGCCCTTTAGCTTTCATTTTATGGACAGGCTGGTTCAAATCCATCCCAGACAAGGAATGGAAGTTAATGCTTTCCCACTCTCGCTTTAATGGAAGTTAAGCATTTTAGGTGCAAAAGTTAGAGCAGCCTGAATCCTCCTTCTGCTCTGGGTCAGTACCTTCAGTGCACTGCTGGCTTCTCAGCTTTACTCTGCCACTATGTTGGGACAGAAATCTGCTTTCTCCTGTTGCTGAGGTCGTTTCTCTGCTGGCCTTTGGACCTGACTGTGACCTCCACTTTCACTGCCATTATTCTCTGCTGGGCTGCCTCTATTTTAGTACCTGATCTGATTCTGCAGACTCAGTTTTCTGCTCTTCCGCTGGGAATTTTTCACTCGACGGTGAGCTAGCTATAATCTGTTCCTGTTGGTTCCCATTCTGCTCTGGATTCTGCACTGTTGCTGCTGAATGATCTCTGCTTTGCTCTTTCTCATGGCCACCGTCTCCACTCATCCTTCAGAACTTCTCCGTCACTCTTTGCTGGACTGGCTTCTCAAGTTCCTACTGCTGTTCCTCAGACCAGCTCCCTCATCTGCACTGATTCCATGGACTTAACTTATGCCCTTCCCTAGTTTTCTGGGCAGCTGTTGGTCTTTAGGTTTCACTCCCACTTCTCCTCACTCCACTGCAGTTAAACCACATCTACTGGCCACTACACACTTCTGCTGGACTCCTGGATTAACCTCTACTGTCTCATTACTATCTACTCCTCCTCGGCCCTCTGTTTCCATTGGACAGACTCCAGGAGAACACCCACTGATACTTTTCCCTCAAACGACTCCGGTTTTGATTCCCTTTCCACAGCTGTCTCCGAGCCTGGATCTTGATTTGTTGTGCTCCAAGCTGACTCCACCCTGTCTACGTCAACTTCATCTCACCACAAGATCTAAGATTTAACGATGGATTCTCTCTTATCGTCTCCTCCCTGTCCTCAGTTTATGACCAGGATACGACTCTTGTAATCTTTGCCACGCCTATGTAACTTGAATTCTTTCTGTATCTATTTGCGTGTACGTTGTGGCTGCTGCTCTGCATCCAAACCCATTACTTCTAGCTCCCTTTTTTTTCCCTCTTGGCCACTCTCGGGCTCTTATCGCCTGACTCCTCCCCTTCTTGGTACACAGTCATGCCACTTTTTATGTTTCTCCTTGGGTACGTTGTTCCCACAATCCCTATCCCAACCCATCACTACATCTCTGCTTTCCTCTGCCACTGTCCCAGGCTGGAATCCCCCTGGATATGCCCACAGCTATCCTTTGTGCCTCTCTCAGGATTCTCCAAAGGGACCATGGAGACACCTGTGAAAATTTTATTACAAGCAGCAATCCAAACTGTCTCATCCTCCACATTTGCTAATCTGCCGGGGGGCTAACTTCGCCAACCCCATTCCAGTGCCACTCACCACTGCCCCCATGGCCTCTGCCATTGGGTCAATAATCACTGCATCTCGCCACATTTCCGACCAGAATGTTAATTCACTCATGATCAACACCCTTGTCATCCCTATCCTTAGTGTGGATGATTGATTGACATCCCGGCAGTGACAGAAACTTGGCTCATAGATGGCGATGCCTTGCCCCTTACTAAAGCCTCCCCACTTGACTCTCCACCACATGCCTTGCCCAATATACTGCATGCCCTTAACACCAAATCACAGCTTGGTCTCTTCCCCTATTCCTCTGGTACCTTCTCCTCCTTTTAACACATCAGCGTGTTCCATCCCTCTCATCTCTCCTTCAAAATCCTCATTCTGTACCCCAGCAAATCCGTCTTTGAGTTACTCGCCGAGATATCCTTCCTCCTTTCCGCCCTCTGCACTGAGCAATTCCTCAACCTCAGTGATACAAACTCTCCCACTAATGACTTCAAAAGAAAAGAAAATCAGGCAGTGTGTAAAACGGGCTGCCAATTCGCTATCGTCCATTTTGCCCATAACTCATTTTTACCCCACAGCATTTAGACACACAACAGCTTGTCTATAACCTAACATGTGTATACTGAAGTCTGAATGCTGCAATAACCTTGCATGTTTCAATGAAATGCTCGATGCTATGTGCAGTACGTCAAAGTAAAAAAAAAGGTTTTATTATGGAAAATAAAATGCTGAACTTCAAATGTAAGCAGTTAATGCTGTTTTGTTCAAATCCTTTCAAGTAAAGCTGGATACACATATCTTTAAGAATTGGGTTGCAAATTATAATAATAAGGATAGGCAAAATGATCAAATGGTCTGCAGAACATAATAGTTCCCATGCTGCTGGATGAACAATTTATGAAAGTCAACTGACTGGAGTTGAGATCTTAAAGTGGGATTAATATATTGTAGTGTTCCTTGATTACCTTGAGGGCTTGAGGAGAAATTTTCCAACTTCCTCCATTTGACAGCCTCCTTTGCTCCTCAGAAAAGTTCATGTAGAAGTGCTCCCTGAATATCTGTTGTGGGTATGACCTCCTACGTGGTGTCCTCCTCCTACCTCTTGTCCCAGCTGCTTCTGCTCTCTCCTGTCTTCCTTGCTGCTCCCCCGTGTCCTCCAGCCCCAAAGGCATCCCTACCAGACCACCCATGACTGCAGTCAAACTATTTGGAATGCAGCCCAGCAAAATCTTCTTCTCAGCAGCCAGAATTAAGTTTTCATCGGAAAACAGGCCATAAAGCAACCAGAAGTTAACCAGCAGCCTCAAAATATTTAATCTGTAAATATTGCATGATCCCTTTCAATAGTGCTGCTAAAGGGACCTTCCTGCCTATTAGCGCCACAAGTTGCTGGGTGAGTTCATCATGTGGCAAGTCAGGCGCTGGGGCATACAAATATCAGGAAAGGATCCTGCAAAAAGTGCAAGACCCTGATTTGAATGCATTATTCAGTGCTTTCCATAGTTCTGCCGTGTGCCCTGGACGCCTACGGGTGGGTGGCGCACTTCCAGCTCATAATGAGCATGTACTTCCTGCCCGCCATATTGGATGCTTATGTGTCCGTTTAGCACCTGAAAAACAGATGTGGCATGTCCTAATTTCTTGGCCCTAATGTCTGCAAATTCCAGTGCACTCTATCAATGCAGAAAGTTGTTGTTTGCAACATTTTAAACAAGGCATCAGTGTTTCTTAAAAGTCTATTTAAAAGTTACTCTAGTCTTACGTATTTGGTGAATAATTTTAGAAATAATTGCTATTCAAGTATTATACTGGTTCAAGAACAGCATATCTTTTTCTCAGCAGGGTGCAAGCAACATAAAAGTATAATTTTCTTTATTATTGTCCTTATTAATAATTTGGTCTTCATGCAATTGTTGAAAAACAGCATAGCTGACAGCAGCTCTTTGAGAGACGGTTAACATGTGAGTGTCTTTTTTAATATAGTATTCTCTTTTTCTTTATGTTGCATTCATTAAAGTGAAAGTTGACAGTGCTGGAGAATGTTACACTTTATAGTGTATATACAGTGATGGCACAAAGCAGCATACCATTATGACTAGAAGACATCAGGTGAACAGTTTTATTTGTTTGTTTTCAATTGACAAATATGTGATTCATATTTACATTGAGTTACATCGAAACTACAGCACAGAAAAAGGCCATTCGGCCCAACTGTTCTGTGCTGGTGTTTATGCTCCATACGAGCTTCCTCCCTCCCTTCTTCATCTAACCCTATCAGGATACCCTTCTATTCTTTTCTCCCTCATGTGCTTATCTAGCTTCCCTTTAAATGCATCTATGCTAGTTGCCTCAACTAATCCTTGTGGTAGCGCGTTCCACATTCTTACCACTCTTTGGGTTGAGAAATTTCTCCTGAGTTCGTTATTGGATTTATTAGCGACAATTTTATATTTATGACCTCTAATTTTGGACTCCCCACAAGTGGATACATTTTCTCTACGTCTACTCTATCAATCAAACCCTTTCATTATCTTAAAGACCTCTATCAGGTCATCCCTCAGCCTTTTCTTTTCTAGAGAAAAAAGACCCAGCATGTTCAGCCTTTCCTGATAAGGATATCCTCTCAGTTCTGGTATCATAGTATCATAGAAGGTACAGCACAGGAGGAGGCCATTTAACCCATTGTGCCTGTGCCAGCTCTTTGAAAGTGCTATCCAATTAGTCCCATTCCCTTGCTCTTTCCCCATAGCCTTGTCATTTTTTAGCCTTCAAGTATTTATCCAATTCCCTTTTGAAAGTTACTATTGAATCTGCTTCCACCACTCTTTCAGGCAGTGTATTCCAGATCATAACAACTCACTACTTAAAAAAATCTGTCCTCATGTCGCCTCTGGCTCTTTTGCCAATCATGTTGAATCTGTGTCCTCTGGTTACTGACTCTTCTGCCACTGGAAACAGTTTCTTCTTATTTACTCTATCAAAACTCCCTATAACCTTCTCTGTTCTAAGGAGAACAACCCCAGCTTCTCGAGTCTCTCCACATAACTGAAGTCCCTCATCCCTGGCACCATACTAGTAAATCTCTTCTGTACCGTCTCTAAGGCCTTCACATCCTTCCTAAAGTGTGGTGCCCAGAATTGAACACAATACTCCAGCTGAGGCCTAACCAGTGTTCTATAAAGGTCTAGCATAACTTCCTTGCTTTTGTACTCTATGCCTCTATTACTAAAGTCCAGGATCCCGTATGCTTTTTAACAGCCTTCTCAACTTGTCCTGCCACCTTCAAAGGTTTGTGTATGTCCATCCCCAGGTCTCTCTGTTCCTGCACCCCCTTTAAAATTGTAACATTTACTTAATATTGCCTCTCCTCATTCTTCCTTCCCGAAATGCATCACTTCACATTTCTCTGCATTAAATTTCATCTGCCATGTGTCTGGGGAACACCACTGTATACTTCCCTCCAATCTGAAAAACAACCTTTCACCACTACTCTCTGCTTTCTGTTCCCTAGCCAATTTTGTATCCATGCTGCCACTATCCCTTTAATCCCATGGACTTTAACTTTGCTAACAAGTCTATTATGTGGCACTTTATCAAATGTCTTTTGAAAGTCCATATACACATCAACCACACTACCCTCATCAAACCTTTGCGTTACTTCATCAAAGAACTCAATAAAAATAGTCCAACACGATTTTCCTTTAACAAATCCGTGCTGACTTTCATTTATTAGCCCATACTGTTCCAAGTGCCAATTAATTTTGACCCGGATTATTGTCTCTAAAAGTTTCCCACCACTGACGTTAGGCTGACTGGCCTGTATTTGCCGGATTTATCCCTTTTCCCTTTTTTGAACAGGGATGCAACATTTGCATTCCTCCAGTCCTCCGTCACCATCCCATATCTAAGGAGGATTGGAAGATTGTGGCCATTTCCCCTTACTTCCCTCAGGAACCTAGGATGCATCCCATCTGGACCAGGTGACTTTTTTACTTTGAGTATTGCCAATCCTTTAAGTACCTCCTCTTTATCTAATTTTATCCTATCCAACATCGCTACTACCTCCTCCTTTACTGTTACAATGGCAACATCCTCTTCTCTAGTAAAGACATATACAAAGTATTCATTTAGTACCTCAGCCACGCTCTCTGCCTCCACTACAAGATTTATTTTTTTATCCCTAATCGGTCCCTCGATTCCTTTGAATAACCTTTTACTATTTATATGTTAATAAAAGACTTTTGGGTTCCCTTTTATATTAGCCACTAATCTATTCTCATAATATCCCTTTGCCCCTCTTATTCTCTTTTTTAGATCTTCTTTGTACTTATTATATTCAGCCTGGTTCACTACTGTATTATGAACCTTACATTCGTCATAAGCCTCCTTTATCTGTTTCATTTAAATCTCTATATCTTTAGTCATCCCGGAGGCTCTAGCTCTGGATCCCCTTCCTTTCCCACTTGTAGGGATGTGTCTACTCTGTACTGGAATCAACTCCTCCTTGAAAGCCTCCCATTGTTCAATTACTGTTTTGCCTACCAATTTTTGATTCCAATCCACCTGGGCAAGATCCCTTTTTAACTCACTGAAATGAGCCCTCCTCCAGTTAAGCTTTTTCACATTTCATTGTTCCTTGTTTTTTTCCATAAATATTCTAAACCTAATGATATTATGACCCCTGTTCCTCAATTGCTCCCCCACTGAAACATGCTCCACTTGCCCCACTTCATTCCCCAGAACTAGATCCAGCACTGTTTCCTTCCTGGTTGGGCTGGAAGCACACTGTTCCAGAAAGTTCTCTTGAGCACATTTCGGGAATTCCTCCCCCCCTTTGCCATTTACACTGTTATTGTCCCAGTCTATATTGGGATAATTGAAGTCCCCCATTATCACTACTCTATAGTTCTTGCATCTTTCTGTAATTTGCCTGCAAATGTTCTCTTCTACCTCCTTCTCATTATTTGGTGGCCTATAGTATACACCCAGTAGCGTAATTGGTCCTCTATTGTTCCTTAATTCTAACCAAATAGATTCTGGCTTTGACCCCTCAACTATATCATCCCTTTCCAGTGCTATAATAGTTTCTTTGATCAATACTGCCATCACCCCCCTCCTTTCTTTCCTTCCCTATCTTTCCTGTATACCTTGTAGCCAGGAATATTAAGTACCCAATGCTCCCCTTCTTTGAGCCAGTTCTCTGTTTTTGCCATTATATCATAGTCCTGTGTGGCGACTTGTGCCTGTTGCTGATCAACCTTATTTACCACACTACATGCATTTACGCACATGCACTCCAATCTCATCTTAGACTGCCTTGCGTTTGCCTGTTGATCCTTCCTATTTCTGAACTATTCTTTACTCTAGTGCTATTTGTCTCTCCCAGTCCTCTGTGCACCTTGTTTCTCCTCTCTAATGTTTCATCCTGGTGCCCACCCCCTGCCAAATTAGTTTAAACTCTCCCCCACAGCACTGGTTAACCTTCCCGTGTAGATATTGGTCCCAGCTCTGTTGAGGTGCAACCCGTCCATCTTGAACAGATCCCTCCTGCCCCAGAACTGGTCCCAATGCCCCTGGAATCTGAAGCCCTCCCTCCTGCACCATTGCTCCAGCCACGCATTAACCTGTCTTATCCTACTATTCCAATATTCACTAAAGTGTGGCAATGGAAGTAATCCAGAGATTATTACCTTTGATGCCCTGCTTTTTAACTTCCTCCCTAGCTCCTGAAACTCTGACCCTTTTCCTTCCTATGTCATTGGTTACCACATGGACCATTAGAGAGGAGAAACAAGGTGCACAGAGGACTGGGAGAGACATGTGGCACTAGAGTAAAGAATAGTTCAGAAGTAGGAGGGATCTGACAGGGGGCAAATGCGAGGCAGTGTAAGATGAGATTGGAGTGCATGGGGCCGATTTTCAGATGGCCGAGCAAGTGCGTGGGGGCGGGGGGGCTCCAAAAATGGCGGAATCCCGAAGCGGGTTCGGAGTCCTCCGACAATTAAAGCCGGTGGGATGATAATTTCGATATTTAGGTAGTTGAGGTACTTGACAGACCTAATTGACTGGAGATTTTGGCAGCGGTGCAATTTTGAAGGATCCTCAGCGTATTTCCCGTGCTGTGGGAAATGCTCCCTGTTGGGGCAGACGTGTTTCAGCCAGCAGCCAGTGGGAGATGCAAAGGATTATTTGACAGGTGGGGGGAATACCTCATTTATTGCAGCAGGGCACTCTGTCACTTCAGACAAAGTTTTGGCTGCAACACCTTTGTCTTTCCACTCAAAATTATTAATTTATATCCTAAACTCTGCTGTGCAAACATATTTACCTACTTTGTGGATCCCCTCAAACTCACACCGTCAGGATGGGGGGGTGCCATAGCTCTATTCATCACTTCATCTGAGAACGAGCAACATCTCCAGCCTCGCCAGGCACGCCGTCCACCTCCGCCACGTGGAGCTCCACAACACAGTGCTGCGCCACAGGCACCTGCACAACAGCACGGAGGGCAACACAGAGAGAGCGACGTCGCAGGAGACACCACCCTCGCAACAGGGTCTACAGACCGAGGCTCAACTTCCTGGACCTCTCTGAGGAGCAGTGCATACAGAGGCTCAGAGTCAGTCGCCAGGTAGTCGCGGACATCTGCAGCCTCCTTCATGCCGAGCTGCTCCCAGCTGGCCCAAGCAGCATCTCCTTACCTGTCGCTGTCAAAGTCACCACTGCCCTCAACTTTTTCGCCTCCGGATCGTTCCAGGGTGCCACCGGGGACATCGCCGGGGTCTCTCAGTTGTCTGCACACTAGTGCATAAGGCAGGTCACCGACGGTTTGTTTCTCAGGGCCTCGCACTATATCAACTTCCCCATGTACGATCTCAGCCAGACGGAGAGGGCAGTGGGATTCCACTGTGGCTGGCTTCCCACGGGTGCAGGGTGTAATCGATTGCATCCATTTATCGATACGAACCAGGAATGTTCATCAACAGGAAGGGCTATCACTCCATCAATACTCAGCTCATCTGTGACCACTGCAAGAGATTCCTTCACGTGTGTGCCAGATACCCTGGCAGCTGCCATGATTCCTTCATCCTCCGGGAATCCAACATCCCGCCCCTCTTCCACGCACCGAACACCCGTAAGGGCTGGCTCCTCAGGGACAAGGGATACCCCCTGCACACGTGGCTCATGACACCTCTGAGGAACCCCATCACCGAGCAACAGCGTCGATATAATGACAGCCACATCGCCACCAGGTCTACAATTGAACATGCTGTAGGGCTGCTCAAGATGCGCTTCAGGTGCCTTGATCATTCTGGGGGAGCGCTCCAATACGCACCAGACAGAGTGGGATGCATTATAGTCATCTGTTGTGCCCTGCACAACATGGCACAACAGAGAGGGGTGCCGCTTGAGGAGGGCCCATCCACATCTGCCACCCATATTGAGGAGGAGGAGGAGGAGGGGGAGGAGGACAAGGACGAGGAGGAGGAGGAGCAACCCAAGGGCAGAATAGCTGGTCAACTGGCTGCTCTTGAGTCCAGGGAGTCACTGATATGTGAACGGTTCTCCTAACATCAGACAGTGTGAAGAGTCCAGTCCTCATCACCTGGACAGAGGAGCGGACACACCAGCCCCCTCCCCCGCCCCCTGCACAAAATAATGGTGCAACTACACATATACTCACTGTAGAGTGACTCAATGGGTGGCATCAAGTGTGGGTGTTCATGGTGAACCTCATGAAAGGGACTTATTACACAAGCCAGTCAAGAATGGCCAAGACGTAGCAGTAGTGGTGACAATAATAATATTTAATGTGCCATTAACAAAAATCAAATATAAATAAAAATCATGACAAACTGTCAAATACCCTTGTGCATCCCCTTTGTGTTCACAAAACATTTGCTTTCGCTTCCGACTACTCCTACGTGGTGCCTCCCCTGTGGCTGCAGCAGAGGTAGTGGCAGGTTGCTCTTGTTCATGCCCTGACCGATTAGATGCTTTGGGCCAACGCCCTCTGGGTTTCAGTGCCCGTGAGGGCCCCTCCAAAGACTGCTCCACCTGCACCTGTGCAGGGGCAGACTCGACTACCTGGAGAGGCGGCAGCATTGTGGGTAATGGTTGAGAGGGGGACAACAGGTGAGACGTGGGAGCACTTTGAGTGGTGTCCCCACTTACATGTCCTCTTTCGCCATCATCCCTCTCCTGGGCCAGGCCCACATCATTCCTACCACCCTGATGGATGACAGTTTGGAGGACATGTGTGAAGCCTTGTAAGGCCAGTGCTAGTGTATCTGCCTGCCTGTTTAAGGCAGCAGAAAGTTGCTCACCCTGAGTCCAAAAGGCCATTGTCAGGGCCTCAATGGACTCATTGGTGAGCTGTGCTTGAAGCTCGATGGAGGCTAACCTTCCCTCCATCGCAGACATTCCCACACTTAACCCCCGTGACCCTATCTCAGAGATGCCCTCAGGTCCCTGTGACAGTATCTCAGAGAGCCCCTCCTGTACCTGTGCCACCATTTCACTCATGTAGGAGTTGGACTCCTCCATCCTCTGCGCGATTGTGGAGAGTGCGCGTGGCACCTGTTACAGCATCTCGCAAATGTGCTGCTGCCCCTCGATCATTCTCCTTTTAAAAGATGGCCCCCAGGGTTCAGCATCTGTGTCCAGCTGAGCAGAGCCTGGAGAAGAATGTTCCCACCGACGCGGACTCTCCACAGCTGCCCCTGCCACCAGTGTCTGCTCATGCTCACATGTGTGTGGTGACTCACCATGTGCAACCCCAACTAAATGAGGACAGGGACCCACCGAGTTGTGTGTATCTGTGCTGGTGGATGGCTTGCTCAGATGTGACGGTGCCCTGCTGGTCTTCTGAGGAATCGCCCTCCGCTGTCGCAGCAGTCGCTGAAGGCTCTGTAAGAGAACAGAAGGCAATATTAAGCATGATGACAGATGTTGAGGTGCTGAATTTAGCAAGGCATGTTAACATCATTTGCTATTGTGAGTGCAGAATGTTAAAGTTCTGTCACCAGCCGTTTGTCGGGTGGCAGTCTCGGCGTCCCCGACGGACAGGCATTCGAGGATGTGGTTCACTTCAAGAGCATCCTGCTCCACGTCCTGATGACGACGATGTTGCTGCTCCCTCCTCCAGTATTCGCCCTCTCCTGTGCATTCTGGGCTCTCTTCTCCTATAAGGGGAGAAAGTAGAGAGGCGTGTGTGAGAGATGGTGATGTGGCCAACTGCTGAATGCATTGGTTTGGGTGAGGCTGACCGTGAAAGAGATGCATCAGAGGGTGGGCATGAGACAGAGCCATGACATTGTATGAGGATTGGGTTGAGTGGTAGTGGTGGGATGAGTACTGGGGAGGTGAGTAAGTGCAGGTAAGTTGAGGATGAGCTTTGAGTGGGTGTGAGGAGTGATGGAGTAGTGTTGGCAGTGCAGAAGGAGTTGTGGGGTGGGGGCGGTGATGTGGAAGATGGAGTGTAGGAGAATGGGTAAGAGTACTCACTTTGGCTGACTTAGTTAGGTCATTGAAGCACTTCCTGCACTGTATCCAGGTGCGGGATATGTTGCTGCTGCTGGTGACCTCCTCTGCCACCTCGAGCCAAGCCTTCTTGGTGGTAGAGGCAGGCCACTTCCTCCCGTCTGCCGGGTGGAAAATCTCCCTCCTTCTCCTCACCCCATCCAGTAGGACCTGGAGTGAGGCATCATTAAACCTGGAGCAGCCTTTCCCCTGGTCTGCTCCATGCTGCACTTCTGGTTGGTTGCTGCAGGAGCAGCATTGGAGGACTGCCCCTTTAAATAGGGCTCCTCCAGCTGACAGCCTGTGATGCGGGTGCGCAGTCCGCCCGCTGCGCAGGTTTCCGATGGGAAACCTGGAAGCCACGTTAAGGGGCTTCAATTTACCCGCGATCGGGTGGGGAATGGACCGATTTCACTGGGTGGGTTACCCAAAGGCCCAGTCGCCCCCCCCCCCTCCCGCCATCCCGCCTCCCTGGTAATATCGGGGTCCATGTGCGTAAATGTACATAACGTGGTAAATAAGGTTGATCAGCAGCAGGCACAAGTCGCCACATGGGACTATGATT
Organism: Heptranchias perlo; assembly: GCF_035084215.1. Classification (NCBI taxonomy): domain Eukaryota; kingdom Metazoa; phylum Chordata; class Chondrichthyes; order Hexanchiformes; family Hexanchidae; genus Heptranchias; species Heptranchias perlo. The sequence continues at coordinate 48,193,207 of NC_090329.1, forward strand.
CTGGCTGTTCCTTCTCCCCTCAAAATGTTCTGCACCTTCTCAGTGACGTCCTTTGCTGTGGCACCAGGGAGGCAACACATCATGCGGGACTCACGCCAGCAGTTGCAGAAACACCTGTCTGTCCCCCTAACTATCGAATCCCCTATAACAACTGCATTACTTTTGCCCCCCTAGGCAGCCGAGTCTCCCATGGTGCCATGGATTTGCTCCTGACTGCATTCTCCCAAGGTGTCAACACCCTCACTGTTATTCAACACTGAATACCGGTTTGAGAGTGGCACACTCCCAGGGGCCTCCTGCTCTGCCTGCCTGTTCCTCCTAGTCTATCTGGTGGGCAACCATTCCCGCTCCACCTCAACTCTCTCTAGCTGTGGGGTGACTATCTCCTGAAACGTGCTATCCACGAAACTCTCAGCTTCCCATATGCACTGTAGTGATGCTAGCCGGCCCAGCTCAGAATCTCTGAGGTTGAGCTCGAGCAGTTGGTGGCACTTCCTGCATATGTGGTTTTTCAGGACATGCAAAGTGTTCTTGTGTTCCCACATAGCACAGGATGTGCATGCGATGGAGCCCAGCTGTCCTGCCATCTTAGCTAACAGGTATCATCCTTGTGAAGCCTTTTTGTACCCTCTCCAATGCCTCGATAGCCTTTCTATACTATGGAGACCAGAAGTGTGCACAATACTCCAAGTGTGGCCTAAGGGAGATTCTATGCAAGTTTGACATAATGTATTTGCTTTTCAATTCTATCCCTCTAGAAATGAACCCTAGTGCTTGATTTACCTTTTTTATGGCCTTATTAACTGCGTCGCTACTTTTACTAATTCGTGTATCTGTTCCCCCAGATCCCTTTGCTCCTCTATCACATTTAGACTCTTATTATTCAAGTAGTATGTGGCCTCCTTATTCTACCTACCAAAATGCAGCACCTCACACTTATCTATATTGAAACTCTTGCATTTTGACACATTCTTCCTTTGTATTAACTCCCCCCCACCACCCCCTGCCCACCAATTTCATGTTGTCTGCAAGTTTTGAAATTGTATTTTCGATTCCGGAATCCAAATCGTTAATGTAAATTGTGAACAACGGTGGTCCCAACAACGATCCCTGTGGAACACCATTTCCCACCTTTTGCCAGTCTGAGTATCTACCCTCAACCCCTACTCTTTGTTTTCTGATTTGTAGCCAGCTTGCTCTCCATTCTGCTATCTGTCCTCTGACTCCACATGCTCTGACCTTACCCATGAATCCACAATACGGTACCTTATTGAAGGCCTATTGAAAATCCAAAATCCAAATATATTACATCTACTACATTACCCGTGTCTACCCTTTCTGTTGCTTCTTCAAAGAATTCAATAAAGTTGGTCAAGCATGATTTTCCTTTTTCAAATCCATGCTGACTATTCTTTTTTATATTTTCATTTTCTATTACATATTTGAGTAAAGATTCTATTTTCTTTCTGACCATCGACATTAAGCTAACTGGTCTATAGTTCCCTGGATTTGTTCTATCTCCCTTTTTAAATATAGGAATAACATTACCTGTTCGCCAGTCCTCTGGTAATATTCCCTTTTCGAGTGAATTTTTACATAAATGTAATTGTGCCTCTGCTATCTCCTCCCTAACTTCTTTTAATATTCAAGGATACAATCCATCTGAACCAGGGGTCTTATCCTCCCTAAGTTTGATTATTTTAGCATATATCTCCCCCCTTTCTATCTTAAATGTTTTAATATCTTTTTCGACCTCTTCTTCTAATGTCTTGCCCACCTTGTTAGTCTACCTGGTAAATGTGGAGGCAAAGTAACTAATCAATAATTCTGACATTTTGCTGTCGTTACCGGTGAGATTATTGTGTGCATCCCTTAGTGGCCCTATTCCTATTCTGATAGGAATCTATGAGGATTCCTCGGCCCAACAAGGAAGGAGGCATTGCTGGACTTGGTTCTAGGGAATGAAGTGGGCCAAGTGGAGCATGAAAGAAGATGCTGCCAGAGTCTCAGTAAAGGAAGATATAGTTGAGATACTGGATGGACTAAAAATTGATAAAAAAGAAGTACTTGAAAGGCTAGCTGTACTTAAAGTAAATAAGTCACCTGGTCTGGATGGGATGCATCCTTGGTTGCTGAGGGAAGTAAGGGTGGAAATTGTGGAAGTACTGGCCATTATCTACCAAACATCCATAGATACGGGGAGTGGTGCCAGAGGACTGGAGAATTGCAAATGTTACATCCTTGTTCAAAAAAGGGTGTAAGGATAAACCCAGCAACTACAGGCCAGCCAGTTTAACCTCAGTGGAGTGGAAAATATTAGAAACGATAAGCTGAGACAGAATTAACAGTCACTTGGACGAGTGTGGATTGATTAGGGAAAGCCAGCATGGAATTGTTAAAGGCAAATCATGTTTAACTAACCCGATAGAGTTTTTTGATGAGGTAACAGAGAGGGTAGATAAGGGCAATGCAGTTGATGTGGTGTATATGGACTTTCAAAAGGCGTTTGATAAAGTGCTGCACGGTAGGCTTATCATCAAGATTGAGGCCCATGGAATAAAGGGGGCAGTGGCAGAATGGATACAGAATTGGCTAAGTGACAGGAAACAGAGAGTAGTTGTGAACGTTTGTTTTTTGGACTGGACGGAGGTATACAGTGGTGCTCCCCAGGGGTCAGTGCTGCGACCATTGCTTTTCTTGATACATATTAATGACTTGGACTTGGGTATACAGGGCACAATTTCAAAATTTGCAGATGACACAAAACTTGGAAGGATAGTAAACAGTGAGGAGGATAGTGATAGACTTCAAGAGGATATAGACAGGCTGATGGCATGGGCGGACACGTGGCAGATGAAATTTAACATGGAAAAATGCAAAGTGATACATTTCAGTAGAAAGAACGAGGAGAGGCAATACAAACTAAAGGGCACAACTCTAAAAGGGGTACAGGAACAGAGAGATCTGGGAGTATATGTGCACAAATCATTGAAGGTGGCAGTGCAGATTAAGAAAGTGGTTAAAAAAGCATTTGGGATTTATAAATAGAGGCATAGAGTAGAAAAGTATGGAAGTCATGATGAACCTTTATAAAACACTGGTTCGACCACAACTGGAGTATTGTGTCCAGTTCTGGGCACCGCACTTCAGGAAAGATGTGAACGCCTTAGATATTTACTAGAATGATTCCAGGGATGAGGGACTTTAGTTACGTGGATAGACTGGAGAAGCTTGGGTTGTTCTCCTTGGAACAGATACAGTTGTGAGGAGATTTGATGGTCAAATCATGAAGGGTCTAGACAGAGTAGATAAAGAGAAACTGTTCCCATTGGCGGAAAGGTCAAGGACCAGACGGCATAGATTTAAGGTGATTGGCAAAAGAACCAAAGATGACATGAGGAGAAACTTTTATACACAGCGAGTGGTTAAGATCTGGAATGCACTGCCCATGGGGGTGGTGGAGGCAGATTCAATCATAGCTTTCATAAGGGAACTGGATAAGTACTTGAAAGGAAATAAATTGCAGGGTTACGGGGAAAGGGCAGGGGAGTGGAACTAGCTGGATTGCTCTTGCATAGAGCCAACACGGACTCAATGGGCTGAATGGCCTCCTTCCATGCTGTAACCTTTCTATGATTCTATTCTATGATTCTATGATTTTTCTTTTGTTATTTATGTGTCTGTAGAATACTTTACTATTTCTTTTTATATTCCTTGATAATTGAATCTCATCACTCCTTTGCTTTCCTAATTGTTTTCTTGACATCCTTCCTAACCTCTTCATATTCCCTTTTGTCATCCTCTCCTTTACTGTTTATTTACTTAGAGTATGCCTTTTTCTTTAGTTTCAATTTTACCCTTATCTCTTTATTCATCCATAGTGTTTCATTATTGGCTAGTTTGTTCTTGCTTTTTAGGGGAACATATTTCTCCTGAACACTATTTATCACCGTTTTAAATATTACTCACTGCTATTCTATTTATTTGTCTGTCAATTTTGTTTCTAGTTTTCCTACCCTGGTTCCATTTTCATCCCTGTAAAATTATCTTTTTCCAATCTATTACTTTGGTCTTTGTCATAGTTATGTCTTTCTCAATCATTATTTGAAACCTCATTATGTTATGATCGCTATTGCCTAGATGTTCCCCTATGCTTACTTCTCTTCTCTGTTCTGGTTCATTTCCCATTACAAGATCCAGCAGTGATTCCTCTCTTGTTGGGCTTCTCACATCCTGGGTAAGAAAGGAGATATGAAAACTCCAATCCCTTTTCTCCTTTCCCTACCTCTTCTTGCCAGTTTATTTTGGGGGTAATTGAAATCTCCCATGATTATTATTTGATGTTTTTTACTCATTTCATAGATTTTTCTACATATTTCTTCCTCCACTTCCCTTCCACTATTTGGTGGTCTGTAGAATATACCTATTAACATCCTTTGTCTCAATCCATATGGATTCTGTTTCTATCTTAACTTTACTTATGTCCCTTTTTTATTGCCATTATGTTGTTTCTAATTAGTGCAGCTACCCCACCCCCCCCCTCTTCTTCCTTCCCTATCCTTTCTAAATACATTATATTCTGCAATATTTAACTGCCAGTCCCGTTCCTTATGTAGCCATGTTTCATTTATCCCTACCACATCTGGCTCCTCGCTATGAATTATTGCCTTCAGTTCTCTCGTTTTGTTTCAGATGCTGTGCACATTGCTGTACAGGCAATTTAATTTGTTTTTAGTAATTGTTCCCTTCGCTTTGCTTTTAACCGTCATTTTGTACTTATGTTCTATAACTGTATTTGTTCTCTGACCGTTTATGTTATTCCTTATCTTATTCCTTACCTTGGTCTGACCTTTACTTTCATTTCCTATTTCTTTTTTCTTCAGACTTATGTTATCTTCACCAGATTGCTTCCCCTGGCTTATTAGTTTAAAGTCTTATTGTCAGCCCTATTTATCCTATCCGCTAGGACACTGGTCCCATTCCAGTTCAAGTTGAGCTTCTCCCAATGGTACGGCTCCTTCCTGTCCCAGTACTGGTGTGAGTGCTCCTTTCTTCCCACACCAGTCTTTCAGCCACGCATTCACCTTCCTGATTAATTTATCCGTCTGCCAATTAGCACGTGGCTTGGGTAGTAATCCTGAAATTACCACCCGGGAGGTCCTGCTTTTTAATTTAGTTCCTAACTTTTGATATTCTCTTAGCAGGTCCTCTTCCCTCTTCTTCCTTATCTCATTGGTCCCAACATGGACCACAACAACTGGATCTTACCCCTCCCTTTCCAAGTTCCTCTCCAGTTGCTCCAAGATGTCCTTTACCCTTGCACCAGATAGGCAACACACCCTCCTGGACTCTCGGTCGCGGCTGAGAGAACGCTATCTATTCTCCCAATTATCGAATCCCCTGTGACTACAACCATTCTATTCTGCTCCTCCCCATCTTGGACTGTCTCCTGTTCCATGGTGCCATGGTTAGGATTCTGGCTGTCCACCCAGCAGCCCACATCCTTATCCTCACAGGTAGAAAGTACATTGTACCTGTTGGATAGGACCAGGTCTGTGGGACCTCACCTTGGTTCCCCTTACCCTGCTGAACTATTTGTCTGAGTGTCTCTAAATTGCACTCCAGCTCAAGGACTCTGAGCTGGAGTGACTCAAGGCAGGGACATTTACTGCAGATGTGGCAATCTGGGACAGTCTCACTGTCCACAGACTCCCACATACTACAGTCCCGGCATACAACCTGCACGGCCGTTTCCAGTTTGTATTTATTTATTTGTTAGTATTACTTTAATTCTAGAACTAATAGGAACACTTAAGGTCTAGATTATAGTTAGTAGATGTATTTTAGGTTGATTTTAAATTAATTAGTAATGAATTATTTTGACTATTTATTTATTTAACTATTTATTTATACTTTGTTTAATTGGTCAGGTTTCCCGCGCCAGTTTCCCGGTCAGGTTAACCAACACTAACAGACTAATCACTAAAAATACTAACCACCACTAAAGACACTAACCACTAAACATAATAACCAGTAAAAATATTAACCAATAAACTAAATACTTTCTTACTCCTCTGTGACGTCATTTTTTAACTTACTTTTTGTGCATTTTTTTATTTTGTCGCTTAGGTCTGTTCTCACCCCTCCTCTTTATTCTCTGCTCTCACCCCTCCTCTTTTATTCTCTGCTCTCGCCCCTCCTCTTTTATTCTCTGCTCTCGCCCCTCCTCTTTTATTCTCTGCTCTCGCCCCTCCTCTTTTATTCTCTGCTCTCGCCCCTCCTCTTTTATTCTCTGCTCTCACCCCTCCTCTTTTATTCTCTGCTCTCGCCCCTCCTCTTTTATTCTCTGCTCTCGCCCCTCCTCTTTTATTCTCTGCTCTCGCCCCTCCTCTTTTATTCTCTGCTCTCACCCCTCCTCTTTTATTCTCTGCTCTCACCCCTCCTCTTTTATTCTCTGCTCTCGCCCCTCCTCTTCTATTCTCCGCTCTCGCCCCTCCTCTTCTATTCTCCGCTCTCGCCCCTCCTCTTCTATTCTCCGCTCTCGCCCCTCCTCTTCTATTCTCCGCTCTCGCCCCTCCTCTTCTTCTCCAGCTTCGCTGTGCCTCTTTCAATGTTCGCTCTCACCATTCCTCTTTTATTGGTCTCCTGAGTCCACGCTCCCTTCTCTTCTTTTATTCTCCACTCTCACTGCTCCTGTTTTATTCTCTCAGGTCCATTCTCGCCACTCCTCTTATTCGTTTCTCAGGTCTGCTCTTGCTGCTCCTCATTTATTCTCTCAGGTCCACTCTCACCACGCCCCCTTTTACTCTCTCAGGTCCACTCTCACCACACCTCTTTTACTCTCTCAGGTCCACTCTCACCACGCCTCTTTTACTCTCTCAGGTCCACTCTCACCACGCCCCTTTTACTCTCTCAGGTCCACTCTCACCACACCTCTTTTACTCCCTCAGGTCCACTCTCACCACGCCTCTTTTACTCCCTCAGGTCCACTCTCACCACACCTCTTTTACTCTCTCAGGTCCACTCTCACCACGCCTCTTTTACTCTCTCAGGTCCACTCTCACCACGCCCCTTTTACTCTCTCAGGTCCACTCTCACCACGCCCCTTTTATTCTCTCAGGTCCACTCTCACCACGCCCCTTTTATTCTCTCAGGGTAACTCTTGCTGCTCCTCATTTATTCTCTCAGGTCCACTCTCACCACGCCCCTTTTATTCTCTCAGGTCCACTCTCACCACGCCTCTTTTACTCTCTCAGGTCCACTCTCACCACGCCCCCTTTTACTCTCTCAGGTCCACTCTCACCACGCCCCTTTTATTCTCTCAGGTCCACTCTCACCACGCCTCTTTTACTCTCTCAGGTCCACTCTCACCACGCCCCCTTTTACTCTCTCAGGTCCACTCTCACCACGCCCCTTTTATTCTCTCAGGTCCACTCTCACCACGCCCCTTTTATTCTCTCAGGTCCACTCTCACCACGCCCCTTTTACTCTCTCAGGTCCACTCTCACCACGCCCCTTTTATTCTCTCAGGTCCACTCTCACCACGCCCCTTTTATTCTCCCAGGTCCACTCTCACCACACCTCTTTTACTCTCTCAGGTCCACTCTCACCACGCCTCTTTTACTCTCTCAGGTCCACTCTCACCACGCCTCTTTTATTCTCCCAGGTCCACTCTCACCCCACCTCTTTTACTCTCCCAGGTCTACTCTCACCATGCCTCTTTTACTCTCTCAGGTCCACTCTCACCACACCTCTTTTATTCTCTCAGGTCCACTCTTGCTGCTCCTCTTTTATTCTCTGCATCAAACTTTCTTCTTCTATTTTGTGATGCATTTTAGAGATTTTTCTCCCTGAATGGTACACATTGTGACTAGTATTTGCCAATTATGTGGAAGATCTAAAGAGCATTCAACTTCGATTGAAATGAGTTATAATTTTCTATACGGTGCTCAATCCTAGGGGTTACAAAATATAACTGAAAAAAGCGACAGTTTCAGAAGATTTTCTGGTGATGTATCCAGGAAGTACATGGCTCATCTTAGCAATGATGAATTGCAGATTTAATTGGCTACAGTTATGAGGAACTTTTTAAGACCATCGACCAATAGGCTAAGATGAGCATGTCTTCCAAAATGATGTTGTACAACATACATGAGACCTAAGGACCAGATGGAATGACCCGAAGCAGAGAGGAAAGAAAAGTTGGCTTACATTAAAAGGAGGATGAAGCAAATTGGTGAGAAGCCACAATCCCCCATCCAAATAACCGCTGAGGAGAAACAGACCACGTTGCTTCTTATGCCTAAGTGGGAAAATTGTGTTGCAGGGAGTTGATACTTCTGTATCAGTTATAATAGAAGCACCATTTTGTCCTTGTTGGCTCTCAAAATAGAAGTTAGTCATCAAAATTGGCAAACAAAGAGGCACCATCAATGTTTAAGTAACGGCAATGCTTAACATACCAGATTGCAGGACAGGTTCCATCTACATTCTTGTCACATCGTTATTTGTTACATTTTATCAGTCTTGCTCTGAGTATAAATTCAAACAAAATGCAGGAGCACTGCAAGCACTATTATAAAATATAATTTTAATTATGCCAACACAATATTTGTACTGATTTTTTGTCATTTAGCCTTTTTTTAAAATTGATTTTTGAGATGTGTGCAACTTTGGAAAGGGCACATTTTTCCTTATCCCCAGTTACCCTGAAAAGGTAATGTTGGACCTTCTCTTTGAACTGCTACAGTCTTTGTGGTGATTTTGCTCCCACAATGCTATTAGGAAGGGAGTTCCAGAATATTGACCCAGAGATGATGAAGAAACAGTGATATAAGTACAAGTCCGGATGGTGTGTGACTTGGAAGGGGAATTTGGGTACATGATGATGGAGGTGCTGTTGAATGTCAAGGGGAGATGATTGGTTTTTCTCTTATTCGAGATGATCATTACCTGGCACATGTGGAGGGAAGTTACTTGCCACTTCTCAGCCCAAGCCTGGATGTTATCCAGGTCCTGCTGTAGGCCGGCATGGACTTCTTCATTATTGGAGGAGTTGTGAATGGAGCTGGTCACTATGGAATCATCAGCTAACATCCCCAAACTTGATCTTATGATGGATGGAAGATCATTGATGAAGCATTTGAAGATAGTTGTGATGTGGTTGCTTCCATGCACTGATATCCTGGGACTGCATTGACTGGCCATTGACAACCACAACCATCTTCCTTTACACCAGGTATGACTACAGCCATTGGATGGTTTTCCCTTTGACTCCCATTGACTTTGATTTTGCTACGACTCCTTGATGCCTTACTTGGTCAAATTGCTGCCTTGACACCAGAGCAGCTACTCTCACCTCTCCTCTTGCATTTAACTCTTGCATCCATGCCTGGGTCAAGGCTGTGTTGAGGTCTGGATCTGACTGCCTCTGGCGGAACCCAAACTGAGTGTTGGTGAGCAGGTTATTGGTGAGTAGGTTTTGCATGATGGCACTATTGATGAATCCTTTCATCACTTTATTTATGATTAGGAGGAGGCAGCTGGGTCGGTATTTACCACGTTAGGATTATCCTGTTTTTTGTGGATAGGGTATACCAGGGCAATCTTCCACATTGTCGGGTAGATGTCAGTGTTATAGCTGTTTTGGAATAGCTTGGCTAAGGCGAGTAGCTAACTCTGGTGCACAGGGGGTCTTCAGCACTACAGCCAGGATGTTATTAGGGCCCATAGCCTTAGCTGAGTCCAATGTATTTATACATTTCTTAATACCATAGAGTGTATAAAACAAACCCTCATAATGGCAAAGACAATTATATTTATTTTTATTGTGTTTGTTAAATGGGTCTATGAACTCTGCAATAGACTAAAGGAGCTTTAAAACCTAAAGGGCTAAAAATTAATTTAGACCCATTTCCAGGCGCAGAAAGGCCAGTGTGCTCACCCGAAATTGGGCATTGGGCATCATTTCAATATTACCGGTGAGCCGTGGGTAACTGTCATGCCTCCACAGGCAGCTCGCCGATTGCCGCGGGACTAAGTTGGACCAGCTGCCTCACTGGCAGCAGGCCTCAGGTAAGTCCTGGGGGTAGGAGGAGTATGGGAGGGGGGGTGGTGTGGGCTGGCAGTGGCCCCCAGTAGTGCTGAAGGTAAGTATAGTGAAAAAAGACATTATTGTTGGAGCTTCCAGCGGTCCCTTTAAGGCCACATTTAGAACCTGTAACCCTGAGCGAAGCAGGCCTGTTCCAATTCCGGCAGACAAATTTCCAGCAAGGGTACTTAAACAAGTCTTAGATCGCTGATTTGCATATGCAAGTATGGGACCTACGTGTTAAAAAGGAAGGCCCTACAAAATTTTCTAACAATGCTGAGAAAATCAATTTAGCAGACTCAAAAGCTTTCTATGTCTCAAAAGTGATGAAGTCAAATTGTATTTTTTCAACACTCACTTATAATGAGTATTATTGAATTTTAAAAGTATTTTAAAGACCCATTCAACCAAATCCTTTAACTTTTCAAATCAGAAGCATTCAGTAAAATAACGAGCTCCTGAAAAATGCTTATATGACCTACTTTACATACAAAAATTGTATAACATCCTCCCATCTTATTACTTTTTTTGGAGTCTGCTCTAGGAGCTGGAAAAAAATCAGACTGATGGAAGAGATCAGCCGTGCTCTTTCTCTCCCTCAAGCAATAAATGATGAGAATGAAACTGCAAGAAAGACAGGACACTGTTACGAATTAAAATCATTGCAGAAATTTTTCTTTTTGAAACGCTTTTCTTGATGGGACTACAGTTGTGATGCAGATGTTAGTGTTGTTCAAAATGGCTGGCAACATTGATTGCCCGTATGAAATGATACTGGTGTAATATCTGTAAGCAGTTCTGTATCGTGCAATAAATTAGGCCCACTGGAATTTTGTTTCAAAATTTGCTTCCCACTCCTGCAGTCACCATCAGACCATTTGTTGGTCAGAAAAGGCCAGAATGTAGAGAGTCATAACTGATTGTTTCTGATCAGCCCTGAAGAAATCATCATTTCATGTCATTTTTTTGCAGTTATGTCCAAAAATGGAAGAAAATGCTAAAAAAGGAGCTTTTAAGAACATGTTTTGAGGCTCCAATAATCTTAATGAACATTCCTGAAAAAAAGTGAAAGTTGTGGAGGAAAGCAGCTTAAAATAGTGATTTGTGGGAGAAATGCATTTTATAGGTACAACTACTGGCATGTGCAAGTCACGCTAGTGCTGAGGATTACCAATCACCAGACCTTTGGCGGATGGAAGGGAGATAGAAAAGTGAAGTCATGAAGCGATTATTTTTCCTGCAATCAATGCACAGTTTCAAATTGAACTTGGCAAATTGTTGCTTGCTAAAGAGCTTTCTCACAATTTCTGCTGCTCCAGCTTGTGGCTAGAGAGAAATCTTGATCCATAACAATTTGACGTGCTAAACAGAAGATCCACTTCGGGTCCTGATATCGGCTCTGCTTTAAATGACTCCAGGGGGGTAATTTTAACCTCCAAGAATGGGTGGGTTGGAGGCTGGTGGGTAGTGAAAATCATTGATTTTTGTAGCGCGACTGCAACCTGGCTCCAATGCGCCCACTTACGGGTTTAACCTAGATGCGTTTGTATGAGTGCTTGCAGCTGAAACCCGGAAGTCACGTTCCCAATTATTGCTGGTGGGTGGGCACTTAGCATGTCAATTAAGATCATTGAGGTACTTCAGGTAGGTATTTTTTAATTGATTCCTAAACACAAAATGAATTTAACTTCTCCTGCACGGGTTTCCCATGGCTTCTGAATCTCGCCAGTGAAACAGGGCTAGTAGGGCCGGATCATGAGGTAAGTGCCTTTATTTCACTGCGTGTGGGCCAGGAGGAGCAGGATTGTTTCCTCCAGGCCCAACAAGCTTACCTGCTGTGATCGGACCTCAGCAATCGGCTGACCCCCTCGAGGTTCGGCCCCCTTCCCAACCTCCGACACTTCTGCTCACCTCCAATATCCAACTCCTCCCGATTTCTGACATTTCTGCTGTCCTCTCGACCTCCGACTCCTCCTGATCTCCGACTCTTCTGCTGTCCTCCTGATCTCCCACTCTTCTGCTGTCCTCCGATCTCCGACTCTTCTGCTGTCCTCCTGATCTCCCACTCTTCTGCTGTCCTCTGATCTCTGACTCCTCCTGATCTCCGACTCTTCTGCTGTCCTCCGATCTCTGACTCCTCTTGACCTCCAACTCTTCTGTTGTCCTCCAATCTCTGACTCTTCTGCTCTCCTCCGATTTCTGACTCGTCTGCTGTCCTCCGATCTCTGATTCCTCCTGATCTCCAACTCTTCTGCTGTCCTCCGATTTCTGACTCCTCTTGATCTCTAACTCTTCTGCTGTCTTCTGATCTTCGACTCTTCTGCTGTCCTCCGATCTTCGACTCCTCCTGATCTCCGACTCTTCTGTTGTCCTCCGATCTCTGACTCCTCTTGACCTCCGACTCTTCTGCTGTCCTCCGATCTTCGACTCTTCTGCTGTCCTCCGATCTTCGACTCTTCTGCTGTCCTCCGATCTCTGACTCCTCCTGATCTCCGACTCTTCTGCTGTCCTCCGATCTCTGACTCCTCTTGACCTCCGACTCTTCTGCTGTCCTCCGATCTCTGACTCTTCTGCTGTCCTCCGATCTCCGACTCTTCTGCTGTCCTCCGATCTCTGACTCTTCTGCTGTCCTCCGATCTGCGACTCTTCTGCTGTCCTCCGATCTCCAACTCTTCTGCTGTCCTCCGATCTCCGACTCCTCCTGATCTCCGACTCTTCTGCTGTCCTCCGATCTCTGACTCCTCTTGACCTCTGACTTTTCTGCTGTCCTCCGATCTTCGACTCCTCCTGATCTCCGACTCTTCTGCTGTCCTCCGATCTCTGACTCCTCTTGACCTCCGACTCTTCTGCTGTCCTCCGATCTCCGACTCCTCCTGATCTCCGACTTTTCTGCTGTCCTCCGATCTTCGACTCCTCCTGATCTCCGACTCTTCTGCTGTCCTCCGATCTCTGACTCCTCTTGACCTCCGACTCTTCTGCTGTCCTCCGATCTCCGACTCTTCTGCTGTCCTCCGATCTCCGACTCTTCTGCTGTCCTCCGATCTTCGACTTCTCCTGATCTCCGACTCTTCTGCTGTCCTCCGATCTCTGACTCTTCAGCCGACCCGTTTACCTCCTAGTTCACGATCTTCTTCACGGCCGCCCCCCCCACCCCCTTCTCCGATGTCCTCCACAGCCCCACGGGCGCTGTGTATCTGAAATATAGACAGTTGGTACGCAGACTCTGGATGCACTATATGCTAACTGGCTGCAGCACCTCAGACAGATCAAAGGCTTCAAACCTCGGTGCCCAATAATAAGGGGTGTCTGCTGTCGCATTATCAGCCCTACAGAGTCTTCCCACTGCATTAGACAAAATAATGGAGCACAGCACACACTATTTATATACTGTTAATGCACAAAGGTAAAACAAAGAGTAGAAATTGAGACATGCTGTAAGAACATGGGTACTTGTAATTTGCGCTTACAAATGAAATGACAACAGAATTTTGCCCAAAAATCTTTGCAGTCTATATTCACACATAATAATTTTCCCACAGGCTACAATAATGGTGCTTATTTGCTTCTCTGCACTAACTTTAACAGAGATGTGGGGCTCATTGTTACATTAGTGGTGGGTTGGCAGCGGGGGGGGGGGGGTGGGGGGGTTGCGCTTGGCAAACCCGCATGAACAAAACGATTAACGTCCTCTCCGGGTTTCGCGCCTGGCAACTAGCCTGATTGACAGGCTGGCTGCCGTCAGGAGTTGCAACCCGGGGTGGGGGGGTAGTCGAGAAAGAGAGAAGGCGAGACGTCATCCGGCGCTGGTACGGAAGGTCGGGGGGGGTGATGAAGGGAAGATCGGTGGGGGGAGGGGAAGATCGGGGGGAGAGAGGAAGATCGGGGGGAGAGGGGAAGATCGGGGGAGAAGGGGAAGATCAGGGGGGTGGGGGGAAGATTGGGAGGAGAGGGGAAGATCGGGGGAGAAGGGGAAGATCGGAGGGAGAGAGGGGAAGATCAGGGGAGAGGGGGAAGATCGGGGGAGAAGGGGAAGATCAGGGGAGAAGGGGAAGATCGGGGGGAGAGTGGGGAAGATCAGGGGAGAGGGGAAGATCAGGGGAGAAGGGGAAGATCGGGGGAGAAGGGGAAGATCAGGGGGGTGGGGGGAAGATTGGGAGGAGAGGGGCAGATCGGGGGAGAAGGGGAAGATCGGGGAGAAGGGGAAGATCGGGGGGAGGGGGGAAGATCGGGGGGGAGAGGGCAAGATCGGGGGAGAGGGGGAAGATCGGGGTGAGAGGGGAGGATCGGGGGAGGGGGAAGATCGGGGCGGAGAGGGGAAGATTTGGGGGAGACGGGAAGATTGGGAGGGGGAGAGGTGACGACCGGGGGAGGACCGGGGAGGGTGAAGAGGGGGACATCAGTGGTGAAGAGGGGGACATTGGGGGGTGAAGAGGGGGACATCGGGGAGGTGAAGAGGGGGACATCTGAGAGGGAGACATCGGACATCGGAGCAGGGTGCAAAGGTAGGTTCATTTATTGTTTTCACTTCCTTCCATGGTTTTTTATTTAATTTATTTTGTTTCTTGTTCCCTTTGTGAATCAGTAGCGGTGGGCAAGCTGCCCAGGTAAGTTAAAAATATTTCTATTAATTTACTCTGTCACAGGTAAAGTGCCTTAAGTACCTCAATGAGGTACATTTGCCTCTTTAACTGTCATCGGACCGGCTTTAATTGCCGGCGGGACTTTCGATTTCGGATCGCCCGCGCGCACACAGGTGGGTCCCTGAGAAACTCGGAAGTCGGCTGGTTGGAGCCGGCTTCTGAATCTGAACGTGATTTCTGCGATTTTCGGAGCCCCCCGCCCCTAACGCACCCGCAATTGGCTCCTAAAATCACCCCTGTGGACATGAGTGAATGGATGAGGAGAGCTCGGAGTTAGAAATGAACCATTCTTTTATTATTAACCAATGCCTACATTTTTTATCCCTTGCTTAGGCGTTAAAGAAAGTGTGGCAAAGAAAACCATGCCTTGTTTAGGATTGATCTGCTCAGAAGCACAGAAAGTTCCTTGGCTTGTGTGTTAAAGAAAGTTTAACTATTTACTCACAGCAGACCTGTAAGTAATGCTGAGGAGAAGCAAGATGCTAAAGCTTGAACAAATAGAACATAGTGGCAGACCTATGAAGGGATTCGCAAAATTTCACATGTTCCCCCCACCCCGAAGATTTATTGGAGTTATTAAAGAAACCCTGGTGTGACTGTTTTAAAAAATCCAAGGTCTCTCAAAATGGCTGCAGTCAGACACATGGCCAAGGACCGGCATTTGAAATTGCATTCTCAACAACTTGGCAGGTTTCGTGTCTAGACAGGTTTCTTTAAACAATGCAGCTGCATTCTAGCCCTGAGGCAAGCTATCAACATGGCCGGCCAACACATCAAAATTCGAGCAGGAAGTGATCGCAGGACAAAAGGTGAACCATCAAGGTACATTCGGAACAATGGTAAAGCAGTTAGCATACAGATCGATACAGGAAACGGCCATAATGTAAATGGGCCAGAGATGGGGTCCTTTGTCTTACGTTTCGTGCTTAAATCAAACAATGAAGCAAGCTGATAAGGTATGAAAAAAACCTGTTACCAAGAGGGTATAACTGAAGCTGCCCAGTATATTTCTGGGTAGTAGTGAGTAGCTGCTCTCTTCGCCTCTTGGCCCTATCCTGTCTGTCTGCTAGCAACTAAGAAGGAAGCCATCCAGTAAACCTCGCAACCACATGTCGACGGCAGCAGCAGGCACAGGGGCCAGGCCTTTTCATCTGTTTTCACCGGTGAGCATTAATTTTCTGGCTGCCACAAGACAACCTAGCATAAGTGTAAGGTTGGGGGTTAAGGGATATTGCTAAACTTGTGATTTTAGAATTTTCCCTCGATGTGTCTGTTTCTTTCAACCCGATAAGTGTAAGACTGTATTACATCCATAGCGATTTCTTTATCTTCTGTATTATACTGTTTACCTTGTAGTTTTAGTTTTCTTATTAATAAACATTGGTTTTCCTTGTACCAATCCACTGGTCTGTTTGTCTGTCTTTGTTACCACTCGATAAGTCCTCAGCTCAGAATCAGGAAGGGGTAAGCGATTCGCAACCGCACTGCGGGCAGGGCAGCTCAGGAAAAACATAACTGGCTGACCTATTATAAGCCCGAGAAACAGTAAAAAAAGAAACCCCTTACACCTACAGAAGATGCTAGTATGCAGCCACATCTCAATTGTTAACTTGATGTTCTCCACGGCTCCCCCCTCCCGCCCCAAAGTCCTCCACAGCCTCCCCCCACCCCACTCCCCCCTCGATATCCTTCACGGCCCACGATCTCTCCCTCCCTCCCTCCTCTCCGATTCCGGGTTCCTTTCCCTCCCGACAGGTAGCCAGCTTGTCAATTCGGCTGGCGTTGCGCAGGAAACCCGGAAGCAAAAATAATTGCCTTCAATTGAGTTGCAATTGCAGATTCCAATGCACTAACTTCACTTCCCTGCAAGAAAATCTACCCGCCTGCTCTATTCTCAGGTCCAGGTAACAATCATGCTCCAGGTTCCTGTCAGATTAATTTGCTTGTTCTGTTCACAGTGGAGCAAGTTAAACTACACAGAATAACAGTGTACAACACTGAGAAAATCATGCTTTTGTGGAAAGCATTCTTGTGTAAAATGCACATGGATTATTTTTCACCTCTCCTTCCAAAAACAATCTACTCATTAGCCTGGAAACAATTGTGAGCGATGTTATAGTACATTTAATCCATTTAAAATAAATGGATAATGCTTCTATTAAAATAGTTGAAAAATCATTTTGAGCACAGTAATTGCGAGGCTGTAGAATAGAGATTAAAAAAATACTCAAAACGGTAGAAATTTGAATTAAAATATAAAAATGCTGAGAAAATACAGCAGGTCTATCAGTACTTCATCAGAAGAAAGAAGGTAAGTGTCCCTTTATAAAACTGACCAAAAAAAAGAGTGGAAGGGAGAACAAAAGCTAAAGATCCTGGGTATGATTTTAGCATGGCGGAGGGACGTCAATGGGCGTGTGGGAAATGTTCCTGCCTTTTCTCGAGCAATCGCAAGGTAATTGAAGGCCATTAATGTGGTTTCCAGGTTGTGCGTCTCTAAGCTGCTCAGCAGGCACACTGGGAGCTGGATTATTTAAAGGGCCATTGCAAGAATGGCTTTTGTGGGAGAAAGAAGAAATTGAATGACATGGAGCAGCAGAGGAGAAAGCCAGAACCCAGGTTCAGTGACTTCTCACTTGAGGTGCTACTGGCCGGGGTGAGGAGGAGGAGAAGGAGGGACACGCTGTACCCCGTTGCCAGGAGGAAGCGCCCAGCCTCTGCCACCAAGGCCTGGCTCAAGGTGGCAGAGGAGGTAATCAGCAGCGGCAACATCTCCCGGACCGGTGCAGTGCAGGAAGCGCTTCAATGACTTAACCAAGTCAGGAAAAGTGAGTACAGTTACTGATTCACCTGCAATCTGTGGTGCACATCACCCCCCACCCCGCTCACACTGCCCTGCGAAACCTACTCCATCACATCACTCCTCACACAGACTTAAGGCTCATTGTCAACTTACCTTCACTTTCTGTGCACTTCCTCATCTCCCCATTTGTGAACCCACCGCTCCCACTCACCCCAATCCTGATGAAATGTGATGATTCTGTCTGATACTCACCCTCTGATGCATCTCTTTCATTGTCAGCCTCATCCAAAGCAATTCATCTATCGAGTGACCCCGTCACCCTCTCTCACTCACATGTCTGCATCTTCTCTCCTTGTAGAAAAGGAGACTGCAGAATGCAAGGGAGAGGACAAGGAGGGGGACCAGCACAAATAGTAGCCCTCACAGAGGCAGAGGAGGAAGCCTTGCAACTCAGTCAAACGGTGGAGTGCCTGGTCAGTGAGGATGCCTAGACTGGAACCCTGCAAATGTCTGGTGACAGAAGTTTAACATCCCTCATACACAACATGGATTGATGTTATCAATGATTGACCTGTTGCACACCTCAGTATGCTCATTGCAATGTTACTTCTGCGATGATTACTAATATTGCTGTATGCTCTTTTCCAGGGGTGTCACGGACTGAAGAAGTGGATGAGGGCAATTCCTCAGAGGAACTCCCTGCCTCTGAGGGCGCACCATCACATCTGAGTGAGCCATGCACCAACGCACCTCGGTGGGTCCTATTAGAGTCTTAGTTGGATTATCACTCGGTTAGTCACCACATACAAGTGAGCACAAGCAGACACTGGTGGCTGGGGCAGTGGTGGAGAGTCCATGTCAGTGGGCGCACTTGTTGATCTGGATTCTTTTCCCTCAGTCTGGTTCAGCAAAGACTGACTCGAACACACCTTCAGAATTAAACAGATCTTTATTTTCCACGCGGCTTTACTCTAGTGAGTCCAGCACAGAAAGGCAAAACTACAGTCAAAGGGTTACATTCTTATACATTTTTTGCAAGAGCATTAGCATAACAGCAGATTATCAGGAGCCAATCATAAGTGGTACATGTACACATTCTGGTAGTCATGCCCTGGTTCAAAACACTTAAAGGTCAAGGTAATCATTAACCAGTTCCAGCTGCACAATGTCCAGTAAACAACTCAACCGGACAATCATCTCCAAACCACAGAATGTTCCAGTTGCACAATGTCCTATCAAGTCACCTGCACTGTTAGGACATAACAGGATACTTTATAATGAATGCTATTGTTCTACCCTCAGCATGTTGCAATACAGTGGTCGTAAACTATTTAGCAAGGGGTAAGGTCAGCATTCTTTTAGGGTCCCTAAGCCTAAGGATTCTCACACTCATCTCCAAGCTCTGCTCAGCTTGGCACAGATGCTGAACCCCGGGAGCCATCCTTGAAAAGGCGAATGATAGAGGTACAGATGCACAGACTCCTTAGGAGGAGTCCACCTCTAGCATTTGTGGACTGGTAGCATAGGTAAGTGAGGGAATGTCTGCGATGGAGGAATGGGAGCCTCCATTGAGCTTCAAGCACGGCTCACAAATGAGTCCATTCAGGCCCTGACAACGGCTGTGCAGACTCTGGATGCCAACATGTCTGCCGCCTTAAACAGGCCGACAGATACTTTAGCCATGGGCTTAGAATGCATCACAGATCTGCTCCAAACTGTTGTCCAGCAGAGTGGTAGGAGTGATGTGTCCATGGCTCAGGAGAGGGATGATGGCGATAGGGGACATGGAAGTGGGGACGCCACTCAAAGCGCTCCCACGTCTCACCCGTTGCCCCTCCTCCAGTATCTGCAATGCTGCCTCCTCTCCAGATGGCTGAGTCTGCCCCTGCACAAGTGCAGGTGGAGCAGTCTTTGGAGGAGCCCTCACAGGCACCAAAACCCAGAGGCTGTAGGCCAAAAGCATTTGCGCAGTCAAGGCATGAATCTGAGCAATCTGTCACTACCTCTGTTGCAGCCACAGGGGATGCACCATGTAGAAATTGTAGGAAGAGGAAGTCGAAGGTTTTGTAATCACCAAGGATATGCACAAGGGTATCTGACAGACTGTCATGTTTTTTATTTCTACTTGGTTAATGTTAAATTCACATTAAACGTTATGATTCTCACTACCACTGTTATGTTTTGCCCATTCTTGAATCCCTTTCGTGAAAGCGTACTTTCATGTGCTTCACTATGAATGGCCAGACTTGATGCCACCATTGGGTGCATTTACAATGGGGTGTGTGTAGTTGTAGGACTGTTTTGTGCAACCTGGAATGGGCGGGGGTGGGGGGGTGTGGGGGCTGGTGGTGGTGGTGGTCATTCCGGGTCTGAGTACTTGACTATCTTCACTTTGCAGATGTCCGTATGAGAATCTATCAAATATGAGTGACTCCCTGGCATCACAAGCAGCCAGGTGTGTCGTTGCTCTGCCGCGGCTGTGCCAATGGATTGCCCATCATTCTCCTCCTCCTCCTCCTCCTCCTCCTCCTCCACCTCCTCAATGTTGATGGCAGATGCGATTACTTCATGAGCGCATGGGACCTCAGTCACTGATAACCCTCTCGTTGAGCGATGTTGTGGAGGATGAATCAGACAACTATTACTCTACACGCTCTCGCTGGTGCATACTGAAAGGCTCCCCTACATTGATCCAGGCACCTGAAACGCATCTTGAGCAGTCCTATGGCGTGTTCAATGACAGACGTGGTGGTGATGTGACTGTCATTGTACCGTTTCTGTGCCTCGCTGGTGGGGTTTCTCACAGGTGCCATGAGTCATGTCTGCAGGGATATCCCTTGTTTCCAAGAAGCCAGCCCTTAAGTCTGTTTTGTGCCTGGAAGAGGGCTGGGATGATTGATTCGTTCAGAATGAAGGAGTCATAGCAGCTGCCAAGGAATTTGGCACACATCAGCAGAAATCTCTTCCAGTGGTCACAAAACATTTGTGCATTGATGGAGTGATATCCCTTTCGGTTGATGAACAGTGCTGGCTCATGTGCAGGTCCTCGGATTGCTACGTGTGACAATCAATTGTACCCTCTACTCGTGGGAAGCCAGCCAGAGAGTGGAAACCCACTGCCCGCTCAGTCTGGCTTATATCATCGATGGGGAAGTTGACATAGTGGGATGCCCTGGCAAACAAGCCATCCGTGACCTGTCGTATACACTTATGTGCAGACGACTGAGAGATCCAGACGATGGTTAAAAAGGGAGAGAGGGATAGGCCAAGTAATCACAGGCCAGTCAGTCTAACCTTGGTGGCGGGCAAATTATTGGAATCAATTCTGAGGGACAGGATAAACCGTCACTTAGAAAGGCACAGATTAATCAAGGACAATCAGCATGGATTTGTTAAGGGAAGGACATGTCTGACTAACTTGATTTAATTTTTTGAGAAGGTAATGAGGAGGGTCGATGAGGGTTGTGCATTTGATGTAGTCTACATGGATTTTAGCAAGGCGTTTGGCAAAGGAAGCAAAGGATAATGGTCGACAGGTGTTTTTGTGACTCGAAGGCTGTTTCCAGTGGGGTTCCACAGGGCTCAGTACCAGGTCCCTTGCTTTTTGTGGTATACATTAATGATTTGGACTTAAATGTAGGGGGCATGTTTAAGAAGTTTGCAGATGGTACAAAAATTGGCCATGTGGTTGATAGTAAGGAGGAAAGCTGTAGACTGCAGGAAGATATCAATGGGCTGGTCAGGTGGGCTCAAAAGTGGCAAATGGAATTCAACCTGGCGAAGTGTGAGGTAATGCATTTGGGGAAGGCAAACAAGGCAAGGGAGTACACAATAAATGGGAGGACACTGAGAGGTATAGAGGAACAAAGGGACCTTGGAGTGCATGTCCACAGATCCCTGAAGGTAGCAGGACAGGTAGATAAGCTGATTAAGAAGGCATATTGAGTACTTTCCTTTATTAGCTGAGGCATAGAATATAAAAGCAGGGAGGTTATGCTAGAATTGTATAAAACACTAGTTCGAACACAGCTTGAGTACTGTATACAATTCTGGTCACCATGTTACATAAAGGATGTAATTGCACTAGAGAGGGTACAGAGGAGATTTTCAAGGATGCTGCTAGGAGTGGGAAATTTTAGCTATGAGGAAAGATTGGATAGGCTGGGGTTGTTTTCTTTGGAACAGAGGAGGCTGAGGGGTGATTTAATTGAGGTGTATATAATTATGAGGGGCCTAGCTAGAGTGGATAGAAGGACCTATTTCTCTTAGCAGAGAGGTCAATAACCAGGGGGCATAGATTTAAAGTGATTGGTAGAAGGATTAGAGGGGAGCTAAGGAAATTTATTTTCACCCAGAGGGTGGTGGGGGTCTGGAACTCATTGCCTGAAAGGGTGGTAGAGGCAGAAACCTTCATCACATTTAAAAAGTACCTGGATGTGCACCTGAAGTGCCGTGGCCTGCAACGCTATGGACCAAGTGCTAGAAAGTGGGATTAGGCTGGGTGGCTCATTTTTGGCCAGCGCGGACATGATGGGCTGAATGGCCTCCTTCTGTGACGTAAATTTTCTATGATTCTATGATTCTATTTCACCAGTGCTGCCCTGGAAGGATCCGGAGGCGAAGAAATTGAGAACAGTGATGACTTTAACTGCGACGGGCAGTGTGTTGCCACCAGGCTCAGCCGGGAGCAGATTTGCATGAATGAGTCTGCAGATGCCTGCAACCACCTGGCAACTCAATCTGAGCCTTCATAGGCACTGCTCCTCAGAGATGTCCAGGATGCTCAGCCTCTGCCTGTAGACCCTCTCACGAGGGTAGTGCCTCCTGCGACCTCGGCCCCTCCGTTCTTCCCCTCTCTGCTCTTCTGCAGGTCCTTGTGGCGCACCTCTGTCTTGTGGAGCTGCAACTCCCAGAACTGCAGGTCGTTCCTGCCGTGGATGGTGATGTGTCTCCTGTTCAGATGTAGTGCTGAATAGATCCATTGCGCGCACCCCCCCACCCCACATCCTGATGTTGTCAGTTTGAGGGGGTCCAAAATATAGGTGCATATGTGTGAACACAAGAATTCTGAATGTGGACAAAGAAATCTCAGTCTAAACACAAAGAACTCCCAGCCAAAGGTTTGTCTGAGAGAACTGGTTGCCCTGCTGCAAAAACTCACCTTTTGTTTTCCTGTGTCAATCACTGGTTTAAAGGTCCAAATGGCTGCCATCTGCAACTCGCCTCTGTTTCCATGGTGTCTTTCAGAGGTCACGGGTAACATGTTGAGGCAGAGTTAAAATTGTTTCCCTGCCTCAATATGCTAAAAATTAAATCCCTTAACTAGTTTAAGTTCTTAATTGTCACATTAAATATTAGCCCACCGGTTTTAATTGCCGACGGGACATTTGGCTTCCTGAAGCGCGCGCTCACCCAGATGCATGTGGGTCAAACGTGAAAGTCAGCGGCTTGGAGCCGGGATTTGTTCCCACTCTGAAAATCATTGATTTTCAATGACCCCCCCCCCCCCACCAACCCATCCAATCCTAGGGGCTAAAATCATGTCCCATGAGTCAAATATGTTAAGCTTCTAATACAAGCAAACATCTAGTGTGTTTAATTGTTTGTGAACAATTTTTTTTGAAAAGGCTACACAGAGCTGAAAAGAGCTGGTTGATGGGACTGGCCGCTTCTTGTACTCACCTTCCTACCCACTCACCCCTGAATTCTCCAGATCAACTTCCCTTATCTACAACGTGACCCCACTACTAAGCATATCTTCACTTTCCCTTGTTGTGTTCCAGAGGGATTGTTTCCTTGCGACCCCCTTGTTGACTCTTCCATCAATCCCATCACTGGCTGCTCATCCCCAGGCACCTTCCCATACAACAGCACCAAACATAACAATTGTCCATTTGCTTCTTCAACACAATAGCCTCAGGCCCTAACCATTCTTTCTGTGTGATGGACTGATTGACATGTATTTCCGCTCATATATTGTATTTCGTTCCCATTGTGTGATCTATACCAGGAAGACCAAACATAGATTAGATCACTAGTTTGTTGAACATCCATATTCTGCGCACAAGCATGATCCTGATTTACCAGTGGCTTATCATGTAAACTCCCCCTCCTGTTTTCTGTCTGACCTTTCTGTCCATGGCCTCCTATACTACTTCGATGAAGTTCAACCCAAACTTGAGGAACAGTGTCTTATCTTCCTCCTGCACACTATGGAGCCCTCTTTTCTGAACACTGACTTTAGCAATTTCAGACCTGAGCTGTCTCCTCCATTTTACTCCCTGTTTCTCCCATTGGCATTCCACCTGCCTTCTTTTTATTTTGGAGTTATTTTGTCTTTCTCAAGCCGTGCACACACTAATTGATGATGAACTTTGTATATCATACAGCACATTTTATCTCTTTTCAGCCTTCATGGTCTACTAAGCAATAACTTGTTTCATTGTATTAGCAATTGTCAAACTTCACCTGTCAAAATTAGTAATTACAACACAGAAGGAAGCCATTCGGCTATCTCATGTGAAGCTGTCTACTCTAATTCAATTCTGCTACAGCTCCTTTTATATTTTTCCTTTTCAAATACTTGTCCAATTCCCTATTAAATGGTGTCATGGTCTTTGCCTCAATAGCCTCCAATGGTAAAGACTGAACCCCTTGTTACTGATTCGACAACCTGTGAAAACAACCTTCTTTGACCTTCATCCTCTTGAAAATCTTTATTAGATCCCCCATAGTCGTCTCTGTTCCAAAGAAAAAATGTTCCAGTGAAAAAAGCTTCTTATTTTCAAGCCTTTCTTCATAGCCATAACTCTTCATTTCTGTCATTATTCTAGTTGGTTTTCATTGTCCCCTTTCTCCTTTGCAAACTTTCTTTTGGTCATTTCTATAAAGAGGCTTGACTACCTTCATTTTTTAGTTCTGACCAACTAAATATTGGGAAGACCGAAGCCATTGTCTTTGGTCCCCACCACAAACTTTGTTCCCTGGCCACCAACTCCATCCCTCTCCCTGGCCAGACCGTTCACAACTTTGGCATCCTATTTGACCCTGAGATGAGCTTCCGACTACATATCTGCTCCATTACCAAGACCGCCTACTTCCACCTCCGTAACATCGCTTTTCTCTGCCCCTGCATCAACTCATCTGCCGCTGAAACCCTCATCCATGCCTTTGTTACCTCTACACTCAACTATTCCAATGCTTTCCTGCCTGGCCTCCCATCTTCCATCCTCCATAAACTTGAGCTCATCCAAAACTCTGCTGCCTGTATCCTAACTTGCACCAAGTTCCGTTCATCCATCACCCCTGTGAACGCTGACCTACACTGGTTCCTGGTTTGGGAATGCCTCGATTTTAAAATTCTCACCTTTGTTTTCAAATCCCTCCATGGTCTCGCCCTTCCCTATATCTGTGACCTCCTCTAGCCATATAACCCTCCGAGATCTCTGCACTCCTCCAATTCTGGCCTCTGATTTTAATCGCTCCACCTTTGGAGTCTGTGCCTTCATCTGCCTTGGCCCTAATCTCTGGAATCCCCTCCCTCGACCTCTCTGCCTCTCTACCTCTCTCTCCTCCTTCAAGACACTCCTTAAAACCTATCTCTTTGACCAAGCTTTTGTCCCAATATCTCCTTATCTGGCTTGGTGTCAAATTTTGTTTGAAAATTGCTCCTTTGATGCACCTTGGGATGTTTTACTACATTAAAAGTGTTACATAAATGTGAGTTGTTGTTGTTGTGGATGATGATGATGATGATGATGATGATGATGTCGTCATCTTCGGCTGTATCTACCTTCTCCATTTTCAGATGCTGATGGATCTGCTTTGCATTCTCAGCATTTGTTGTTTTTACTCATAAAGGATGATTTTATCAATTTGCACTCCCAGCATGGAGTTTTCCCTACCAGGAGCATTTATCCTGAATTTGGGCGTATGCCCCCCCAACAACATTAATTTCCATATACTAAAATTAATGGACAGGAAATTATGGGAAGTGTGTCCAAATTCCCTATATGCACTCCTGGTTGGCATTTGGAAGCCATAAAGTAAAGATGGAAATATAGAACTATTTATTGTTTTCTCCTTTGAAACCATTATTTTAAATCTATTTTAAAAAAGAAAACTTTGGCTGTTGCTCTCATGAATCACATCTAAATCATAATTTAAAGTCTAAAAACATGTTTCCTTCCACCTCTAAAATTACTTGCCTTTAAGCAACAACAGTTCTTTCTCAACTATATGATCTTAAACAGTGAAACAAAGTCCTCTATATTCGGAGTAAAAATTAGTCCACACAGAATTACTCCCAAAAGATTACATTCCCAAAATAGGCCCACTTCTTATTCTATCACCTTACTAAATCAGGTCACAATCTCCTGTTCCCTGAATTAATTTATCTCTTGGGCACATCCAGTAACATTTTTCCAGTGAATTGATCCTCTCTGCACATGCTAATAAATAAGATCATAAATGAACCTTTAAATTAACCCTCCAGACCTCATGGATTAGATGTCAAGATAAGAATTGGCTCACTAACTCCTCTGGTCTCAAAATTCCATAAGGGAGGAGTCTGCACCACCTGCGCAAATGTGATGGAACAAACTCCTACCTACCTAGCCTCAGGCCTGAAACCCCACCCCAAATCATGGCTGGGGCGGGCGTGCTGTTCCTCCAACCAGCAGCAACTGCCACAAACTGCCGGTGGAATTTTGGAATGGTGCTGCGACACTCCAGCAAAGCGAAGGCCCTGAATTCATTGATCGATACCTTTCCCTAGTAGGGGATTGTTTGTTGGCCTCTGTGCGAAACACACCGACTCTCAGCAGGCGTGAGTTCTGCCGAAGCCTACAGAGGGCATAAAGGGAGGAATTCCTAGGGTTGCCTGGGATCACCTCCAAACACGGCCTTCATCTATGCATTGAGTGATCCTCCTTTCTTCCGCTGACTCACTTCTCACCCAATTGTTAATCCTTTGCCTCCGCAGCTCCTCCTCTCAGGTGCTCATTCTTTCCCCCATACTCTATTTCAGTTTTACCCACTCTCCCTTCTAACAGAGTTATTTGTGCGCATTTTTCTCCATCCAATCTTCATTTCAGGTTTTAATTGTGTGCCATATATATTTTTATCTGTTCATTAATGCTCGTTTATTCTTTGGTGCCGACTTTACTTATTATAGGCTCTGCAACCTTCATGATTTCAAGTTGCATTTTAGGAGTATTTCTGCTCCCATTATTATTTTCTTCTTCTCCTCAACCTTTTACTTCGAGCCCCTAGTCTTCCATGTTCTGCAATCCTCTTCCAGCTCCCGGTCTTCCATGTTCTGCAATCCTCTTCCAGCTCCCGGTCTTCCATAATGTGCAATCGTCTTCCAGCTCCCGGTCTTCCATAATGTGCAATCGTCTTCCAGCTCCCGGTCTTCCATGTTCTGCATTCCTCTTCCAGCTCCCAGTCTTCCATGTTCTGCAATCCTCTTCCAGCTCCCAGTCTTCCATAATGTGCATTCCTCTTCCAGCTCCCAGTCTTCCATAATGTGCAATCGTCTTCCAGCTCCCAGTCTTCCATAATGTGCAATCGTCTTCCAGCTCCCGGTCTTCCATAATGTACATTCCTCTTCCAGCTCCCAGTCTTCCATAATGTGCAATCGTCTTCCAGCTCCCGGTCTTCCATAATGTGCAATCGTCTTCCAGCTCCCGGTCTTCCATAATGTGCAATTGTCTTCCAGCTCCCAGTCTTCCATAATGTACATTCCTCTTCCAGCTCCCAGTCTTCCATAATGTGCAATCCTCTTCCAGCTCCCAGTCTTCCATAATGTGCAATCGTCTTCCAGCTCCCGGTCTTCCATAATGTGCAATCGTCTTCCAGCTCCCGGTCTTCCATAATGTGCAATCGTCTTCCAGCTCCCGGTCTTCCATAATGTGCAATTGTCTTCCAGCTCCCAGTCTTCCATAATGTACATTCCTCTTCCAGCTCCCAGTCTTCCATAATGTGCAATTGTCTTCCAGCTCCCAGTCTTCCATAATGTACATTCCTCTTCCAGCTCCCAGTCTTCCATAATGTGCAATTGTCTTCCAGCTCCCAGTCTTCCATAATGTACATTCCTCTTCCAGCTCCCAGTCTTCCATAATGTGCAATCGTCTTCCAGCTCCCGGTCTTCCATAATGTGCAATTGTCTTCCAGCTCCCAGTCTTCCATAATGTACATTCCTCTTCCAGCTCCCAGTCTTCCATAATGTGCAATTGTCTTCCAGCTCCCAGTCTTCCATAATGTACATTCCTCTTCCAGCTCCCAGTCTTCCATAATGTGCAATCGTCTTCCAGCTCCCGGTCTTCCATAATGTGCAATCGTCTTCCAGCTCCCGGTCTTCCATAATGTGCAATCGTCTTCCAGCTCCCGGTCTTCCATAATGTGCAATTGTCTTCCAGCTCCCAGTCTTCCATAATGTACATTCCTCTTCCAGCTCCCAGTCTTCCATAATGTGCAATCGTCTTCCAGCTCCCGGTCTTCCATAATGTGCAATTGTCTTCCAGCTCCCAGTCTTCCATAATGTACATTCCTCTTCCAGCTCCCGGTCTTCCATAATGTGCAATCCTCTTCCAGCTCCCAGTCTTCCATAATGTACATTCCTCTTCCATTGTGCCATATCTCCACAGTGACATTTTTAAAACCTTTTCCTCTTTTTTACTGTCCTCATTACTTTATGAATTAAAATGAGTCTGACAAATACCCCAATGTATTAAAAAATATGTGGTGGGTGGGGGTGTTACAGGAAATTTCACAGCATAAAATACAGAAACAAAAGAAAGAATGAACCTCAGTGGGGGCAGGTGAAGTCCGACCATTGGTGCATGCAGACAACTAACAAGTTAAAGAAAAAAATGAGAAGGGCGGAGAATCAAGAAAGTTTGGATTTCCATGGGCTACCCTCTCCTAATAATTTTTTTGTTTCTTATCTGCTGTTTGCTGCAGCTAAACTTGGTAACAATTAATCCAATGCTGATCTTTTGCTAGTGAAAAACGTTTGTTGATTAAACTAGCAGTAAACTAATGCTTACTATGGATTAAGGACAGAAAGCTCTGGAAACACTCAGCAGGTCAGGCAGCATCTGTGGAGAGAGGAAGGTAGGGTTCCGACGAAGGGTCATCGACCTGAAACGTTAACTCTGTTTCTCTCACCACAGATGATGCCTGACTTGGTGAGTATTTCCAGCATTTTCTGTTTTTAGTTTAGATCTCCAGTCATTTTGTTTTTTGTTTTATTACTCACTATGGTTTACTATTTATCTCATATTTGTACTTTAATGGAAACATTTTAAATGATAGTAGATTTTGTCTGGTATAAGGATTGCAGTGTACATGGGGACATATCCCTCTAAAAATTACACAGGCTAAGCTCATGAAGGTAACACAGAGAAAGGGAGAAGGAGGATGCCCCATCTCACTTTCCAACATCAATTCATAGTTTTGAAGGCCGTTGAATCTCAGAGTCACCAACCTATTGTCCTGAGTTTATTTTGGACACTACTGTGTTGAGGGTTACACTGGTATGGAAATATTCTTTCACAATAACTGAGTTAATAAAATTGATGCACTGCAGGCCAGGTTGGCCTGTGCAGCCTGGTAACATGAGTACGATAATCAATAACATTAACACAGTTTGATGTATCTGGAAATTACCCCTTCCTGAAAGCTGAAGCTTTACTGTGAAGTACATGATGATGCTTTAGCCTTTTCTATAGGGAGTTTATTTTAAATCTAAGAGTAAAATCAATAATGGTTATCTATGCGCACAGTTGGAGTATATAGATAATCCGACATTCTGAAAATCGGCTGAAGTTATCTGCTGTTTGTGGTAACATCCTGATATGTAGAATTTTTAGTGAAATCTTGCCATTGCCGTGATCTGTAAGGAGTGAACTGGTCTTACGCCAGATTCTTGGTTCAGTTTGATATGGCGACCCTAATCCATTGAACTTGCTGGCAGATCCTAAATGTTAAAATTGACATCAAAGTCATCATACAAGTGGAAACTTGGCTGAGCTCCAATCCGTTTCTCAAATGTGAGATCGCCTGTAAAATAAAGAAATTCCGCAATATCACTGAAGATCTGAATCTGAACCCATTCTGCCGGAACTGACTGGATTTGGATGGTTTCGATTTCTGGCTCAGATACTCAACTGTAATCATCTACAATACAAATGTAATACTGGAACAGAAAAATAATATGCTGCCAAGCATTAATGTTAAATATGAATCATGCGACACCTTTGCTGATATGGGGACCTCCCTCCTAAACCCAAATTGTCGCTTATTTTATTTGTTTTTGTCTATTACTTTTCTTCCGTCCTCCCTAAGAAATTGAGTTTTCAACTATCAGGTGGGTACCGATAAGTCTTTCCAGTTAGCTGCCCAATCCTACTGGTGGGAGGCCCGGTCCATGTTGAGGGCCAGGCCTCCTTACATCGCCGCTGGCACCAAATGGAAGCCCCACTTCAGCTTGCCATCTCCAGACCAGCACAATATCGGGTTGGCCTCTGCCTGTAGGGTCAGTTCGGAGGTGGGGGAGGGGGGTGATGGGGGTGATGGACAGAACCTATGGAGGCAGCAGGCCACATTATCCTTGTGGAGCCTGGAGGAGCACTCTTGCTCCTCTTGGCCACACAGAAATCATTTTAAACCTTTTCTGCTGTACAACCCAGTAAAACATGGACACATTGCTCAGTTCTACAGGATGGCAGGATTTCCCAGGGTCATTGGTGCATAGACTGCACTCATGTGGCTCTATATTCCCTGCATGAGAAACCTCATCATTATATTAACAAAAAGGGTTTTCACTCCATTAATGTGCAACTAACTGTGATTCTAGACACCAATGCAAAGCATGCATGCAGCTACCATGATGCATTTATACTCCAGCAATCGAGCATTCCTGCCATGTTTCAGAATGATCACTCCTTGGGGACAAAGGATATTCTCTCCTCCATTGTGAGGACACCAATGCAGCTCCGGAGAGGTACAATGGCTCTCATACGAGAACAAGAATTCATATAGAACAAGCTAAAAGGAAGGTTCAGATGCCTGGATAGGTTGGGTGTTGGCACTTCAGTATGCTCCTCGAATGGTTCCTAGATTTGTGGTGGCCTGTTGTGTCCTCCACAACTTATCAATCCAAAAAGGCAATGAGCTGGATATTCTGGGAGAGGATGGAGAGGCAAATGGTGAAACAATGGAAGCTGAAGGTCACCCACAGGATTATGTGGCTTATACTAATGACTTATTCATGACACCCTCAGTAAGTTGTAGACCATTGCTTGTCAAACACCATCTTCCCTTAATAATTTCCATTCTCCCACATTTCCTTTACATGATGTCCCTCCATCCCTCCTTGAATGCAGCCTGTGTGGCGCTCACAACGCTGACACATTACTGACAGTTCCTGGTGCCACATTTTTCTTTACTGTCTTCAAAAGGGCAGAAAATCACATCAACCACTTCAAAAATGGCAAAAAATTCACTGACAGTATGTACTAAGATTTTGGACCGTGCACACACTCCTTGAGACTTTTCTAACCAGTTAGAGTTTTCTACTTTTCCTGATGTCTATTCTAATATTATGTCCACATGCCACCTGAGGGCCAAATATCTGATGACTTCTCAAAAATATCATAAATCTCTTGGGATGGATGTGACCTTTCACTCACAGCTGCTGAGTCCTGAGATGGACATGTCATCACTGTACTCTATTCCTTCCACCTTTTAAATCGTATGGGGGGATTGACTGGAGATCTCTGAGCTGCCGCTGTCCTGAGTGAAAACAGCCCCATCGGTGTGATCTCCAGCTTTCTAACCTTCAGGAGAAAAGGCCTGAAGAAAGCATTAATTTCCCTTAAACCCTGAAAGGTAGTGTACCAGTTTCCCTCAAAGCCTCTATGATGCTGCTGTGGATTATCTGGAAAGTGGTAGCGAATGCTCTCTTCATACGATCCCCAAGGTCTGAAGGCCAGCAGTCAATACTTTCACTTGTGATGCATTGACTGTCATGGCAGCCTTATTTTTAAGGGGATGCATGCAGATGGTTCTGGAGATGCCGCACTCTCCGGCAAGCACTGCATGTAAGAAAATCCCACTTAGATTGTGCAGCAGAGCATTGGACACCTGAGCAATAGCACCCATCTGCCTTACATCTGCTGAGTGGCTGCTTAGTGCCTCGACATGTGAATGTAGCTCTGTGCACATCTTTTGTTTCATGACTGGACTCACAAGATCATCATCCATTTGCTCTGCTGCTGAGGAATGACATTTCCAATGCCTCTACTCAGCAACATCATGCTCCTATTTCATCCTTTGGCCTCCCTGTGCTTAGTGACTCACCCAGTGACTGTTTTTTGTGCACTGTCTTGGTTGTTCAAAGTGACTGTATCTGGGCTGTTGCGTGCAAGTGAGAGCGAAAGGGTCAAGATGTGTGAGGTTTTGCAAACAGTGCCTGATGTTGTCAGGCTTGGTATCTCACCTTCAGCATCTTCTTGTGCCCCTTCTTGGCTTGCTGGTTCTCAGAATACTAAAGAAAACCAATGAGTTGCATAGTTTTGCTGTCACTGAGTGATATGTTCATCGCCTTATGTTACTGTTTCATTGAAACATTTTGTTCAAGCTCTGGTCTATTTCCATTCTTGCTTCTTTTCGTATCCACGTGGATGGCTGGAAGACCCGTCATGCCGCAATTCTACCGGTGGAGTGGGAGACAGGAATTTCAGGTACGGGTGCTTTTATCCTACTCTCCAAATGGTTTAAAAAGTTTCCCTCTCTGTCCTAATTACAACTCATCTCCCCAGCCCCATTAATTTCTCTGTGTCAGTCTCTGAATTAGAGGTCTGTATCTATGTTACAATTAATTGCCCCTTTCCCCAGCCTGATTACCCTCTATCTCAAAGTACAATGACTGAATAGATCTCCTCCTAGGACAATTCGATATTCCATCTGTTTCTTCCACTTGCTTAACCGGAATTCCTCCTCTACATGACTTGCTGCTTCTTTCTCGCCATCACCTTTACAGTCTCCTTCAGGCTTTCCCTCTATCTATCTTTGACTCAAACCTATTCTGTTACTGTCCCCTTTTCTCTTTGTTTTTCTATTTTTATCCCTCCTGTAAGTTAAAAGATCACAATGCAATTGATAGCACACAATGCACTCTTCCAACAATCCAATTTCTCCAAGTAAATAGTCATATGTGCTTCCTCAGCTGCCTACTTGGGTAATCTTATCTTTCAGATCAGTTTTTACATAACTGAAGCTATCGCTGAGGAATATTATCACTGCGTATGATGCAATGCAACTTGGATATTATTGAATTACGCTGCTGCACCATTGCACCATAATCACATTTTTTTTATGAACAAATGTCAGTCATTCACATTGTTATTTTTATTGAAGTGTAAAATAATGTGTAAATTCTGCACCTGCCACATTTTGCTGTTTTTCAGTATTCATGTGCCTTTTAAAGCTCAGGATATATTTTACTCCAAATGATTCACTGGGTGAAAAGATGTTTCTCTCAGAGCATGACTCAATGTTATTAGCAAATCCTTCCAGACTGTTGGCATGTCAAACCTGAAAATATTCAATCTGACTGGTTTGCTCTAGGATAAAAAGGGAGTTGGCGTTCCTCACAGAGACTGCTGTACCCGCTGTGTTGCATTTATAACAGAGCTGCTCCAATAGCTGTCAAAACAAAACTTGAGTACTACAATGCCAACTTAGAGTTTAAGTAATTATAAATTGATTAAAATACCTCAGTTATGTATAAGGTTGACTGTCAAAGCTGACAACGGAAAATAATAACATATTTATATATCAAAATAGACGCACTGTCTTTGTCAAATTGACCCTTCTTGTTGATGGTAACCTATTAATATAATCTGTTCATACCACACTGAATATATATGATGTTTTAGTTTTTTTTTCAATAATATTTTGAAAGCACTTTTGTCTAAAGGCATATTTCAATTTAGTTCTGAGTTGTACAGGCCAGGATGGTCCAATGTTGGTCCCTGTTCTGTGCTGAGTCAGCTGATCTCAACAGGCAGTGGTTAGAGGACTACAGTTGCCCTCAGCATCCCTAGGGTATGGGAGGGAAGATCAACTTGGATTCCTGCTCACAATCACTATTTAGCGACCTCTACTGGAAAGTGTACTTGTGTGAATTTAAGGACAGGATTAGCCTGGCTGTGATGTCATCCATGCTCAAATAGCCAGCCTATATCATTTATTCTCATTTTAGAATGGTCAATTGGCCAAGGCACCAATTGAACCATAGCTCAGTATCATCTACAAGATAGGAGGAGAGAAATTTGGGGGGGAAGAAAAGATTTAATTCTAATTTTATACTTTAAAAACAATTTTGAAGTTAAATATTAAATACCATTGCCTAAACGCATGCTTTATGATTGTTTTTCTTTTTCTCCAATTAAAGATGGGACAAATTTGGAAATTAATAGGTTGCAAATCAAAATAGTGACTGCCTCTTCTTAAAATGGAAAAGTTTCTGCACAATTAAAAGGTCTAATCTTCAAGTAAAATGTACCATTTGAGGATTGTATCTGTGAAGCATTTCAAAAAGCCCCCTGTATCTTAAAAACTGTGCCAAACTTGTGTGTTTACACCATTTTTCATTTTCCACGCTATGTCAGAAATTTCTTACTTCCCAATTCTAAAATTCCTGACAACAAATCCCTTTTAAGTTTGCATTGGTAAGCACCCACATTTTAAGAGAATACATCCTGTTTTGTCATATGTACATTGAAAGAAAATGTTCCACAGTTTGAAATCAGTTACAATGGTCTTCTAGAGCCAAGGATGTGCTCTTATTTCATAGAATCATAGAATCATAAAGAACAGAAGGACTGGCTCTCTGAAAGAGCTACCATTGAGTCCCACTCCCCTGCTCTTTCCCCATAGCCCTGCAATTTTTTTCTTTTTGAGTATTCATCCAATTCCCTTTTGAAAGTTATTATTGAATCGGCTTCCACCGATCGGCTTCAGGCAGTGCATTGCAGATCATAACAACTCGGAGGAATTTTTTTTTCCTCCTGTCGCCTCTGGTTCCTTTGCCACTTACCTTAAATCTGTGACCTCTGGTTACTGATCCTTCTGCCACTGGAAACAGTATCTCCTTATTTTTTTTTTACTCGTTCATGGGATGTGGGCGTCACTGGCGAGGCCGGCATTTATTGCCCATCCCTAATTGCCCTTGAGAAAGTGGTGGTGAGCTGACTTCTTGAACCGCTGCAGTCCATGTGGTGAAGGTTCTCCCACAGTGCTGTTAGGAAGGGAGTTCCAGGATTTTGAACCAGCGACGATGAAGGAACGGCGATATATTTCCAAGTCAGGATGGTGTGTGACTTGGAGGGGAACATGCAGGTGGTGTTGTTCCCATGTGCCTGCTGCCCTTGTCCTTCTAGGTGGTAGAGGTCGCAGGTTTGGGAGGTGCTGTTGAAGAAGCCTTGGCGAGTTGCTGCAATGCATCTTGTGGATGGTACACACTGCAGCCACTGTGCGCCGTTGGTGAAGGGAGTGAATGTTTAGGGTGGTGGATGGGGTGCCAATCAAGCGGGCTGCTTTGTCCTGGATGGTGTTGAGCTTCTTGAGTGTTGTTGGAGCTGCACTCATCCAGGCAAATGGAGAGTATTCCATCACACTCCTGACTTGTGCCTTGTAGATGGTGGAAAGGCTTTGGGGAGTCAGGAGGTGAGTCACTCGCCGTAGAATACCCAGCCTCTGACCTGCTCTTGTAGCCACAGTATTTATATGGCTGGTCCAGTTAAGTTTCTGGTCAATGGTGATCCCCAGGATGTTGATGATGGGGTATTCGGCGATGGTAATGCCATTGAATGTCAAGGGGAGGTGGTTAGACTCTCTCTTGTTGGAGATGGTCATTGCCTGGCACTTGTCTGGCGCGAATGTTACTCTATCAAAACCCTCATGAGTTTAGTAATCTTATAGTCAAGGATCCTCTGGGGGAGAGTGATCATAATATGATAGAATTTCATATTAAGTTTGAGAGTGATGTTGTTAAGTCCGAAACTAGGGTCTTAAATTTAATCAAAGCCAATTCAATTGGGTTGGGGGGTGGGGGTTGGCTAAGGTAGATTGGGAAATTAGATTAAAAGATATGATGGTAGATAAGCAATGGCGAACATTTAAAGAAATAATTCATAATTCGCAACGAATATATATTCCCTTGAGAAATAAAAACTCCATGGGAAAAATGATCCAACTTTGGCTAACTCGAGAAAGATAGTATTAGGTTAAAAGAAGAGGCTTACTATGTTGCTAAAAAGAGTAATAAGCCTGAGGATTGGGAAGGTTTTAGAAATCAGCAAAGGATGACCAAGAAATTGATAAAGAGGGAGAAAATTGAATATGAGAGTAAACTAGCAAGAAATATAAAAACAGATTGTAAAAGCTTCTACAAGTATGTAAAAAGGAAGAGATTAGCGAAAGTAAATGTGTGTCCCTTAGAGGCAGAGACAGGAGAAATTATAATGGGGAATAAGGAAATGGCAGAGATGTTAAACAAATATTTTGTATCTGTCTTCATGGTAGAAGACACAAAAAACATACTGGTAATAGTGAGGAACCAAGGGTATAATGAGAGTGAGGAAATTTATGTAATTAAGATTAGTAAAGAAAAAGTACTGGAGAAATTAATGGGACTAAAAGCCAACAAATCCCCTGGACCTGTTGGCCTACATCCTAGGGTTTTAAAAGAGGTGGCTGCTGAGATAGTGAATGCATTGGTTTTGATCTTCCAAAATTCCCTAGATTCTAGAACGGTCCCCACGGATTGGAAAGTAGCAAATGTAAACGCGCTATTCAAGAAAGAAGGGAGAGAGAAAACAGTGAACGATAGGCCACTTAGCCTGACATCAGCTAAAATGCTAGAATCTATTATTAAGGACTTAGTAACAGGGCACTTAGGAAACCATAATATGATTAGACAGAGTCAACACAGTTTTATGAAATGCAAATCATGTTGACAAATCTCTTAAAGTTTTTTGAGGGTGTAACTAGCAGGGTTAATAAGGGGGAACCAGTGGATGTACTATACCTGGATTTTCAAAAAGCATTCGATAAGGTGCCACACAAGAGGGTATTACACAAAATTAGGGCTCATGAGATTGGGGGAATATATTAGCATGGCTAGAGGATTGGTTAACGGACAGAAAATAGAGAGCTGGAATAAATGGGTCATTTTCAGGTTGGCAGGTTGTAACTAGCGGGGTGCCGCAAAGATCAATGTTTGGGCCTCAGCTGGTAACAATATATATCAATGACTTAGATGAGGGGACCTAATGTAATGTATCCAAGTTTGCAGACGATACAAAGCTAGGTGGAAAAGTAAGCTGTGAGGACATAAAGAGGCTGCCAAGGGATATATTCACGTTAAGTGAATGGGCAAGAAGGTGGCAGATGGAGCATAATGTGGGGAAATGAGAAATTATGCACTTTGGTAGGAAGAATAGAAAAGCAGAATATTTTTTTAAAGATGAGAGACTAAGAAATGTTGGCATTCAGCAAATGACATGTTAGCCTTTATTGCAAAGGGGTTGGAGTATAAGTGTAAGGAGGTCTTGCT
The DNA here is from genome assembly GCF_035084215.1 of Heptranchias perlo. Classification (NCBI taxonomy): domain Eukaryota; kingdom Metazoa; phylum Chordata; class Chondrichthyes; order Hexanchiformes; family Hexanchidae; genus Heptranchias; species Heptranchias perlo. The sequence continues at coordinate 48,230,370 of NC_090329.1, forward strand.
GCAATTATATAGGGCTCTGGTGAGACCACACCTGGAGAACTGTGTACAGTTTTGATCTCCTTATCTAAGGAAGCATATACTTGCCTTAGAGGGGATGCAACGAAGGTTCATTAGATTGATTCCTGGGATGAGAGGGTTTTCCTATGAGGAGAGATTGAGTAGAATGGGCCTATACTCTCTGGAGTTTAGAAGAATGAGAGGTGATCTTATTGAAACGTGTAAAATTCTTAGAGGGCTTGACAGGGTAAAGTCTGAGAGGCTGTTTCCTCTGGCTGGAGAGTCTAGAACTAGGGATCATAATCTCAAGATAAAAGGTCGGCCATTTAGGAGCGAGATGCAGAAAAATTTCACCACTCAGAGGGTTGTGAATCTTTGGAATTCTCTACCCCAGAGGGCTGTGGATACTTAGTCGTTGAGTATATTTAAGATTGAGAGCAATAGATTTTTGGACACTAAGGGAATCAAGGGATATGGGGATAGGGCGGGAAAATGGTGTTGAGGTAGAAGGTCAGCCATGATCTTATTGAATGGCAGAGCAGGCTCGAGTGGCCGTATGGCCTACTTCTGCTCCTTTTTCTTATGCTCTTATGATTTTGAACACCTCTATCAAATCTCCCCTTAACCTTTTCTGCCCTAAGGAGAACCACCCCAGTTTCTCCAGTCTCTCCATGTAACTGAAGTCTTTCATCCCTGGTACCATTCTAGTAAATCTTCTCTGCACCATCTCTAAGGCCTTGACATCCTTCCTAAAGTGTGGTGCCCAGAATTGGTCACAATACTCTAGCTGGGGCCTAACCAGTGATTTATAAAGGTTAAGCATAACTTCCTGGCTTTTTCCCCTCATCTCCCCCTGACTTTTTTGCAAATTATTTTAAAGCTGTTCCCTTTGGATATCAACCCTCCTGCCAGTGGGAACAGTTTCTCCCTATCTACTCTATCAAAACCCCTCATAATTTTGAATACCTCTATTAAATCTCATCTCAACCTTCTCTGCTCTATGGAGAACAATCCCAGCTTCTCTAGTCTCTCTTGATAACTGAAACTATTTGTCCCAAAATCTTGTGGTTTGAATGCAATAGAACATATATATCATATAATACAATGCTGTGTAGTTTAAGGAAATATTTTGTATCTCATACTTTTTCTGTTTTCTGTGTTTATATCTTTGGTCATTGGTTGCACTATGATTTCTGTATTGAGTCGTTATCTTTGGAAATGAATGAATGCTTGTTCAAGAGAAATAATTGATGAATGCATATGATATATTTAAATTGAACGCACCAAATCTAACCAGTTTGCAGCTTTAAAGAGCAGTTGTGATTGTCCAATCCAGCCTCAGGTCCCATTTCATGAATTTAGATTATTAATCTGCCTTTATCACCACTCAGTTGCTATGACCATATTGAAATTAACTGCTTGATTCTGGTTCAGGTCCTTAATTAAATTTAATTGGTTCTTGAATAAAATGCTGCAATAGAACTGGTGGTTGTTTAACTATTTATCAGAAGGATATAGGGCTATAAATTCAGCCGCAAAGCGCCTGTATTGTAGCGCTACGCAGCCTCCTAAGGTCCCAAAATGGCATCCTGAATGCGCGCACAGATATGCGCCGGAAGCCATCTTGGTAAAGGCGTTTGCGCACGCTCAGATAATGAACGCTGGTACCATGTAAAGTAAGGAGCATATGCATTAGATCAGTGTGCAACAATGATTTAAAGCGATAGATGCCATTTTGGCACAAAACGCTCCAGCCAACGCACTGTCTTAACCACGAACAGCTGAACAGGTCACAGACAGCCTGGAGGACTCCCTAACAATGCTATTTAAAGGGACCATGCAGGATTTACTGGAGTTGCTGGATTACTGCTTCTGTTTGCTGATGCATTTGTACCTGTTTATGGAGGTCTCCTATACTTGAATACGAGGACTAGGGGACATAACCTAAAATTTAAAGCCAGGACTTGCAGGAGTGAAATTAGGAAACGCTTCTACACGCAAAGGGTGGTAGAAGTTTGGAACGCTCGTCTGCAAATGGCAGTTGATGCTAGCCCAATTGTTAATTTTAAATCTGAGATTGATAGATTTTTATTAACCAATTGTATTAAGAGATATGGGGTTAAGGCAGGTATATGGAGTTAGGTCACAAATCAATCATGATCTCATTGAATAGCGGAACAGGCTCAAGGGGCTAAATGCCACTGCCACTTGCTGCCTTCTGTTATGCACCACCTTCTCCTGCAAGAAAGCGGGATGTGTGTCGGTGAGTGTCCTGTAGGATGTTTGGGTGATGTGCTTGTCATGGTTGAATAGCTGCCAGTGTGCGACCTTTGAGTTGTGGATGTGCGGCTTGCAATAGTGGTAATGTGTGAGGGTGAGATGAAGCATCTGATTGGAAAAGTTGAGTACTGATCAGGTATCATGTAAATGACCAGGCAGCACGAACCTCACATGCTGCCTGCATCGGAACGACCCGGCACAGGTTAATCACGCACCACGACCCTCGCGCCCGGATTCGGGGGTTTACGAATTTGCTGCATAATAATCGTATGTATCCGAACAAAATACAATTTCCTGTCATTATAACGGTTCACTCCTACTCTCTGAATTTTATTGGAAGAAGTGGGAAATTATTGTCATGAAAGCATTTCTAATTGGTAATTTTTTATTTGCAGCTTTCAAGTAGAGATTGACTATATCGGGAGAAAATTTGAGAGGAAGGGAAAGAAACCATGGCAATAGATGGGATTTTACTTTGTTAAACATGACCATTGGGAATTTCTTAAAAGAAAAACAGTATATTTTCAGAATAAGTAAAGGACCATGATATGCTTTTAAAAATAGATACAATTCGCAGGTTCCTTTTTGCTAGTATATTAATTCTCCCCACTGTATTAAAGTAATTGAAGCTTCAGCTGTACCCACTGACTGTCACACAGAATTTACTGATTATGAGTTTCTGAAAGCACCAGCTTCCTAGTTTAAAATTCTTGCTGAGATGCACACACACATATATAGGAAGTCCTTACTGAGCTTTTAAAAGAGTATCAAAGACCCTGCCCCAAATAGGTTCTTATGGCCTTTCACCCAATGGATCGGGAATTCACAGTCACTGGTGAAATATTTCTCTCTTATTTTTCAATGCTTGTTGTGTCTGGTACTTGCTCAAACATGTCTTTAAAATGAAACCTGGAACCCTGTGCATTTCTGCTGCAGTCAAATGTTATTCCAGACATATGAGTTGTCATTTTGATTTTCACATGACTGAAATATCCATCCTGCAGGCACTGACATTACCAATCATGCCCCTGAAATAAAACAATAAAAGTAAAGGTTATTCAGGAGATCTGTGTTTAATATCTCTATGTACATTTATTAATGGAATTCATTAGAATTAACTTGACAGAATTTCTGTGGTGGAAGAACTCACTTTGCAATTAACAGAACATTAAGTTTTCATCTTCCAAATTTAAAATCATTTTAGGGTTGCTAATTCCAGAAAACTGAAATACTAGTCACCCTGAATTATTTCTATGTTTTCCTGGAAAAAAACAAAAATGTAAACAGCCAAAATCATGTCATTTGGCAATTGGTAGACTTCTATTACAGCCTTTTCAAAATAATCACCGGATATAAAACTCAAATAAGAAACACTTCATTAAAATACCAGGTGGTTGGTGACCATAACTCATCGGTATCAGTTGTTAGTTTATTGTTGAGTATGCAACATCAACAAGGGTGAATAGGTGCCGCATGAAATATTAAGTCAGGAGTCTGTGAAATTAATTGCAACATGTAATTACAACAAGGTGTCGCATATAATGTTTCCAAAATGTTTCTCTCACTCTTGTCTAAGTGGAACTCAAACACGGGCCACATTTTCTGAAACCCCTGCACAACCATGGCTGATTGCAACACCCACAATTTTCCAAGCAAACCTCCCACTGTGTGTAAGGCCCCGCAGATGCTGTGGGTTGGGGAAATTTTGTCTGATACATCTATTGTATATTGAAAAGGCTGAGCCGGTTGCAATGTTCCGTTTCACAATGTATAAAAACCTCCTATGTCAGGCGTTGACAATGGGAAACCCATGTTACAAGTGTCAACATTTATGTGCAATACCTGTAATGCCTGTAGGTGGCGCTGTGATTAACATTTATAATTTTAAAAGGTTTCTCGTTTAGCGTTAGCAGCACACCCTGCAATGGAAGTGTATTTTCATCCTTTGGGTCAGCATGTATATAAGCATTCAGCTCCATTACATTGAGCGGCAGTGCAGAAAAATGTTTATGTGGAAAAAGTCTCTTCACAGCATAATGAATGCAGCCTCAGAAAACCTCCATGCTTCCTGAATTAGAGGAAGGAGTCAGCTGTCAAACTGTAAACCTTCCCATAGGCTTTTGGTCTGACCCAACTCATGGAGTCTCCTCTGCCCACACCCACTTCCCTGTGAGGAAATTGTGGAACACCGTTGTAGTGATGACTTTTGACCAGAAACATCTTAGTCTCAAACGTGCCCCTGAGATGCACTTGCCTGCCTGTGTAAAAGTAGAATCTGTGACTTGGACCTATTTTCCACTTGAACCTGCTTTCTGCACAATATACGGCATCAACGGTACCACCTCAGCAAAGGCCAGTTTTCCCAGAAAATCCCACGGGGTTGCATTCTGACTACATTCCCGAGCATAGAGCCTGCATGCCTCTTAGGCCGTAGAACAGCCCACCCAATGTGCCTAAAGACTTTTGGAAACATGGGCCCCCCACTAACTTTTTCAGGCCTGCTAATCCCCCCAGAAGGACTTTTGTAACTCCTGCTGATTTTCTTTCCATGTCTGCTACCTCCCCTGCTATTGAAAGACTTTTCAGAACTGTTCCGCCCTACCCCACTCCCCCATAGAATGCCAACCCTCTCGTTCCCCTGACAGTCTCCCTGGGCCTGCCCACTCAACAGACTTTTCCCTCTCCTCTCCCATCCCCTCATTCCTTCCTCACTCTTACAAAGAATGACATAGAATGTACAGCACAGAAACAGGCTATTCAGCCCAACAGATCAATGCCGGTGTTTATGCTCCACACGAGCCTCTTCCCTCTTTACTTCATCTAACCCTATCAGCATATCCTTCTATTCCTTTCTCCCTCATGTGTTTATCTAGCTTCCCCTTAAATGCATCTATGCTAGTTGCCTCAACTACTCCTTGTGGTAGTGAGTTCCACATTCTAACCACTCTCTGGGTAAAGAAGTTTCTCCTGAGTTCCCTATTGGATTTATTAGTGATTATCTTATATTTATGACCCCTAGTTCTGGTCTCCCCTGCAGTGGAAACATCTTCTTTATGTCTACCCTATCAAACCCTTCAATACTCTTTAAGACCTCGATCAGGTCATCCCTCAGTCTTCTCTTTTCTGCTGCTCAACCCTTCCTGATACGTATAACCTCTCAGTTCTGGTATCATCCAATAAATCTTTTTCACCTTCTCCAGTGCCTCCATGTCATTTTTATAATATACAGACCAGAACTGTGCACAGTACTCCAAGTGTGTTCTAACCAAGGATCCATGCAAGTTTAACATAACTTCTCTGCTATTCAATTCTATCCCTTTAGAAATGAACCCCAGTGCTTGGCTTGCTTTTTTTTATGGTCTTATTAACCCAGGTCGCTACTTTTAGTGATTTGCGTATCTACACCCCCAGATCCCTCTGCTCCTCTACCCCATTTAAACTTTTATTATCCAAGCAGAATGTGGCCCTTTTATTCTTCCTACCAAAATGTAATACCTCACACTTATCTATATTGAAATTCATCTGCCAATTACACCGCCATTCTGTAATGTCTTCCTGCATTTTGTCGCAGTCCTCCTCGGTATTAACTATAACCCCCACTTTAGTGTCGTCCGCAAATTTTGAAATTGCACTTCCAACTCCTGAGTCCAAATCATTTTTATAAATGTGAACAACAGTAGTCCCAGCAACGATTCTTGTTAAACACCATTGAACACCATTTCCCATCTTTTGCCAGCCTGAATAACTACCTTTAACCCCTACTCTCTGTTTTCTGTTTTGTAGCCAGTTTCCTATCCATTCTGCTACTTGTCCCCTGACTCCATATGCTCTGACCTTAGTCAAGAGTTTACAATGCCGCACCATATTGAAGGACTTCTTAAAATCCAAATATATTACATCTACTACATTCCCCATGTCTACCCTGTTTGTTACTTCTTCAAAGAATTCAGTAAGGTTGGTCAAGCATGACCTTCCCTTTTGAAATCTGTGCTGACTATTCTTTATTATATTTTCAGTTTCTAGATGTTTTTCAATTACGTCTTTGAGTAAGGATTCAATTACCTTTCCTACCACTGACGTTAAGCTAATCGTTCTATAGTTCCCCGGATGGTTTCTATCTTCCTTTTTAAATATAGGAATTACATTAGCTGTCCACCAGTCCTCTGGCACTATTCCCTTTTCTAATGAATTTTTATACTTCTACCACCTAGAAGGACAAGGGCAGCAGGCACATGGGAACAACACCACCTGCATGTTCCCCTCCAAGTCACACACCATCCCGACTTGGAAATATATCACCGTTCCTTCATCGTCGCTGGGTCAAAATCCTGGAACTCCCTACCTAACAGCACTGTGGGAGAACATTCACCACACGGACTGCAGCGGTTCAAGAAGGTGGCTCACCACCACCTTATCAAGGGCAATTAGGGATGGGCAATAAATGCTGGCCTTGCCAGTGATGCCCACATCCTATGAATGAATAAAGAAAATAGTGCCCCTGCTATCTCTTCTCAAATTCCTTTAATATGCACAGATGCAATCCATCGGGACCAAGGGTTTTATCCTCTCTAAGTTTGATTAATTATCTCCCCCCTTTCTATCTTAAATATCTTTATATCTTTTTTTTATCTCTTCTTCTAATGTTATGCCCACCATATTAGTCTCCCTGGTAAATACTGAGGCAAAGTAATTATTTAATATTTCTGCCATTTCGCTGTCATTGCCTGTGAGCTTATCATATCATGTGCCTTAGTGGCCCTATCTCTATCCTGATTTTTCTTTTGTAATTTATGTGTCCAAAGAATACTTCACTATTTCTTTTTGTATTCCTTGATAATTTAATTTGGTTGTTTCTCTTTGTTTTTTCTTAACTTCTTTCCTAATCTTTTCATATTCCCTTTTGTCATCCTTTCCTTTGATGTCTATGTACTTAGTGTATGCTTTTATCGTTAGTTTCAATTTTGTCCTTATTTCATTATTCATCCATGGTGTATCATTACTGGTTAGTTTGTTCTTGCTTTTTAGTGGGATATGTTTCTCCTGGACTCTATTGGTCACCATTTTAACTGTTTCCCCACTGCTGTTCTATTTCTTTATCAGTAATTTTTTCCAGTTTATTTTCCCTAGTTCCATTCTCATCTCCTGAAAATCAACTTTTCTTCCAATTTATTACATTGGTCTTTGTCTCACTTATGTCCTTCTCAACCTTTATCTTAAACCTTATTATGTTGGGATCACTATTGCCTAGATGTTCCCCTATGCTTACTTCTCTTATCTGCTCTGGTTCATTTCCCATTACTAGATCCAGAAGTGCTTTGTCTATTGTTGGGCTTTTTACATACTGGGTAAGAAAGGAGCTCGACACAGATTGTAAAAACTTCATTCCCTGTATCCCTTTACCTACCTCTTTTTGCCAGTTTATTTGGGGATAGTTAAAATCTCCCATGATTATTATTCTATGTCCTTTACTCATTTCACATATTTGCTTAGATATTTCTTCCTCCACCTCCTTTTCACTATTAGGTAGTCTGTAGTATGCCCCTATTAGCGTGATTGATCCCTTCTTATCTTTTATTTCAATTCATATGGATTATGTTTCTATCCATCATTTATGTCCCTTTTTTCTACTGCCATTATTTTATCTCTAATTAGTACAGCTACTTCACCCCCCTTCTTTCATCCCCATCCTTTCTGATTATGTTATAACCTGCAATATTTAGTTGCCAGTCCTGTTCTTTATGTAGTCATGTTTCAGTTTTTCAGTTATTCCTATTACATCTAGTTCCTCGCTATGAAGGGATGATATGCGAAATGGATCATCAATCGAGGCCATATGGGTTGAGCTAAGAAATAAAAAAGGGGCAGTCACACTACTAGGAGTGTACTATAGGCCCCCGAATAGCAAAAGGGAGATAGAAGAGCAAATATGTAGGCAAATTTCTGAGTGCAAAAATAAGAGGGCAATAATAGTAGGGGACTTCAACAACCCTAACATCAACTCGAGGGGCCGATTGGCCTACTCCTGCTCCTATTTCTTATGTTCTTATGTTCTTATTAACTGGGATTCAAACAGTGTGAGGGGCACAGAGGGCGCAAAATTCTTGATCGGTGTCCAGGAGAACTTTTTTAGCCAGTACGTGACAAGCCCAACAAGTGGGGATGCAATTCTAGATTTCGTCCTGGGAAATGAAGATGGGCAAGTGGGTGAAGTGACAGTGGGTGACCATATTGAGGATAGTGACCACAATTCAATTAGTTTTAGCATTATTATGGAAACGGACAAAGTTAAATCAGGAGTAAACATTTTAAATTGAGGGAAGGCAAATTTTACAGAACTAAGAGGTGATTTGGCAGAAGTGGATTGGACATAACTACTTGAGGAAAAATCAGTGGCAAGCAAGTGGGAGGCACTAAAAAGTGAAATTCTGCGGGCACAATGCAGACATGTCCCCTCAAAGATAAAGGGCGGCACTGCCAAATTTAGAGCCCCCTGGTTGTCTAGAAGTATAAGGGGCAAGATAAAGCAGAAAAAGAAAGCTTATGACTATCACAGAAAACTAAATACCGCAGAAAGCCTAGAGCAGTAGAGAAAGTACAGGGATGAAGTAAAAAAGGAAATAAGGAAAGCAAAGAGAGGGCATGAAACAATATTAGCTAGTAAGATTAAAGAAAACCCAAAGATGTTTTATCAGTACATTAAGAACAAGAGGATAGCTAAGGAAAAGATGGGACCTATCAGGGACGATAAGGGTAACTTGTGTGTAGAAGCAGAGGATGTGGGTAAGGTTTTAAATTAATATTTTGTCTCCGTATTCACAAAGGAAAGGGATGATCTGGACGTAGTAGTTAAAGAGGAGAGGGGTGAAATATTGGATAAGGTAAACATAACGAGAGAGGAAGCACTAGAGGGACTGGAATCCTTGAAAGTTGATAAGTCACCAGGGCCGGATGAATTTGTTCAGGGAAGGTCATGCCTTACAAATCTGATTGAATTGTTTGAGGAAGTGACAAGGAGGATTGATGAGGGTAGTGCTGTGGATGTTGTCTACATGGAATTTAGTAAGGCATTTGACAAGGTCCCACATGGCAGACTGGTCCTAAAGGTAAAAGCCCATGGGATACAGGGAAATGTGGCGAATTTGTTCCAAAATTGGCTCAGTAACAGGAAACAAAGGGTAAAAGTCGATGGATGTCTTTGCGAATGGAAATCCGTTTCCAGTGGTGTGCCACAGGGCTCAGTGTTGGGTCGCTTGTTGTTTGTGGTATATATTAATGATTTGGACTTGAATGTAGGGGGCATGTTTGGCAAATTTGCAGACAACACAAAAATTGGCCATGTAGTTGATAGTGAAGAGGATAGCTGCAGACTCCAAGAAGATATCAATGGGTTGGTGGAGTGGGCGGAAAAGTGTCAAATGGAGTTCAACCCGGAGAAGTGTGAGGTAATGCACTTAGGGAGGGCAAACAGTAAAAGGGAATATGCAGTAAACAGGAATATATTGAGAGGGGTAGAGGAATGAGAGACCCTGGAGTGCATGTGCACGGGTCCCTGAAGGTGGCAGTACAGGTAGATAAGGTTGTGAAGAAGGCATACAGAATGATCTCCGTTATTAGCCGTGGTATAGAATACAAAAGCAGGGATGTAATGATGGAACTGTATAAAACGCTGGTAAGGCCACAGCTGGAGTATTGTGCGCAGTTCTGGTCACCACATTACAGGAAGGACGTAATTGCTCTGGAGAGAGTGCAGAGAAGATTTACAAGAATGTTGCCAAGGCTTGAAAATTGCAGCTACGAGGAGAGATTGGATAGGCTGGGGTTGTTTTCCTTGGAGCAGAGGAGGCTGAGAGGAGACTTAATTGAGGTGTATAAAATTATGAGGGGCCTAGATAGAGTAGACAGGAAGTACCTGTTTCCCCTAGCGGAGAGTTCAAGAACTAGAGGGCATAGATTTAAGCTGATTGGCGGAAGGATTAGAGGGGACATGAGGAAAAACTTTTTTACCCAGAGGGTATGGAATTCTCTGCCTGAATTGATGTTGGAAGCAGGGACCCTCAACTCTTTTAAAAAGTACCTGGACTACACCTAAAGTGCTGTAAGCTGCAGGGCTACGGACCGGGTGCTGGAAGGTGGGATTAGAATGGGCACCTGGTTGTTCTTTGAGCCGGCGCGGACACAATGGGCCGAATGGCCACCTTCTGTGCTGTATCTTTTCTGTGGTTCAATGGTTCTAATTTTTGCCTCCAGTCCCCCCGTTTTATTTTGGACGCTGTACAGGCAGTTTAATTCATCTTTCATAGTTGTTCCTCTTACTTTATTTTTAACAGTCCTTTTACACTTCTGTTTTATAACTGTATTTGTTCCTTGACCATTTATGTTATCTTTATTCCTTATCCTGGTCTGACCTTTCACTCATCTCCTGTTTCTATTATATTTAAGCTTTTGTCATTGCCGCGAGATCCTGCCCTCATCTTGCGAGTTTAAAGCCTTATGGTCTGATCCCATTTCAGTTCAGGTGGAGCCCATCCCAGAGGTACAGCTCCTTCCTGTCCCATGAAATGGACCCCCTCCTTCCCACAACAGTCTTTCATCCACACATTCACTTTTCTGATCTGTCTATCCTATGCCAATTAGCACGTGGCTTGGGTAGTAATCCTGAGATTATCACCCGTGGAGTCCTGCTTTTTAATTTAGTTCCTAGCTTCTGATATTCCCTTAGCAGGATCTCTTCCTTGATCTTCCTTATGTCATTGGTGCCGACATAGACCACAACAATTGGATCTTCCCCCTCCAAGTTCCTCTCCAGTTACTCAGAGGTACCCTTTACCCTTGCTCCAAGTAGGCAACACACCCTCCTGGACTCTCAGTCACGATTGCAGAGGAAGCCATCTATCCACCTGATTATAGAATCGCCTATAACTACAACCTTTCTGTTCTGATCCTCCCCCCTCCCCCCTTTGGACTGCCTCATGCTCCATGGTACCATGCTTAGCATTCTGGGCATCATCCCTGCAGCCTTCATCCTTATCCTCGCAGGTAGCAAGCACCTCGTACCTGTTGGTTAGGACTAGTGTCTGCGGGACCTCCTTTTCTACTTCCCTTACGTGTCGGAGTGTCTCTAACTCGCATTCCAGCTCAAAGACTCTGAGCCGGAGTGCCTCAAGCTGAAGACATTTACTGTAGATGTGGCAATCTGGGACAGTCTCGCTGTCCATAAACTCCCACATATTACAGTCCTGACATACAGACTGTACTGCCATTTCTAGTTTTAATTTATTTAATCTGTAGTTTATTTATAGGACTAATAGAATCACTTGAGATCCAGATTATATTTAGTAAATAGATTTAGCTTGACATCAAAATAATTAGTAATTACTTGGTCTTTTTAAAAATTTTATGCATTTTTATTTAAGTTTTAAAAGTTCTCCATCCCCAGTTTCCTCCATCCCCTTTCCACTGTCCCCTTTGCCTACCTTTGTCCTCTCCCCTCCTGCCCCTAATCACTCGCCTCACCCCTGCTCCTTTCATCCCCTCATCCTCTCCCTTTCCCCTCCTCTCACCATTTCCTTTCCCCCTCACTCATTTTCCACTTCCAATCCCCTCCTCTCTCTCATCTCTCCTCCTCATCCATTATTCTCTCATCCTTCCCTTCTCTTCCTCTCCTCCATTCATCCTAGCCCCACTCTCCTCCTACACGATGTCCATTTTTCCATCCCCTTCTCTCCCCTCATCCTCTTTGTTCCTCCTTCTGCCCTCTCACTCCTCCCATAACCTCCTCTTCTCCCTCTCCTCTCCTTCCGTCTTCATTCCTTCCCTCCTCTCCTCCCTTTCTCCCTTTCCTTTCTTTCTCTGCTTCCTCCCTTCCTTTCCTTCCTTCTATTGCATCCCATCTCTCCCTCCCCCTTTCCTCTCCTCCTCTACACCTTTACTCCTCCCCCTTCCGCTCACCATCCTCTCTTGACTCCGTCCCCCTCTTCCGACCTCCCTCCCTGCTCTCCCCCCACCTTTTTCCTCCTACCCCTCCTCCTACCCCCTAGTCATTTCTCCTACCGTCTACTGCCCTTAAACTGAATACTTTATTTGGACTTAACCTCCCATGTACAAAACAGGGGCGTTTACTTGTAATTTAAGTGATATTAAAGCAAAACTTCACTGGCAGGTCCAAGTAAAGTGTCAGCCCTAACTCAATTGTAGCACTCTCATCTCTGATTCAGAAGGTCATGAGTTCAAGCCACACTCTAGAGATTTGAGCATATATTCTAGGCTGACACAATTTAGTTCAGTACTGAGGGAGTGCTGCTCTGTTGGAGGTGCCATTTTTCAGATGAGACATTAAACTGAGGCCCTGTCTACCCTTTCAGATGGTTGTATAAAATACTGCAACAATATTTGAAGAACAGGGGAATTCTCCTGGTGTCCTGGCCAACAGTTATCCCTCAACCAACACCACTAAAACAGATTATCTGGCCATATATCTCATTGCTGTTTGTACGATCTTGCTGTGTGCAAATTAGCTGCCAGATTTGCCTATATTACAACAGTGACTACACATCAAAAGTACTTCATTGGCTGTAAAGCACTTAGGGATGCCCTGAGGCCATGAAAGGTCACATACAGCGGCTGCCTTTCCAAGTATGTGCTGGTGGAGTATATTGGAAAAATTACAGGTATTGTGCCCACAATTATTTGATACATGCTGCCAGGGAACAAGGCTTCCTCTGTCAGCATGTACTCAAGTTTAAGTCCGTATTAGAATTAATTTGCATATATCTCATGCTACTGATGTAGAATTTATCTAGAAATAAGGCAACAGTGCTGAAAACAGCTCTTTCCAAACCACGAGGCTCACCAAGTTCAAACAGGACAACCAGAAAATAAGAACTACAAGATTAAATAGAACTGAGTTGCTTGGACTTCAGGGGGCTGCATTGTAGGGTTGCCAACTCTGGTTGGACGTATTCCTGGAGGTTTCATCACATGACATCCCGTCTCCCACTCCCCTGCCTCACCATTGGTCTACCAATACTTCCATCCTCCCGGCACACCTCCTTCCCAAACCAATTGAGAAGTGAACACACTCATCATTACCCGACTGGATGATTCTCAACTTCAGTCAAACAGACTTTTTCCCATCTCCAATTTTTTTTTTAACTAATAAGCGAAAGTGTTCAAAGAAAATTTTAAAAAGCACAATTTTTTTAATGTCCCGATGATTTTACTCCCGGATTGCCTGCAGCAGTGTGTCCTGGAGATCAACCTTCAATTCCTGGAGACTCCAGGACAATCCTGGAGGGTTGGCAACCCTACTGCATTGCCAGGGCTCGGGGCCGCAGACTGATCATGCCTGCTGTAGGAAACATTACAGATAAGCCCTAAGTCACTCAAGAAGAGTTTGCTTCACACTGACTATATTATTTACTCTGGGCACAGGTCTCAGTGCAGCACATGTTTTATTCACTACAGTACCATTTATTCCTCAGTAGTTTTTAACATTCATGAGTTGAACTGGAGAATTGCTTTTAAATTTTGCCAGTGTGTAAGGTATACGATCTAATTATATCTTCATGTATAACAGGATATTGTCAGCCCTTTTATAAAAAAATAGATCCAAGCTGTAGCAATCTATTGAAATTCAGCCCAAGGCATTTGTTAAGGAAACCTGTGTTTATTTGGAAAAATAAGTTTAGTCTGTATGAAGTAGAACAGTACCGAACATGTCACTGCAGAGTTCCTCCAACTCTCAGTTCCACGCTGTTTTGAAATGAGCAGCTGTAAAAGGGATTAGGATTATTCCTTTTTTGTTCATTATTGAACAGAATTTCATCTTTTAAAATGACTTAAATTGCATTTCATAGACAGCTAGGCGTAGACGGCTACATTAGCACATTCCACAGCTGTTATGTACAACACTTTTAACTTGGGATCCCTTTGTTAGATGGTGCGAAGTAATGAACTTGCTCCAAGCTGTAGATTTTGTGACTATGCAGGCTATTATTATAAGGTGATGCTTCTGATATGACTTCAACAAATTTGGGACGGGATGTGAAAAACCTAAGGATAGTAGAAGGCAAGATAAGTAATGTGAAGGATGCAAAAGCATCATTATTCTGAAAGTGGGAAAAGCCTAGATTAAGGATAAGCAATACTTGTGCTGCAATGTGAATTATACAAAGAACTCAAAATAGATATGTCTCTGCAGCACAGAGAACCACAGAGTGACTGTAAAATAATAAAAGTCACAATATTTTACACCTTCTAACAAAATATACTGTACCTGGTTAGCAGAGATAAACTGCAATCACTCTAGCACATCTAAAGCAGGTTTAGGATTAGATTGCCATGCATCATAGTCCACCTGATAAGCATGGTATGTTATAAGTTTGCCATAATGTATGACAGACATTGGGCTGTCATTGGAAAGAACCAAGTGAATGATTTTATTTTACTGAAGATGGCTTAATGCAAAATAAACCAAATAAGTTAGTCGTGCTCCTAAATCCTAATCACTGTTTAAGTAGCTAACAATCTCAGATAGACCTTTGCAAGTGGGCTAACTAGCTGAGTAGATACTAATAAACTTTTCCTTCTGTAGTTGATTTTATTTTGGAAAGTTCAAGGTGCATATCACTATTGCTCTTGAAGGTCATATGTAAACAGACTTTCTGAGGCTAAGAGTGACTCGTCTTTACAACCATTGGAGAAAAGGTGGTCATGTTGGTTGGAAAACCACTGATGTCAAATGATGTTATTCTGTTTGTATATATATAAATATAAATAAATATATATATATATATATACCAGTAGGAAATTTCATATCACTCATCTGCACATACCATGCTGCTCCAATACACCATGGGAATAAGGACATGCAATAAAAAAAGAAGAAAATTGAATAACTTAATTCCATTGCAAGTGACCTTCTAGCATTTTTGTACCTAAAACTTATTTTCCTGGAGGTCGGAGGCATTTTTTTTTGTGGCTTTAGGAGATCAAGTTCAGTTTTGTTACAAATCCAAAAGTATTTCAGCAAAAGGTTGCACTTTGCACCCCTTGTGCTATTTCCAGATTTTCCATCAAGACATGTCTCATTTACATGAAAACGACCCAAGGCTGTTTTGACTCCTTCTGAGACATTCATAAGGAGACATTAGTAGCCTTACAATTTAGACAACAGTTGGAGAGATCATTGTTGAGGTTTAAAATTCCAAGTTTAATGAAATACATTGATTGAATACTGAAATCCATTTTGTTTAAGATAATGATAGTGAAATACAGATGTCAATATACTGAAAACATGCACATATCATAGCTGGCTAACATACTCTTTCTAAGAGGCTAGGATATCTCTATATTGGTGTAGTGAAGCTGGACATTCTTGATGACAATAATTTTCCAATAATGATGAGTCTTGATTTCACATTTTTTTAGAATAGTTACAATGTAGTATGAAGGATAACCTCACATCAGAGTATGACGGTATGATTTAATAAACATTTTCATGGATTTAGAAATGGAGTGACATCTTATATTACCTCATAGTATTTCTAGTGTACCACATCCACTCCCCTTTTGTTATTACATTTGTATGCAGTTGCTCCCTACAATGCCTTATTGGGTAATGCGCCACATAACGTGCTAATGAGCTTCACAAAGGTCCTATCTTCGATCAATGGTCTGTGCTGAGTTAGTAGATCTCAGTTGGGGTAGCAACAGGAGGATTACAATTAGCTCAAGTGCCCTTGGGCTGGGAGGGGTGTTACAGCTGAATCCAATTGTGTCCTCACCCAAGATGTCAGTGGATAGTAACTAAAGTCTGGCCTTTCTCTCTCCATTGTAACATTTCTTGACTCTTTCTATTTTATCAGTATTACTATGGCCACTGTTCTTCCCAACACTATAGCAATCTGAAGAAGAGGATAGACAGGCCCATTGCCTGGAATCATCGGCAAGTAGAAATTCCAATCCTAAAATATGATTTATGACTGACAAATAGGAGCCAATAGCTGGTCTAAATAATGCCAGTGAACACTGTCCAATTGTGACTGAAGATTAATAATAAACACTTTTTGCAGTACAGATAGCGCATTCAAGTTCCACAAGATGTATTCATTTGATACAAAATTACTGTGGTGCCAAGCAGTAGCACAGCAAACTTATATTAAAATATTTATACAATATTTCTACCATTTACTAATACAAAATATCTTTTGTGCCAGTGCAAAATATAGTAACAAACTAAGCTTTTTTTTAACATTATCCTTTATTTATCGTTTAAACATTTCACTAAATTCAATTCAACAACAACAATTTGCATTTAGATAGCACTTTTAACATAGTTAAACATACCAAGGCACTTCACAGCAGTGTTATCAAACAAATTTGACACCGAGCCACATTAGGAGATATTGGACAGGAAGAGTTAGGTTTTAAGGAGCATCTTACAGGAGGAGAGAGAGGTAGAGAGGCAGATAGATGTAGGGAGGGAATTCCAAAGCTTAGGACCTAGGCAGTTGAAGGACCAGCCGCCAATGCTGGAGTGATTAAATCAGGGATGCGCAAGAGGCAAAAATTGGAGGAGCACAGAGATCTCGGATGGTTGTAGGGCTGGATGAGATTACAGAGTTAGGGAGGGGTAAGGCCATAGAGGGATTTGAAAACAAGATTGAGAATCTTAAAATCGAGACATTGCCAAACTGGGAGCCAATTATGGTCAGCGAGCACAGGGGTGATGGGTGAACAGGATCTGTACCCCTAGATCTCTTTGCTCCCCTACCCCATTTAGACTAATATTATCCAAGCAGTAGCTGACCTCCTTATTCTTCCTACCAAAATGCACCACCTCACACATAGCTATATTGAAATTCATTCACCAATTATACACCCATTCTGCAAGTTTATTAATATTTCCTTGCATTGTAACGCATTCTTCCTTTATATTAACTACACCCCATAATTTTGTGTCGTCCGCAAATTTTGAAATTGTACTTCTGATTCCCGAGTCCAAATCGTTAATGTAAATTGTGAACAACAGTGGTCCCAGCATTGATACCTATGGAACACCATTTCCCACCTTTTGCCAGTCTGAGTAGCTACCCTTACTCTCTGTTTTCTGTTTTGTAGCCAGCTTGCTTCCATTCTGCTATCTGTTCCTTGACTCCACATGCTCTGACCTTAGTCATGAGTCTACAATGAGGTACCTTATCGAAGGCCTTTTGAAAATCCAAATATATTACATCTACTACATTACCCTTGTCTACTCTTTCTGTTACTTCTTCAAAGAATTGAATAAGGTTGGTCAAACATGACTTTTCCTTCTGAAATCCATCTATCTTCATTCTATCTCCATTTTCTAGATGTTTTTCTATTACATCTTTGAGTAAAGAATCCATTATCGTTCCTACCACCAACACTAAGCTAACTGGTCTATAGTTCCTTGGATTTGTTCTATCTCCCTTTTTAAATATAGGAATCACATTAGCTGTCCATCAGTCTTCTGGCACTATTCCATTTTCTAGTGAATTTTTATATATATGTACTAGTGCCTCTGCTATCTCTTCCCCAACTTCCTTTAATATGCACGGATGCAATCCATCCGGATCAGGGGTTTTATCCTCACTAAGTTTGATTAGTTTATCAATTATCTCCACCCTTTCTATCTTAAATGTCTTTATACCTTTTTTGATGTCCTCTTCTAATGTCATACGCAACTTGTTGGTCCCCCTGGTAAATACTGAGGTAATGTAATTATTCAATATTTCTGCGAATTTGCTGTCATTACCTGTGAGTTTATCATGTGTATCCCTACCTGATTTTTCTTTTGTTATTTATGCATCTATGCATCTGAATACTTTACTTTTTTTTATATTCTTTGATAACTTAATTTTGTAGTTCCTCTGCTTTCCTCATTTTTTTGACATCTTTCCTAACCTCTTCATAGTCTCTTTTGTCATCCTTTCCTTTATTGTCTATGTACTTAGAGTATGTACTTTTTCTTTAGTTTCAATTTTACCTGTATCTCTTTATTTATCCATGGTGTTTCATTATTGACTAATTTGTTCTTGTTTTTTAGAGGAATATTTTTCTCCTGAACTCTATTCATCACCATTTTAAATATCTTCCACTGGTGCTGTATCTCTTTGCCTGTCAACATTTTTTATCAGTTTATCTTCCCTAGTTCCATTCTCATCCCCTCAAAATTAGCTTTTTTTCCAATCTATTACTTTGGTCTTTGTCTTATTTATGTCTTTCTCAATCATTATTTTAAGCCTTATTATGTTATGATCGCTATTGTCTGGATGCTCCCCCATGCTTACTTCTCTTATCTGTACTGGTTCATTTTCCATTACTAGATCCAGCAGTGATTCCCTTCTTGTTGGTCTTCTTACATATTGGGTAAGAAAGGAGATATGTACACACTATGAAAACTCCAATCTCTTTTCTCCTTTCCCTACCTTTTCTTGCCCATTTATTTGGGGGTAGTTGAAATCTCCCATGATTATTATTCGATGTTTTTTACTCATTTCATAGATTTGCCTACATATTTCTTTCTCCACATCCCTTCCACTATAAGGTGGTCTGTAGAATATGCTTATTAATGTGATCGATCCCTTCTTATCCTTTGTCTTAATCCATATGGATTCTGTTTCTATTTTAGTGTTACTTATATCCCGTTTTTCTATTGCCATTATGTTGTCTTTAGTTAGTACAGCTACCCCACCCACCCTTCTTCCTTCCCTATCCTTTTTAAATGCATTATATCCTGTAATATTTAACTGCCAGTCCTGTTCTTTATGTAGTCATGTTTCAATTATCCCTACTACATCTGGCTCTTCGCTACATATTATTGCCTCCAGTTCTCCTATTTTGTTTTGGATGCTGTGCACATTGCTGTACATGCAATTCAATTTGTTTTTAATAATTGCTCCTCTCACTTTATTTTTAACAGTCATTTTGTACTAATGTTCTATAACTGTATCTGTTCCCTGACCGTCTATGTTACCCTTGTTCCTTACCATGATCTGACCTTTACTCTCATCTCCTATTTCTTTTATCTTCAGACTTATATTATTTTCACCAGAGCTCTCCCTCTATCTTACTCTTTAAAGTTCTATCAGCTGCCCTATTTATCCTTTCTGCTAGGACAATTGTCCCATTCTGGTTCGGGTGGAGCTCGTCCAGAGGTACAGCTCTTTCCTGTCCCAATACTGGTGCCAGAGTCCCATAAAATGGAAATCCTCCTTCCCACACCAGTCTTTCAGCCACGCATTCTGGATACTTTTTTACAAATACTGTAAAACATCATTACAATGGAAGCAGTGTTGACCATTCCACATTTCATGTTAATGACTCATACCAGCAAATGCCCTTTAACCACTCAAAAGATCCAGGAAAATTCTGGTAAATAGAGATAAATATAACCAGTGTATTTAACTGGTGACATTCCAACTAAATTGATCTGTGCCACCTTAGGTTAGAGTGATAGACTGTGAAATAGCAATGGAAACATTTGCAACTAACGGCCCAGCTGCAAGCAGTTTCCACAATACTGAGTATATTGATGGATCTACTATAGCAATTGAGAAAGAGAGGGGGAAAAGTAAACACGCAAAACCCAGAGCACTGAGCAAAACAAATAGATTGCAACAGCTCGGGAGTCATATAAAGAATTGTTTATCACGTCTGGAAGGCTTAAGGAACTCTAATCTGATTAAAAATAGTGCACCATGTGATCTGGAGACAACTGGGGTTATCTCCTTTAGAATCATCAGTTAAGGTGAATAGGTTTCTTTGTAGGTCGATATTTCGTTGTTATCTTGATTAGTAAAAAAAAGTGATACGAGTGCTACTAAAAATGATTTTTTTTGGTATAAGTAGAAATATATATATTATACTGTATCCTTCTAGTCAATCTACCTGTGCAGAGTATGCCATGAATTATATGTAAACAATTTTACAACACCAAGTTATAGTCCAGCAATTTTATTTTAAATTCACAAGCTTTCGGAGGCTTCCTCCTTCCTCATCGTTCACCTGAGGAAGGAGGAAGCCTCCGAAAGCTGGTGAATTTAAAATAAAATTGCTGGACTATAACTTGGTGTTGTAAAATTGTTTACAATTGTCAACCCCAGTCCATCACCGGCATCTCCACATCATGAATTATATGAGAAAGCCTATCTTTTATGCCTGTTTTTGAGCTCACAAATTGGAACAGTAACAGTGTCAAATAATGAAACAGTTCCCCACTTTATATCAGTAATGCCATAAAAGTCAAGTATGACACAAGTTCATGAATTGCAAACATTGCAATATATCTCAGTCTGAAAAAGCATGTTCTAAGGAGGAAAGGCATTTCCATATCTTATACTCTCCATTCTTGTAATCAGTGTTAAAATATGGATATTGCCTTATCTATCGTAATATTGATTGAATTTTTTGAGCAGGTAACAAGGAGGGTTGATGTGGGTAACCCGTTTGATGTAGTATACATGGATTTTAGCAAGGTTTTTGACAAGGTCCCACATGGCAGACTGGTCAAAAAAGTACAAGCCCATGGGATCCAAGGGAAAGTGGCAAGTTGGATTCAAAATTGGCTCAATGGCAGGAAGCAAAGGGTAATGGTTGACGGAATTATGACGGAACTAGATAGAGAGGATAGGAAGGACCTATTTCCCTTAGCAGAGGGGTCAGTGACCAGGGGGCATAGATTTAAAGTAATTGGTAGAAAGATTAGAGGCGAGCTGAGGAGAATTTTTTTCACCCAGAGGGTGGTGGGGGTCTGGAACTCACTGCCTGAAAGGATGGTAGAGGCAGAAATCCTCAACTCATTGAAAAATTACTTGGATGTGCACTTGAAGTGCTGTGACCTACAGGGCTACGGACCAAGTGCTGGAAAATGGGATTAGGCGTGATAGCTCTTTTTTGGCCGGCGCGGCCATGATGGGCCGAATGGCCTCTTTCTGTGCCGTAACTTTCTATGATTCTATGATTCTAAAATGGCTCCTATTGACTGATCTCAAGCATACATCTGGAGTGATAGCTGTGCTAAATCTGTTGCCACGTCCATGTGCTACACTTGAAGGAGCCAACAGGAAAATGAGATATGCAGATACATTGCCTTAGTAGAATTTGAAAAAAGGAAACAAAAAAGAGAAAAATGTAACATTTATATACATCATATATGAATTTTAATAATTTATTTTCTTCAAAATAGTTTTTAGAATTAGTAATGCTGCTAATCTAAATACTGTTTTAGTTAAGAAGAATCTTTAAAAAAAAATCAACAAATAACAAATCAAAAATCAGTTGATACTTTCTGGTTATATTTTTGCCCATGAAAAAAAAGAGTTGAATGGAGATTCAGATTCAGTTACACTCACAAAGCTTAAACAATCAAGATCTTAATTCTGCCTTAAACCAGTACATGATTATCATCATGTAGTGAATTTGAAGCAAAATTAAGTGGCTAGTTTTCATATGCATGCACAAATAATTAAGGTTCAAAGATTGGCTTTAAAGGTCCATTTCTGCTTTGCCTCAAAATGGCAGTCAAAATTTTGAACCTTTGAAATACCATACTTATGAAATTTTAAAATTAAAAAGCATACACTGAAGAATCAATGAATATAATAATATTCTTATAAGTATTATACTGAACATTTAGGACATAACAAATGTGGCAGTTTTTAAAATCCATGTATTTTATCTTTCATATGGATAATCACAGAGAAACATAAGTGATATGGTTGGAATTGCCTCTTTTGGGTACGTGTGAGACCATCATGCATGTAAAATCCCCATTTAAAGGTTTCTTATAAATCCTTCATGAGCAGGAAAAGTGAGACAGTCTGGGCTATGATCTTTGGGGATGATTGTAGCATACAAAGCAAAAGAAGTTAAGTCACACAGAACATATGCTAAGGAGCATAATTATTTATTCCTAAACACTGAGTATTTGTCTAAGTTCCTGGTAGGCTAAGAATGGCTATTTCACTACTCAACAGTACAAGCTTAAAATTCAGACTTCAAATACCGTGGACCTCTCCACTGACCTGGAGTTTACTCCAGAAGCTCATCCCTTAGGTGAATTCTCCATTACTAGCATCATTGTGACTAGCTCAGTGGTCTGTAGGAGCAAGTAACATTCACGCCAGACAGGTGCCAGGCAATGACCATCTCCAACAAGAGAGTGTCTAACCACCTCCCCTTGACATTCAATGGCATTACCATCGCCAAATCCCCCACCATCAACATCCTGAGGGTCATTATTGACGAGAAACTTAACTGGACCAGCCACATAAATACTGTGGCAACAAGAGCAGGTCAGAGGCTGAGTATTCTGTGGCAAGTGACTCACCTCCTGACTCTTTAAAGCTTTTCCACCATCTACAAGGTACAAGTCAGGAGTGTAATGGAATACTCTCCACTTGCCTGGATGAATGCAGCTCCAACAACACACAAGTTCAACACCATCCAGGACAAAGCCACCCGCTTGATTGGTAACCCATCCACCACCCTAAACATTCACTCCCTTCACCACCGGCGCACTGTGGCTGCAGTGTGTACCATCCACAGGATGCACTGCAGCAACTCGCCAAGGTTTCTTCGACAGCACCTCCCAAACCCGCGACCTCTACCACCTAGAAGGACAAGGGCGGCAGGCACATGGGAACAACACCACCTGCATGTTCCCCTCCAAGGCACTGGAAATATATTGCCGTTCCTTCATCGTCGCTGGGTCAAAATCCTGGAACTCGCTACCTAACAGCACTGTGGGAGAACCTTCACCACACGGACTGCAGAGGTTCAAGAAGGCGGCTCACCACCATCTCCTCAAGGGCAATTAGGGATGGGCAATAAATACTGGCCTTGCCAGCGACGCCCACATCCCATGAACAAATAAAAAAAAATACAGTTCAATGCGGTAAGCCAGTGTCTCAGTGAGAATCTCACCTTCATACAAGTATTGCCTACAGTTTCTGCTAAGAATGAATGAATCTCATCTAATATATGCAAATGATACGAGCGATGGCTGTGGGTTTGATATATAGGCCTCAATTTTCTAATGGCCGTGCGGGTGTGTTGGGGGCGGGGGCGGCTACGAAAATCGCGAAAACGAGGAGCGGGAAATGAACCCAGCTCCAACACGCCAACTTCTAAGTTTCACACAGACGCACCTGTCTGTGCGCGCTGTTCCCGAACCCGGAAGTCCCGCCGGCAATTAAAGCCGGCGGGCTGATACTTAAACCTATCATTAAGGTACTTAAATTTGTTAAAGTAGTTAATTTTATTGTTATTTAGGCAGGGGAAGGATTTTAATTCTGCGTCAGAGTGTTCCCCTGCTGTCTGAAACACTCCATGTTGAAGTAGTCGTGTTTCAGTCAGCAGCCATTTGGACATTTAAATAGCTGTTGGACAGATGGTGATAAAAGGTGAGTTTTTGCAGCAGGGCACTCACTTCTCTCAGGCAAACATTTGATTGGGAGATCTTTGTGTTTAGACTGAGATGTCTTGGTTTCCACTCAGAATTGTTCTGTTTACACATTTTTACCAGCTTTTTGGACCCCCTCAAACTGACACCTTCAGGATGGGGGGGGGGGGCGCGATGGCTGCATTCACCAGTACATCCAAGGATGAGCAACATCACCATCCTCGCCAGGCACAATGTGCACTTCTGCCACTTGGAGCTCCACAACACAGTGCTGCACCACAGGCACCTGCACAAGATCACAGCGAGGAACAATAGAGGAAGTGACATCGCAGGAGGCACTACCCTCATCAGAGGGTCTACAGACTGAAGCTCAGTTTCCTGGACCTCTTTGAGGAGCAGTGCATACGGAGGCTGAGAGGGAGTCACCAGGTGGTCGCAGACATCTGCAGCCTCCTTCATGCCAAGCTGCTCCCGGCTGGCCCGAGCGGCATCTCATTACCCGTCGCTGTTAAAGTCACCACTGCCCCCAACTTCTTCACTTCCACATCATTCCAGGGTGCCACCAGTGCCATCGCCGGGGTCTCTCAGTCGTCAGTACACAAGTGCATAAAGCAAGTCACCGACGGCTTGTTTCGCGGGGCCTCACAGTACGTCAACATCCCCATGGACGACCTCAGCCAGACAGAGAGGGCAGTGGGATTCTACTCTATGGCTGGCTTCTCACTGGTACAGGATGCAATCGATTGCACACATATCGCAATCCGAGCACCACCACACGAGTCAGGACTATTCATCAACAGAAAGGGATATCACTCCATCAACGTGCAGCTCGTTACGACCACCAGAAAAGATTTCTTCATGTGTGCGCCAGATTCCCTGGCAGCTGTCACGATTCCTTCATTCTGAGGGCATCCAAAAACCCTCCCCTCTTCCACACACCGAACACCCTTAAGGGCTGGCTCTTCAGGGAACAAGGGATACCCCCTGCACACATGGCTCATGACACCTCTGAGGAACCTCATCAGCGAGCAACAGCGTCACTACAACGACAGCCACATTGCCATCAGGTCCACTAACGAACATGCGATAGGACAGATGAAGATGCGATTTCGGTGCCTCGATCGTTCTGGGGGAGCGCTTCAATATGCACCAGACGGAATGGGTCACATTATAGTAGTGTGTTGTGTCCTGCACAACATGGCAAAACAGAGAGGGGTACCGGTTGAGGAGGCCTAATCCCCTCATCCATCATCCACACCTGCAATCCACATTGAGGAGGAGCAGGAGGACGAACCCATGGGCAGAGCAGCGGCTCACCCTGGCTGCTCGTGAGGCCAGGGAGTCACTCATTTGTGAACGGTTTTCGTAAGATCAGAAAGTGAGAATAGTCCAGTTCTCAGACCACCTGGAAAGACCAGCGCCAGCACCAGCTCCCTCCCTGCACAAAGCAGTCCTGCAACTACACATACACCCACTGTAAAGTGACCCATTGGGTGGCATCAAGTGTCGCCATTCATGGTGAAGCTCATGAAAGGGCCCTATCAGAAAAGCCAGTCAAGAATGGGCAAGATGTGGCAGTAGTGGAGAGAATGATAACATTTAATGTGACTTTAACAGAAACCAAATATAAATGAAAAACATGACCATCTGTCAGACACCCTTGTGCAAACCCTTCGTGATCACAAAACCTTAGCCTTTCTCTTCCTACCGCTTCTACATGGTGCATCCCCTGTGACTGCAGCAGAGGTAGTGGCAGGCTGCTCAGATTCATGCCCTGATTGTTGAGATGCTTTGGGCCGACGCCCTCTGGGTTTTGGAGCCCAGGAGGGCCCCTCCAAAGACTGCTCCACCTGTACCTGTGCAGGGGCAGACTCGGCCACCTGGAGAGGAGGCAGCATTGTTGGTACTGGTTGAGAGGGGGGCAACGGGTGAGACATGGGAGCACTTTGAGTGGCGTCTCCACTTCCATGTCCCCTTTCGCCATCATCCTCTCCTGGGCCAGGCCCACAACACTCCTACTACCCTGCTGGAGAACAGTGTGGTGGACATGTGAGATACGCTGGAAGGCCATTTCTAAAGTATCTGTCAGCCTGTTTAAGGCGGCAGAATGTTGTTCACTCTGCGTCCGCACAGCCGTTGTCAGGGCCTGAATGGACTCATTTTTGAGCCGTGCTTGAATCTTAATGGATGCCAGCCTTCTCTCCATTGTAGATGTTCCCGCAATTACCTGCAACACCATCACAGACATTTCCGCAGTTATGTGCAACACTATCTCAGAGAGTTGCTCACATCCTTGTGACATTATCTCAGAGATTCCCTCATGTCCCTGCGACACTATGTCAGAGAGTTGCTCATGTTCCTGTGACACTATCTCAGAGATTCCGTCCCGTACCTGTGCCACCATTTCACTAATGCAAGAGTTGGATTCCTCCATCCTCTGTGCTATTGTGGAGAGTGTGCGTGGCACCTGTTCCAGTACCTTGCAAATGTGCTGCTGTCCCTCGATCATTCTCCTTTTAAAGGATGGCCCCTGGGGTTCAGCTTCTGCATCCACCTGAGCAGAGCCTGGAGAGGAATACACCCCCTGATATGGATTCTCCACAGCTGCCCCTGCCACCAGTGACTGCTCGTGCTCACTTGTGTGTGGTGACTCACCAGGTGCCAACCCAACTAACTGACTACGAGGACCGACCGAGGTGTGAGTATCTGCGTTGCTGGATGACTCGCTATGATGTGACGGTGCACCCTCAGAGGCCTGGAACTCCTCTGAGGAATCGCCCTCTGCTGCCACTGTGGTCTTTGAAGGGCCTGTAAGAGAGCAGAAGGCAATATTAAGCATCATCACAAATATGTCATGTTACGATGAGCATACTGAGGTGTTCAACACGCCAAGCATTGTTAACATCAATTCATGTTGTGTGTGATGAATGTTGAAGTTGTGTCACCAGACGTTTGTGGGGTGCCAGTCTTTGATGTGGAGATGCCGGTGATGGACTGGGGTTGACAAATGTAAGGAATCTTACAACACCAGGTTATAGTCCAACTGTTTTATTTGAAAATCACAAGCTTTTGGAGGCTTTCTCCTGACGACGGAGAAAGCCTCCGAAAGCCTCCGAAAGCTTGTGATTTTCAAATAAAACAGTTGGACTATAACCTGGTGTTGTAAGATTCCAAGAATTTCTTTGGTATAATTGAGGTAATTTTTCTCTTTTCACACACTATTTTATTAGTGTTTCCCAGACGTTACAATAACTACACATAGATAAACCCTGTAATTGGGATTTTTCCTAACAGTTCATTTTGAAAACAATGACTAACTGAGACGCATCTAAGTACTTACTAATGATAGAACATATCCACAGAATTAAGTGTTTCTTGCTTTACCCTTGTTCTTATGTTCTTAAATGTACAACATACACATTCCATTAAGTGGTTGAAGAATATAATTCTATTTAAATGTACAAAAGTCTAATCAAATTTCAATAGTCATAGATTGTCCTCGTAAGTTCCATAAGTATGTGCAAGAAAGAAAGGAAGAACTTGCATCTATATAGCATTTTACAACTCCTCAGGACATCCCAAAGTGCTTCACAGACAATAAATTGCTTTTTAAGTGTAGTTCCTGTTGTTTTCCAGACAAATATGGCAGCCAATGTATGCACAGCAATGTCTCACAGACAGCAATGAGATAAATGACGAGTTATTCTGTTTTTGAAATTATTGATTGAGGGATAAATGTTGATCAGGACACTGGATAGTACCATGGGATCTTTTTTGTCCACCTGAACATACAGAAGGGGTTTTGGTTTGACATCATATTTAAAATCAATACCTCCAACAACACAGCACTCCTTCAGTACTGTACTGAAATATCAGCCTAGATTATGCGCTGAAGTTCCTGGACAAAGCTTGAACCTGTGACCTTCTGGCTGAGAGAGAAGAACGTTACAACTGGGCCAAGCTGACACTTAAATTTCAATATAGTTTTATAGTAGCGCCATGTTATAACAAAATCATATTTATATTTAAGCAATGAGTCAGTTTAAGAGATTGCTGTGCATGCTTGCACTTTTATAAATGGTAATTACAAATTTCCCATATCTACATAGATTCCAATATTTTACAGGAAAATAACCAAGTTGGCCATCAGAAGGAAAATGATAACTCACTGAATCAATGGGGTTTCCAGTTATATTATTTGCTGCCTGATTTTAAAATGGCTGAACTTCAATGTTTAAAATGGCACACACATTACTTAAGTGATGGCACAGTTCATAGTTGGAATACCAATTTATAGATTATGTAGCTTTAAACTGTTATATTGTAATAGGTAAAGCACAGATCCATGAATTTCAAAGGAAAGGTCAGATTCTGCAGGATCTGCTGAAAGTTTTTCATGTGAAGGATAAGCTAGATTCAGTGAGTGGAGGCACCTGACAAGAACACTCTTTTGGGAGCTGATGATGAGAAAGAACAAAAAATATAATAGTTTGACTAGCATTCATCAAGCAAGCCAGGAACAGTTAAACAAAAGAGTAGAGTGGGTGGCATGCTGTGGACCATGTGATGTACCATGTTTCTAAAGCTGACAAAACAAGTTACCATGGCATAGGTTTCCATTTCACAAATAGGGGAGCCTTTATAAGTTCCATAATTGAACCAGATAAAAGCTATGGCAGCAGCAGCAGAGAGTCTTCTTCCGAACAAAAGAAAGGAACAATGCAATTATTGAAAACAAATGCCAATATTTTGTCATGTAGTATCGATAGACTGTTCAATTCATAAATATAACTGAAATATTCTGGATTACATCTTTTTTTTTATTCGTTCATGAGAAGTGGGCGTCGTTGGCAAGGCCAGCACTTATTGCCCATCCCTAATTGCCCTTGAGAAGGTGGTGGTGAGCCGCCTGCTTGAACCGCTGCAGTCCGTGTGGTGAAGGTTCTCCCACAGTGCTGTTAGGAAGGGAGCTCCAGGATTTTGACCCAGCAACGATGAAGGAACGGTGACATATTTCCAAGTCGGGATGGTGTGTGACTTAGAGGGGAACGTGCAGGTGGTGTTGTTCCCATGTGCCTGCTGCCCTTGTCCTTCTAGGTGGTAGAAGTCGTGGGTTTGGGAGATGCTGTCAAAGAAGCCTTGGAGAGTTGCTGCAGTGCTTCCTGTAGATAGTACACACTGCAGCCATGGTGCACCGGTGGAGGGAGTGAATGTTTAGGGTGGTGGATGGGGTGCCAATCAAGCAGGCTGCTTTGTCCTGGATGGTGTCGAGCTACTTGAGTGTTGTTGGAGCTGCACTCATCCAGGCAAGTGGAGAGTATTCCATCGCGCTCCTGCCTTGTAGATGGTGGAAAGGTTTTGGGGAGTCAGGAGGTGAGCCACTCGCCGCAGAATACCCAGCCTCTGACCTGCTCTTGTGGCCACAGTAATTGTGTGGCTGGTCAATGGTGACCCCCAGGATGTTGATGGTGGGGGATTCGGCGATGGTAATGCTGTTGAATATCAAGGGGAGGTGGTTAGATTCTATCTTGTTGGAGATAGTCATTGCCTGGCACTTGTCTGGCGCGAATGTTACTTGCCACTTATGAGCTCAAGCCTGGATGTTGTCCAGGTCTTGCTGCACGTGGGCACGGACTGCTTCATTATTTGAGGGGTTGCGAATGGAACTAAACACTGTGCAATCATCAGCAAACATCCCCATTTCTGACCTTAGGATGGAGGGAAGGTCATTGATGAAGCAGCTGAAGATGGTTCGGCCAAGGACACTGCCCTAAGGAACTCCTGCAGCAATGTCCTGGGGCTGAGATGATTGGCCTCCAACAACCACTACCATCTTCCTTTGTGCTAGGTATGACTCCAGCCACTGGAGAGTTTTCCCCCTGATTCCCATTGACTTCAATTTTACTAGGGCTCCTTGGTGCCACACTCGGTCAAATGCTGCCTTGATGTCCAACACATCCTCTTCTTTTCCTATATTAATTTTGCATCCCATGAAGCAAAGTTCTGCCATTTCCTCTGCAGTTCATTGCTGCAGCAGGTAAATTTATCTTGTGCACTCACTTAAAACCTGGGGCATGATTTTAACCCCGAGGAACGGGTGGGTTGGGGATAAGGGGGGCAGTAAAAATTGTAAAAGCTGGGAGTGGGAATGAGTCCTGGCTCAAACGCACTGAAAAATGAGTTCCACGCAGATGCACCTGGGTGCGCGCGTACTTTGGAAACCCAGAAGTCCCGCCGGCAATTAAAGGGGAAATTAACATCGTTGAGGTACTTAAATCAATTAAATTTGTGGGGATTTGAGGCAGACAAACAATTTTAACCCTGCCTGAATGTGCTTCCTGTGGTGTCTGAAACACGCCATGGAAATGAAGGTGAGTTGCAGTCGGCAGCCGTTTGGACATTTAAACCAGTGATTAACAAATGGGGATAAAAGGTGAGTTTTTGCAGCAGGGCAAGCAGTTCTCTCAGACAAACTTTTGGCTGGAAGTTCTGAGTGTTTGGACTCAGATTTCTTTGTTCACACTCAGAATTCTTCTATTCAGACATATTTACCTACATTTTGGATCCCCTCAAACTGACACTATCAGGATAGGGGGCACAATGGATCTATTCAGCATTACATCTGATGAAGAGGTACATCACCATCTGTGCCAAGCATGCGTGCAGTTCTGGGCGTTGCAGCTCCACAAAACACTGATGCATCACAGGGGCCTGCAGAAGAGCAGAGAGGGGAAGAACGGAGGGGCCGAGGTCGCAGGAGGCACTACCCTCGTGAGAGGGTCTACAGACAGAGGCTGAGCTTCCTGGACCTCTCTGAGGGGCAGTGCCCTCGAAGACTTAGATTGAGTCGCCAGATGGCCGCAGATATCTGCAGGCTCCTTCATGTAGAGCTGTTCCCAACTGGTCCTGGTGGCCATGTATTGCCCATCGCAGTTAAAATCACCACTGCCCTCAACTTCTTCACTTCCGGATACTTCCAGGGCGCCACCGGTGACATCACCAGGATCTTTCAGTCGTCTGTCCATAAATGTAAACGACAGGTCACGGATGGCTTGTTTGCCAGGACATCCGACTATGTCAACTTCCTTATCGATGCCATCAGCCATACTGAAAGGGCAGTGGCTTTCCACTCTCTGGCTGGCTTCCCGCGGGTACAGGGCGCAATTGATTGCACACATGTAGCAACCCGAGGACCTGCACATGAACCAGGACTGTTCATCAACCGAAAAAGATATCACTATCAATGCTCAGCTGGATTGTGACCACTGGAAGAGGTTTCTCCAGGTGTGTGTCAAATTCCCTGGCAGCTGCCATGATTCCTTCATTTTGCACGAATCCAACATCCTGGCCCTGTTCCATGCACAAGACACACTTAAGGGCTGGCTCCCTAGAGACAAGGGATACACCCTGCAGTCGTTGCTCATGACACCTGTGAGGAAACCCACCAGCGAGGCACAGAAGCGATACAACAACAGCACCACCAGGTCTGTCATGAACAAGCCATAGAAATGCTGAAGATGCGCTTCAGTTGCCTGGATCGATCTGGGGGAATCGCTTCAATACTCACCAGTGAGGGTGTTCAGAATAATACTTGTGTGCTGCATCCTGCACAACATCGCCCAACACAGAGGTGGATGAGGTCCCATGCACTCCACAAGCAGCCGCATCATTGAAAACGAAGACGAGGAGGAGGAGGATGAGGAGGAGGTGGAGGAGAATGATGAGGAGGATGAGGAGAACGTTGATGGTGCGAGCCATCGGCCAAGCAGCGTTTCATCTGGCTGCTCATCATGCCAGCGAGTCACTCATACTTGATAGATTCTCATAGGGAGATCTCCAAAGTGACTACAGCCAAGTACTCAGACCACCTGTAATGACCACTGCAACCACAACCCCCCCCACCCCTGCCAAAGTTGCACAAAACAGTCATACATTGACACATACACCCATTGCAAACCTACCTAATGGATGGCATCAACTCGCCTTTCTTGAGCAACCACATGTATGGCACTTTCACAAAAGTGACTCAAGAATGGGCAGTGGCAGTGATGGTGAGAGTCACAATATTTAATGTGTTGTTAACACAAACCAAATATAAATGAAAAACATGACAGTTTGTCAGGCACCCTTGTGCTCTTACCCTTGGTGATTACAAAACCGTTGACTTCCTCTTCCTAATGCTTCAATGTGGTGAATCCCCTGTGGCCACAGCAGAGGTAGTGGCAGGTTGTTCAGATTCATGCCTGGGCTGTTTAGATGCTTTGGGCCTATGACCTCTGGGTTTTGGAGCCCGTGACGGCCCCTCCAAAGACTGCTCCACTTGCACTTGTTCAGGGGCTGACTCAGCCACCTGGAGAGGAGGCAGCATTGCGGGTACTGGTTGAAGGGAGGGCAACAGGTGAGATGTGGGAGCACTTTGAGTGGCGTCCCCACTTCCATGTCCCCTTTCGCCATCATCCCTCTCCTGGGCCACGGCCCACATCACTCCTACTACTCAGCTGGACAACAGTTTGGAGGACATGTGTGATGCCTTGTAAGGCCAATGCTAGTGTATCTGTCTGTCTGTTTAAGGCAGCAGAATGTAGTTTGCCCTGATTCTGCACCGCCGTTGCCAAGGCCTGAATGGACTCATTTATGAGCCGTGCTTGAAGCTCAACGGAGGCTGCCATTCTCTCCATCGCAGACATTCCCACACTTACCTGCGCTGCCAGTCCACTAGCGATGGAGTTGGACTCTTCCATCCTCTCCACTATTGTGGTGAGTGTGAATGGTATGTTTTTCACTCCCTTGCAAAGTTGCTCCTGTACCTCTATCATTCTCCTTCTCAAGGATGGCCCCCGGGGTGCAGCATCTGTGCCAAGCTGAGCAGAGCTTGGAGAGGAGTGCGTCCACTGATGCGGACTCTCCACCGTTGCCCCTGCCACCAGTGCCTGCTCGTGCTCACTTGTGTGTGTTGATTCACCAGGTGACAACCCAACTATCTGTCTAATAGGATCCACCGTGGTGGGAGTATCTGCATTGGTAGACGGCTCGCTAAGATGTGACAGTGTGCCCTCAGAGGTAGGGAGCTCCTCTGAGGAATTACCCTCGACTACATCTTCGGTCCGTGACGCCCCGGAAGAGAACATACAGCAATATTAATAATCATCGCAGAAGTAATGTTGCAATGAGCATACTGAGGTGTGCAACAGATCAATCATTGATAACATCAATCCAGGATGTGTGTGAGGGATGTTAAAGTTATGTCATCAGACGTTTGTGGGCTGCCAGTCTCGGTATCTCTGATGCCCCGGCACACCACTGTCCAGCTTATATTCAAGGCCTCCTCCTCTGCCTCTGTGAGTGCCACGGTTTATGGATGTCCCCCTCCAGTCCTCACCTTCTCCCTCACATTTTGCACTCTCTTCTCCTACAAGGGGAGAAGACATGAGTGAGTGAGGGTGATGTGGTCACCCGATGGATCCATTGCTTTGGGTCAGGATGACAATGAAGCAGATGCATCAAAGGGTGACTATCAGACAGAATGCTCACATTGCGTCAGGATTGGGGTGAGTGGGAGTGCTGGGTTCACAAATGGGGAGGTGAGGAAGTGCACAGAAAGTGAAAGTAAATTGACGATGAGCCTTAAGTCTGTGTGAGGAGTGATGTGATGGAGTAGGTTTCGCAGAGCAGTGTGAGCGGGGTGGGGGGGAGTACTGTTCACCATTGAATGCAGGTCAATCAGTAACTGTACTCACCTTTCCTGACCTGGTTAGGTCATTAGATCTCTTTCTGCATTGAAGCCACTGTGCTTCTGCTGCTCACCTCGTCCACCTTCTTGGTGACACAACCATGTTTCTTGTTGCGGTCTGCTGGGTACAGCACCTCCCTCCTGCTTCTTACTATGCCCAGCAATGTCTCCAGGATGGCGTTGGAGAATCTAGGTACTGGCTTCACTCTACGACGTTCCCCACACATTTTTTCTTCCTTCTTCAAAATGCATTGTTGGAGTGGCCCTTTAAACAGTGGGCTTTAAATGCATCATACGGGTGCACAGTTCACCTGCTGCGCAGCTTGAGAAAGTGATACCAAGAAGCTGAGTTAAGTAGCTCCAATTGAGACACGATCGCTTGGGAAACAGCATGATTTTTTTCTCCAGTTTTCCCGCCCGATTATTGACCCTCCCCCCGCCGCTGAGCACCCGCCTCCAAATTAAAATCATGCCCCTGGTTTCAACAGCCTTTATAGTAGACATAATTTGCTCACAAAGTTGAAGGGCAACATTGTGTGAGGTATGTAAAGTTGGTGGTTATGTCCCTAATTAATACATAATACAATAGCTGTATGCAATGATTTCTGTATGCAAAACCATAAATGGGAAAAATTGTGTACCGTGAAAACATACAAAAAATATTATTGTCTGCACACATAGGAAAATAAATCTGCACGCAAGCAAGCAGTGTTTGTCCATTACACACCAGAGGAAAATAAAGCCCTTACATTTCAAATAAGTTATACCAATAATGCTATCGAGGCAATTTCACTCAACCATTGTCCACTTTGCTGCAGAATAAATCTTTTAAGGATAACATTTTATTTAAAAGCCACTAAAAGATCAATTACATTTTGGCCGCAAACTAAAGTTAGGTGCTCTGAAAATAGAGATGAATTGAGTGTATAGGTATTTTTAGATCTGTCTTGCAGCAACGCGATCACTCACTTGGAACATTCCCTCAAGAGATTAAGGTAATGTTCACTCTTTGTGCCAATATCACCAACATTATAGTGTCAGTAAATTTCTCATCCTTCTTAATCTATTGGTTGTCAGATAAAACCTATAAAACATTTTTCGTTGAATTAGTTGGAATTACATTGTACTCTCAGGTGACAGCGTCCGTTAGACTACAACTCTATCTTCATTTCATTAGGCTTGGTTTCCCTATCTGCCATTGAAATATTGTGGCTTGTTTTTTTTTAAAAGCTATACTAATCAGTACTGAGATCTACTGCCCACAGTGTATTTTATGTCATTGTTTGCATGGTTGCGCTAGAAGATTTTCAGTGCTTGGGAAGAGGGGAAAGATTTAAATTATGAAAGGATTACTAGTGTCTTCATTCACATTTGTAAACAATTTTACAACACCAAGTTATAGTCCAGCAATTTTATTTGAAATTCACAACCTTTCGGAGGCTTCCTCCTTCCTCAGGTGAATGTGGAAATGAAATCCTCGAACCCTTCGCATTTATAAATCACAGAACAATACTTGGTGATTACAGACAGTGTTTTCAACTGCCCG
The DNA here is from genome assembly GCF_035084215.1 of Heptranchias perlo. Taxonomy (NCBI): domain Eukaryota; kingdom Metazoa; phylum Chordata; class Chondrichthyes; order Hexanchiformes; family Hexanchidae; genus Heptranchias; species Heptranchias perlo. Next base: position 48,265,350 of record NC_090329.1, read on the forward strand.
TTGCCAAGGCAATCAGTGTGCAGACAGACAGATGTTACCTACAAGGTCTCCGAATATACAAACCACCAAAAAAAAGAGAGAGAGGCAGAAACATCGAAAAGATAGCAAATGACCCGTTGTATTAAAAACAGATAACATTTGTTCGCTGGTGGTGTAATGTGTAGCGTGACATGAACCCAAGATCCCGGTTGAGGCCGTCCTCATGGGTGCGGAACTTGGCTATCAATTTCTGCTCGACGATTTTGCGTTGTCGTGTGTCTCGAAGGCCGCCTTGGAGTATGCTTACCCGAAGGTCGGTGGCTGAATGTCCCTGACAGCTGAAGTGTTCCCCAACTGGGAGGGAACCCTCCTGTCTGGCAATTGTTGCGCGGTGTCCGTTCATCCGTTGTCGCAGTGTCTGCATGGTCTCGCTAATGTACCATGCTCTGGGGCATCCTTTCCTGCAACGTATGAGGTAGACAACGTTGGCCGAGTCACAGGAGTATGAACCATGTACCTGGTGGGTGGTGTCCTCTTGTGTGATGGTGGTATCTGTGTCGATGATCTGGCATGTCTTGCAGAGGTTGCCGTGGCAGGGTTGTGTGGTGTCGTGGACGCTGTTCTCCTGAAAGCTAGGTAATTTGCATGGTACATTGGCGAGACCATGCAGACACTGCGACAACGGATGAACGGACACCGCGCAACAATCGCCAGACAGTAGGGTTCCCTCCCAGTCGGGGAACACTTCAGCAGTCAGGGACATTCAACCACCGACCTTCGGGTAAGCGTACTCCAAGGCGGCCTTCGAGACACACGACAACGCAAAATCGTCGAGTAGAAATTGATAGCCAAGTTCCGCACCCATGAGGACGGCCTCAACCGGGATCTTGGGTTCATGTGATGCTACACGTTACCCCACCAGCGAACAAATGTTATCTGTTTTTAATACAACGGGTCATTTGCTGTCTTTTCGATGTTTCTGCCTCTCTTTTTTTTTTGGTGGTTTGTATATTCGGAGACCTTGTAGGTAACACCTGTCTGTCTGCACACTGATTGCCTTGGCAACGGGCAGTTGAAAACACTGTCTGTAATCACCAAGTATTGTTCTGTGATTTATAAATGCGAAGGATTCGAGGATTTCATTTCCACAATCACCTGAGGAAGGAGGAAGCCTCCGAAAGCTTGTGAATTTCAAATAAAATTGCTGGACTATAACTTGGTGTTGTAAAATTGTTTACAATTGTCAACCCCAGTCCATCACCGGCATCTCCACATCATGGCTTCATTCACATTTACAGTGGTTATTGGTTCAAAAAGCAATTAAAGCTGGAAATTCAGCTGCCGTGTTTGCATATGTGTTGATGCCTCAGCCATGCAGTGGGACTCCTGGGAATTGTTTTGTATTGGGTCACATCAGGAGGCCTCTGAATGTGGGGAGTCAGTTGGCTGAATGGGCATCATGAAGCATGAAGGTTAGTGTGTATCCAGATTCCACGATGGTCAGAAGTCAGGATGTTTGTGGAAGAGGGGAAAAAGTTGTTGGAGCCAAGTTGATGAGTAAGCTTGTGCAACCTTTGTGAATTATTTTAATATCCTGTGAGCGTATAGTGGGTTGATGGAAACTGTCATGGCAGCTGTATCTCAGGATTTTTTTTTGATGGTGTATGATTAGTTATATTTTGCTCTGGTAGAATATGATTGTGTAGAAAATGTTTTTATAGAATGTGGACTGGGAAGAAATTTGAAATTGGGGAGAAAGTGGCATAATATGATTGGTGAGTAACAAAAGTAGAAAATAATCAACTAGATAGGAGAAAAACAGAAAAACACCTAACCATCGAGGAAGAAGAAAACAAATCAACAACTTGACATGGGCGATAGACTTGGTCATGACGTAGATGACAGAATTGATGTACATGACAGGCACAAGAAATGTTATTATAAAGATAGATTTACAAAAAAATGGAGGGAATTGTGTTATAGCTATTTTTCCTTTTGGTAGTCAGTCACCTACAAAGGTTATAGCTGAAAATTGTAGCGAGGAATTTAATTGGACTTCAGACCTGAATTTGCGCCATCAAATACTAAATCTTAATTTAATTTGAAGATGCATACATGGTGGTGGGGAATGGCTAACATATCACTGGCCTACCAGGAAATATTAACTTGCATTCTCTAAAACCACTAGAAAATCTATTTATGGACTGCTCATCAGATATGTAAAGTAAACAGATGCCTGTCAGATTCTGACGCTTATGGCTTTAAATTACAAGTAAAGCCTTGGAACTGAAATTGTTTTCATTGGAGAAAAGTAGATTGAGCAGAGAGTTGATCCAGGTTTTTAAAATGCTGAGAAGAATGGGTGAATCCACACAATGTAGCTGTTTAACTTGCCCTGTGAGTACAGAACCAGAGCACAAAAGTGTAAAGTTAACAAGCCTTAAGCGAAACATGAGATTTAAGGTATTCTCCCCCCACAGAGTATGACGATGTGTGAAATAACCTTCCAGCAAAAGCAATTGATTCTATTGAGATCCTTACCTTTGAAAAGAGCTGTGTAAATATCTGGGAATGAGAATTCCTCTGCTCACTACATGTGGTGGCATTGTAAGCACAATCATTTTGAATGCACTTTTGATGTAGTTACACATAACGACCAAAGCACTTCCACCTCGCTCTCAGTTAAGAACAGGACAGAGGATATGAAGATAAATAGGATAAAGATGATTGAATACTTTACAGTACCCAATGGTTCCTGTACTGCTGACACCACAGGAATGTGACACAATGGATGATTAAGGTTAGATAGATATTCTGGAGTTTTGCCTAATTTATCTTACGGGCAAGAATCTTTACAGAGCCTTTCCTCAGGGAATTAAATTATAGCGTCCATCATACACGGGACTGCATATGATATGTAAAGGGAATGGGCCTGATGGGCTTACAAAGGTAAGGTAAGTACAGATGAGGAAGGCCTTTGCCCATCTATCTCATCTTTTCTTAGAAACTATGATTCCTCCAACACAAGGGCTTTCACAGCTTTTGCCTCTGATAATTTGTATGGAAGACAATTTCAGATAATGATCACTGTTTGAATGAAAAATGTATTTTCTAACAAACATCTTGAATTTGCCTTTTGCCAGTTCATGCCACCCAGTGGTGTAGTGGCAATTTTAGAAGTGAGTGTACTGTATACCAGTTACCAACTTTATATTTGAGGGAGGCCTAGGGATGGCCCCTAACAATTTTGATTTTAGACACTTTGGTGCATTTTCCAGCATTTTGGAGTAGACTTTTTATATGTGCATAAATATTTTCTGATGTGTTTACTATTTCATATGAGAGAATAATTCATGTTATAGTTATTTATTATTGACAAAAAAATATACTTGATTCTTGTTTCCTGCTATACATCACTACACTTTTCTCAACTTATTCTCTCATTGATACTAAACTCCCAGTTTAGTATCATCAGCATATTTGACTAAATTTTAATTTGCTTCTGAATCCAGGTTAATATGTAGTTCAGAAAAAGTAAGGGTCTCTGCACCAGTCTCTGACACATTCCATTTGTTACCAATATCGCCCCTAACTCGTAGTAACTGCTGCTGCTCTTTCAGTCTATTTCTGATCCAAATCCAGGTTTTACCAAGGATAGCAACTATCTTTAGCCTTTCTTCTGGAACTTTATCAAAAGCTTTCTGGAAATCCAGGTATACTGTGTCATCGGGCTTTTCATTTAATTTTCTATTTTAATTTTTTTTAAATGTCCAACAACAATTAAAATCTGAAGGAATGAGACTCCACGCTTGTAAAAGTTAATTTTCAGTGCCAGAGAAGTTGTTTGGCAGTCATTAAGACTTACCATGCCGTTAAAAGTGTGCTTAGACTTAAGTAACTCAATGTACTTCTTTTGGCGAGATTAGTTTTTATGCACCAGGGCAGTGCAGGAACTTCACCCCGTTCCATTCATTTGAACGTTGAGTCAGCTGGCGAGATGTCGTTCTCACGGAGTTTATGGTGGAGCAGGTCATTTGGTAGGTCATCTGCTGTACCAGAGGCACAGAAATAACGGTGAGCCCTGTTAGCCTCGTCGTTATTTTCAGAGCAAAATCCGGCTATTTATTCGATTATTATGCAAGTAATCCTTGAATGGCTTTTTGTCATTCCATACTCTCTTATGTTAGAATGATATACTGTATTTTACAACTGGTACTTCCAGAACAAAGTCCAATCTTCATTATATCAATTTCATTTATGCTTCTTCTGATCCATTCTCCTTAAGTTATATCGCAAATCAAAGTGTGTGCGACCACAAATATTTTGTGTTCATTAAAATGTTTTTGCTTGTGCTCTAATATATATCTACTCTGGTATCTGCTATAAAGTATTGGTGTGTTACTGAAAATGTCAGTAATCTAAAATATTGCTGATTTATATTGTATTTTGTGAAAATTTGTTAAAATGGCAAATATTACTAGCTTTATGGATTTCTGTTAAAATGTTTTGATGTTAGTCCTGCGTAGCTGAGTTTCAAACCACCCATTATATCTGCAGAAAAGTACTCATTTTGGAAAATAGCAGATGAAGCATTCATGCCAAAGCACTGAAGTGGAATTTCAGCTCACTTGATAGTGTGAAAGAAATGAAAATTTCAATTTCTCCAAGGTTAATATGCATTGCTAACCTGAACATGACATTCTCTGATGCATTTAAAATCATACTGAACTATATGACAACCAAACTAGTATTTCAGTAACCCAATGTTTAATTCCTATATTTATGGAGATATTCAAAATGTATTTACTTTCTCTTTGTAGATAAATAGCTGTCCCCCTCCCCACCTCCACCAAATTGCTGGTTACAGTGTGTGTTCACTAAAACATCCGATTTAAAAATCATATAAATTACAATTTAATCCCTACACATTTGCGGAAAATTTCTGCAGGATTTTATGGAGAAAATTTACATTTTTACTGTGTCTTAAGTAATAAATGATTTTAATAAGTCAATTTTTAAAATGGCTTAAGATGTAAAATCAAATGGAATTTTCATCCTAGTGGAAGAACATTAACTGCAGTAATAAGACTTCTTAAAATAATATATTAGCATACGAACACTACACATTGGTATGATATTACTTTGTCTGTTATTTTGATGGAGAGGTTAATCTGTGGGTTAAAGCCTCTGTTAAATTAGTAGTTAAACTGATGCTGCACGAATGCCAAGATCATACACATCTACAGGGAACAATATTGTGGTACTGGCACATGGGTAGCAAGACTGATACTCCTTGGGCGCTGTGCTGACCTTCCATTATAAGGCCTGAAATCGAGGCACTCACACCATACTGCATAAGACAGACTGGGACTGCCCTGGGGTCAAGGGCCAGGTTACCCAGCAATAACCAATGTTAAAGGACTGCTGATTGCCCTTAAGATCGTCCTGCTTGTGGAGAGGGCAAGAAAGAGCTGCAGCAAATGCATATGGCAGATCAGCTTCATTTAATGATCCCCAAGCTTTTGTGAAGCCAGAAGAGACAGCTTTTTCCATCAGGGAATCTCAGGCTTTTATGAGAGCAGTCTGAGCATTTATGGCAGAAGCACCAGCACGAGGTGCTCCACTGCAGATATCAGTGGAGTTGCCACATGCGCCATGGATATCTGCAGTGTTGCAAAACCATCATGCAACCAGCATGAATGCAGCCACTGCACTATTGCACCCAAGCTGACATCTGAGCACACAATACCCCATGACTCCACCCGTGCATGTTGCTTTCGATGCATCTTTCAACAGTCCAGATCACAAGGGTCACCAGCCAAGGCAGGACCTCTACTCACCATCTAGACAACTGGTTCCTCCTCCTCTTCAGCCACCACCAGCTGCTCCAGCTCACTCATGCTCAGTATCTCACATAAAGTACTCCTCTCTAGCACACTGTCTAGGTTCCCCAGGTTGGATACATTTTTGTTGGTGGCCTGTAGTAGTCACCGCAAATAGTGCTCCTGTCCTCTGCTTCAATACCCTCAAGGGAATTTCTACGACCCCATCAGAGAAACAGGACTCTCGGTCATCCTGCAGGCCTTCCAGAATTTTTTTTAAAATTGAGAACTTCGCAGTCTTCCAAATGTGACAATCACAGTGCCTGCCTCTTTAAGCTGCTGCACGACCTTAATCCTGTAGCAGTACATAAATTCCCAATTGCAATCCCAAGCTCCCAATTGCAATCATTTTTCACATTATTTAACTGAGACTGACCCTGAAAATAAATGCAGGGTCAGCATACTGACAGGTCGGTTGGCTGTGATTCCTGCACTGCCCCACTTCCGGTTAGATTTCGGTTATAGTACTAATTCTCATTCTGACTAATACCAAAGGGGTATGATTATATATTTTTTTAGTAGTTTTGCTGGATCATACATTACTAGAGGTAGAACAACATGACAGACTTCTTTGCGAGTGCCTGTTTGTTTTTCTTTGGACTTTCCCAAAACATTAACCAATACGGGGAACTTCATTTCCCTTTTAAGAATGTACTTAGCAGAGCAAGAGTCCAAAATTCAATTTGTAACCAGTGTATCCCACAATTCCACACAAAACTTACATTTAAAATACCAGAGAAAATGGCCTCGATTTTCCTGGGAAATTGGGGGTGCGTCGGGGGCGGGGTCTCCGAAAATTGGGGAAATCCAGTTCGGGTTCAGAGCCCGGCTTCCAGGAACCCGGAACCAGACTTCCAGGTTCCCCAATGACGCATCCGGGTGCGCGCGTGCCTCCCGTTTACGGAAGTCCCACCGGCAATTAAAACCAGCAGGATGATCATTTACACAGTTGTTGAGATAGTTTAAGTAGTTGATCTACTTAGTTTTCTCCATATTTTGGCAGGGGTCTGATTTTGAATCATCCTCAGCGTGTTTCCTGTGCTGTGGGAAACACTCCCTGTTGCAACAGACGTGTTTCAGCCAGCAGCCAATGAGACATTCAAATGCTCATTTGACAGATGGGGAGAAAAGGTCACTTATTGCAGCAGGGCACTCAGTCACTTCAGACAAAGTTTTGGCTGCAAGACCTTTGTGTTTTCACTGAAAATTCTTACTTTCCACTCAAAATTCTTCTGTTCAAACATATTTCACTACTTTGCGGACCCCCTCAAACTCACACCGTTAGGATGGGGAGCGCCATAGCTGCATTCACCACTTCATCCGAGGACGAGCAACATCACCAGCCACGCCAGGCACGACGTCTACCTCCGCCACTTGGAGATCCACAACACGGTGCTGCGCCACAGGCCCCTGCACAAGAGCACAGATGGCAACAACAGAGAGAGCGACGTCACAGGAGACACTACCCTCGCCACAGGGTCTACAGACCAAGGCTCAGCTTCCTGGACCTCTCTGAGGAGCAGTGCATATGGAGGCTCAGGGTCAGTCGCCAGGTAGTCGCAGACATCTGCAGCTTCCTTCATGCCGAGCTGCTCCTCCTTACCTGCCGCTGTCAAAGTCACCACTGGCCTCAACTTCTTCGCCTCCGGATCATTCCAGGATGCCACCAGGAACATCGCCGGGGTCTCTCAGTTGTCTGTACACAAGTGCATAAGGCCGGTCACCAACGGCTTGTTTCACAGGGCCTCGCAGTACGTCAACTTCCCCATGGATGACCTCAGCCAGACGGAGAGGGCAGTGGGATTCCACGCTGTGGCTGGCTTTCCATGGGTGCAGGGTGCAATCGGTTGCACCCATATAGCAATACGAGCACTTCCACATGAACCAGGACTGTTCATCAACAGGAAGGGCTATCACTCCATCAACACTCAGCAGATTTGTGACAACCGCAAAAGATTCCTTCACGTTTGCGTCAGATTCCTGGGCAGTTGCCACGGTTCCTTCATCCTCCAGGAATCCCACATCACGCCCCTCTCCCATACTGAACACCCATAAGGGCAGGCTCCTCGGGGATAAGTGATACCCCCTGCACACGTGGCTCATGACACCTCTGAGGAATCCCATCACTGAGCAACAGCATCGATATAAAGACAGCCACATCGCCACCAGGTCTACAATTGAGCATGCTATAGGGCTGCTCAAGATGCGATTTAGGTGCCTTGATTATTCTGGGGGAGGGCTTCAATACGCACCAGACAGAGTGGGATGCGTTATAGTCATCTGTTATGTCCTGCACAACATGGCACAACAGAGAGGGATGCCGCTTTAGGAAGCCCCATCCACATCTGCCACCCACATTGAGGAGGAGGAGGAGCAGGAGCAACCCATGGGCAGAGCAGCGGCTCACCTGGCAGCTCGAGAGGCCAGGGAATCACTGATATGTGAACGGTTCTCCTAACGTCAGAAAGTGTGAAGAGTCCAGTCCTCAGACCACCTGGATAGAGCAGCGCTCACACCAGCACCCCCACCCCTCCCTGCAAAAACAGTCCTGCAACTACACATACACCCACTGTAAAGTGACCCAATGGGTGGCATCAAGTGTCGCTGTTCATGGTGAACCTCAGGAAAGGGCCCTATTAGAAAAGCCAGTCAAGAATGGCCAAGATGTGACAGTAGAGGTGACAATAATAATATTTAATGTGACTTTAACAAAAAGCTAATATAAATAAAAAACATGACCAACCATCAAACACCCTTGTGCATATCCTTCATGCTTACAAAACCTTTGCCTTTCTCTTCTGACTACTTCTACATGGTGCATCCCTTGTGGCTGCAGCAGAGGGAATGGCAAGTTGCTGTTATTCATGCCCTGACCGCTTAGATGCTTTGGGCCTACGCCCTCTGGGTTTTGGTGCCCATGAGGGCCCCTCCAAAGACTGTTCCACCTGCACCTGTGCAGGGGCAGACTCGGCCACCTGGAGAGGAGGCAGCATTGTGGGTACTGGTTGAGAGGGGGGCAACGGGTAAGACGTGGGAGCACTTTGAGTGCCGTCCCCACTTCCATGTCCCCTTTCGCCATCATCCCTCTCCTGGGCCAGACCCACATCACTCCTACCACTCTGCTGGACAACAGTTTGGAGGACATGTGTGAAGCCTTGTAAGGCCAGTGCTAGTGTATCTGCCTGCCTGTTTAAGGCAGCAGAATATTGTTCACTGTGAGTCCTAACGGCCATTGTCAGGGCCTGAATGGACTCATTTGTGAGTCGTGCTTGAAGCTCAATGGAGGCTAGCCTTCTCTCCATCGCAGATATTCCTGCAATTACCCGTGACACTATCTCAGAGAGTTGCTCACGTCCCTGTGACAGTATCTCAGAGATTCCCTCCCGTACCTGTGCCACCATTCCACTCATGCAGGAGTTGGACTCCTCCATCCTCTGCACGATTGTGGAGAGTGCGCGTGGCACCTGTTCCAGCACCTCACAAATGTGCTGCTGTCCCTCGATCATTCTCCTTTTAAAGGATGGCCCCCAGGGTTCAGCATCTGCTCCAGCTGAGCAGAGCCTGGAGAGGAGTGCTCCCACCGACGCGGACTCTCCACAGCTGCCCCTGCCACCAGTGTCTGCTCGTGCTCACAACTGTGTGGTAACTCACCAGGTGCCAACCCAACTAACTGAGGACTAGGACCCACCGAGGTGTGAGCATCTGCACTGGTGGCTGGCTCGCTCAGATGTGACGGTCACCCTCAGGGGCCGGCAGGTCCTCTGAGGAATCGCCCTCTGCTGTCACAGTGGTCGCTGAAGGTCCGGTAAGAGAACAGAAGGCAATAGCAAGCATGATCACAGATGTGTCATGTTGCGATGAGCATACTGAGGTGTTGAAGATGCCAAGCATTGTTAACATCAGTTCATATTGTGTGTGCTGAATGTTAAAGTTATGTCACCAGAAGTTTGTCGGGTGCCAGTCTCGGTGTCCCCGACGGACAGGCACTCAAGGGTTCGGCTGAGCTCCAGTGCCTCCTGCTCCGCGTCTGTGAGGACGACGATTTGTTGTGGCCCCCCCTCCAGTCCTCACCCTCTCCTGTGCATTCTGAGCTCTCTTCTCCTAGAAGGGGAGAAAGAACAGACGTGTGAGTGAATGATGGTGACGTGGCCAACCGATGACTGCATTAGTTTGGGTGAGGCTGACTGTGAAAGAGATGCATCAGAGGGTGAGTATGAGACATAGCCATGACATTGTATGAGGATTGGGTTGAGTGGTAGTGGTGTGGTGAGTAATGGGGAGGTGAGGAAGTGCTGAGGAAGTGCAGGTAAGTTGAGGATGAGCCTTAAGTGGGTGTGAGGAGTGATGTGATAGAGTAGTGTTGGCAGTGCAGAATGAGTTGGGGGGTGGGGGCGGTGATGTGGAAGACAGAATGTAGGAGAACGAGTAAGTGTACTCACTTTGGCTGACCTAGTTGGGTCATTGAAGCGCTTCCTGCACTGGATCCAGGTGTGGGAGATGTTGCTGCTGCTGATGACCTCCTTTGCCACCTCGAGCCAGGCTTTCTTGGTGGTAGAGGCAGGCCACTTCCTCCCGTCCACCAGGTAGAAGGCATCCCTCCTCCTCCTCACCCCATCCAGCAGCACCTGGAGTGAGGCATCATTGAATCTTGGAGCAGCCTTGCCCCTGTGCTGCTCCATTATGGTGTGTGGATGTTTGCTCCAGGAAAAGCCATTGGAGGACTGCCCCTTTAAATAAAGCCCCTCCAGCTGACATCCTGTGATGTGGGTGCGCAGTCCGCCCGCTGCGCAGCTTTTGGACGGCAAACCCGGAAGCCACGTTAAGTGGCTCCAATTGACTTGCGATCGTGTGCGAAAGGGACATTTTTTATTGGGCGGGTCACCCATGCGTCCAATCACCACCCCCCGCCCCTCCCCCCCCCCGCTGCCATCCCACCGCCACTCTAATCGGGGCCAATATCTCATTTAAACTATGGATGGCTATTCCTTCAAAACAGCCGTTGTGTGGTAGCAACCCCTGAACCTTCACTAATTACTTGTTTCAATTATGATAATGGCAATACAGATACACATGAGGGAGAAGTATTCAAATTTTTAAGGGTTGTTTTGGGGGAGTCCAAAGAAAATAGAATGAAGTTTGGGTTTCTGGCAAAGCTGAATCTCAATGCCAATTATGTGACACACATACCACTATAGATTAATCTGCCAGGAAGTACAGATACAAAACTACTACCAGAGAATTAGGCACAGATCATTGAGAATCAGATGCCCACCCATTAAATCAGCAACTATTTTTGCTAAATTAAAAAAAAACTCTCTATCACTGAGACTGCAGTTACAACAGTCTATGATATTGAAGACACTTGTGCCAACAAAGGTAAAATGACAAGTCAATTTTGAAGGCCATTTTGTCCTTTTGTGCATGAGTGCTACTATTTTATTTAAAGTAAGAAACATATCTGTCCTCACAATGTCTGAATTAGGGCAAACTAAATATACAGTAAATTGTTCTGAGCTGATCTGTTATGGGTCACTTTGTGATTAAAATTCAATTTAGTGTTGATGTAAATGCTTTTTAAAAAAAAACAAGCACAGAAATGTTTTGAAAGTGTCATCCTAGATTGTGACTATAAAATCACAAACTGGGAGATGGGGGAATTTTTCTCCATGATCCCACCCAAAATTATTGGGACCGCATTACAAATCGTGGAACAGTGCTTGGGTCTGTCATTCCACTCGTGTTACTGCTGCTTCCTAGGGCTGTCATGGGGAAAGGTGGCAGTGAGTCCCGGGAAGTGGTGGTAACTACCCTGAGATGGCCCCATGGAGGTAGAGGGCCTTGTAGTGACCTCCTCCCCCTTCATTCTGTCCCCAGTGACTTACCGATTAAAGGCTTTTAACCCACTAAGGCCTTCAATGAGTCTTTGTTTCACATCTTCAGAACACTCTGCTTCTTTAAGGCCCATTTCTGGATCTTCTGGTGCTACAGCAGGTCCATCTTTCCTCCTTCACTCTTCAGGCTCCCTCTTGATGGTAGGAATCCCGCCTGGAACCCACCGTGCATACATAATGAGGCCCGATCCAGGAAAATTGGTTGGGGCTGGGGTGTTTACAGAGGGGGCAGGCAGAAATCCCACCACACTAGAACTCCTCCCCAAAGAGGAGAATCCTTCCAAGGTTTGTATTATTTTGGGTAATGATGAAGAAAGCTCCAGGCAACCTCCCAGTAGCATAAGCCCCACATAGAGCCAGGTAGATTGATGTAACTGTGAGCTGTTGCACCTAGCCCATCAACCTGAGACATATACCCAAAGTGCTAAAAGTAGGAATCACAGCATGTACCAGACTATAAGCAGCTTTTATAAAATGGATAAATACAGTGACCCCCTAACAGAGACATTGCTGCACAGAAGCTGTTTTTTGTTGAATATACACTGGGATTCATGTGTTTATCGAGATTGTATTATGGATCCAATTATTATGAAATATATAGATTATGAAATATAGAGATATATAATGACAATCACAGAAGTAAATTAAAAAAAAATAAAAGCCACTCTGACTAGTGTGTGAGCCGAATTCAGTTTCTCTTTATCCAAGGTTGGTCATTGTTTTTTATATATATATATATATATATATATATATTATAAATCATTATGACAATTCTGAACAATCATAAGTGTCCATTCTAACCTTCAGAAAACACTCCGAAAACAGAGAAACCTATCTACAATTCACACTCTCAACAAGACAGCTTCTGATTCTCATGGAATCTCTCTTTACTTTCTCTAGACAGGTCCGTGAAAGTTATTATTCACGTATCTGGATACTTAATTCCACATTGATGGTACATTTAGGAGAGTCGTCCCTGTGTGCCGGATCTCTGGCCTCACTTAAAGGGAGAGACACATCTCCGCCTAACCCTACTAAGTTGTATTTAAAATATCTGGCTTTTGGGGAGTCAGCGCTGATGAATTGTGTACTGAGTGCAGGAAAGTTTTGGAGTGCAGGCTCTTTTCTGTTAAGAAATAGATTGAGGCTGTCAGAACTGATGTCATTTGTGACCTTTAACAGTTGTCAAAGATGAAAGACCTTCATTGCTTTCTCTCTGGGGTGATTTGGAGCCAACCAGTGAAATTAGAATGTTAATCTGGCTTTATCCTATGTGTATCGATTGTTAGTCGACCTGCATTGGCACAGCAAACAAGATACAAGGTAAGAATTCTACCTACTTTTGCAATCAATTCTTTTATTTTCCAACTTCTATTAATGTTGCACCTAGAGGACAGCGAGTTTACAGCAACTATGTACATGACACATTTGTGTCGATAAATGCCAGCTCTCATCAAATAGGTTAGTGAGCCTTGTAGAGCCTCTGCATTCATGGTCTCGCACACATTTATTTTACTGGCAGCAGTTACATTTCACTAGCTATATAATTTGCAGCGGTGCGAAATGTCAAGTCGCCATCCCCGTAACCCAACCTTGCGTTCCATGTTTTGACTTAAAAATGTTTAAATTATCAACAGCATCTCTCAGCTAAACAGGTAATCCAAGGTTGACTAATATCCGCGGGAAATCAATTAATCTCCACGAGCCATTAAACTTCAGCGTATACAAAAATTCCCATTGATTTCGTGCCTATTCGCAAAAATCCATGAACATTAAATAGCAGCTTCTGTTAAATGGTTAGAGCATTGGACTGTCAACTGGGCAATCACTGGTGTTTTCTAAATGTTTCCTCTGCCTGCAGGCCAGCAATATGTACTGTGCATATAAAGTGTACTTTTAATTAATAGGAAAGAAATGACAGTACAGTAGACTTCATATAAATTGATCCCTAACCCAAATATGGATTTCTAATGTACCAAACCATATCCTGTGCGGTCCTGTGCAGAATTATTGATCCAAACATAATATTCAAACACTAATTATGGATTGAACCATAAACGTTCCCCGCCTACTCAATTTTACTGTTAGCTCGTACAATGTGATGCTGAAAAATAAAATTCTATTATTTTTGTGTAATGCTACTTAAAAATCCAAATTACTGTAATATTAATCTCAAAGTACTAGAATAAACACCGAAAACATAATGGCCTGGCCGCTCCTAATCTCTTGCTATAACTTTGGCAGGAGTCCATTGGAAGCCCCAGAGAGATGCCGTGCATGCCCCTTTGCAGCAATTTGCACCCTTTCTCCGGGAATTCTGCCGATATCTCACCAAAGTTATGGCAGGAGATTCTGAAAACCACCATAGAATTTCAGGGCCAATATTATATAAAATAGAGTACTCTAAACACTATAGGGTTAATTTTCCAACTTAGCACTTTTGTGCAAAGCTTCGCATGACAGAAGCATATGTCAGAAAAATTTGGGTGCAAAGGTCAGTATACCCGATTATCGCAGCCAATTTTTCTTGACAGACGTTGACTTGGTCTTAGGACAATTTTAGCATATTGTCTATCCTACATTCGAAGCTTTAGTGGTAATCTTTCAAAATTGGCTAAATTGGCTAAATTGTTTCTTTCATTCAGAATTCTAACAATCCTGTGTAAGCCTCTTGTTTTGAATTGTCCGCTTTGCATTAACATATGATATGTTTTCATTTGAGTTCATTTAAAGTGCTTTCAGACATCCTGAGGTTATGAAAAGCAAGTCTTTCTTTCTTGTTGTGCTGGAATTATGGTAGAGTCATTCCTAACTCCTCAGTTTCTTCAGATCGAGAATTAAGACTACCAACTGAGTCTGTCAGCAACACAGTTCAGTTTTTTAAGGCCCTGGCGGATGCTACATCAACACATTTGGACAATTCAGGCAAACAGTCGATCACCATAGGATTGCAAATGGGTGAAGTGATTGAAGGGTAGCATGAAGAAAATCTACTGAATTACTTAGCTAAACACTATGCTCACACTTTAAGCTGAAATTGCTGGAACTGAATTAATCTATGACCGTTCACAACTGTCAGAGATGGTGCTTTCACTCAACTGGACTTAAATCTGAATCTCTAAAGGGCAAGGGTAGAAGCTGAGACAAATGTCTTGCGGCAAAGGCAATCATTACACAAGAGAAATATCCTAAAATTATCCTTAGTATGTAAGTCAAGTATATTTGTTCTCAGTTAAAGCTGATTAATAATAATTTCAATGAACATTGTGACCTTTAACAATTGTCAGAAAGAATAGTCCCTTTCACTGGTCTGTATCGCTCAGGCTGAAACTAACACAAGGTGCCCCATTCAAGCAGAAATGGCAATTATGTAAGAAAAATAATTACGTATTTCATTAACTGGGTTCAGTATTTAAATTATGGACATCCATAGCCTACAACTAGAAAGATAACAGCACATAAATAGTAATTTAAAGCTGAAATTCAGTGACACCTTTTAGATTATCTATTAAAATTAAACTTGTTTTCTGAACATATACTGTTTTGTTAAGCTGATTGTTAAGCTGATAGATCCCCAAGGATCTATCCTTATTCCCCTCCTATTTCTCGTCTACATGCTGCCCCTTGGCGGCATCATCCGAAAACAAGTCAGGTTCCACATGTACGCTGACGACACCCAGCTCTACCTCACCATCACCTCTCTCGACCGCTCCACTTTCGTTCATTTGTCACACTGCTTGTCCGACATCCAGTAATGGATGAGCAAAAATTTTCTCCAAATAAATATTGGGAAGACCGAACCCATTGTCTTTGGTCCCCGTCACAAACTTTGTTCCTTAGCCATCGACTCCTTCCCTCTCCCTGGCCGCTGTCTGAGGCAGAACCAGACCATTTGCAACCTTGGCATCCTATTTGACCCTGAGATGAGCTTCCAACCCCATATCCGCTCAATCACCAAGACCGTCTACTTTCACCTCCAAAACATCGCATGTCTCCGCCCCTGCCTCAGCCCATCTGCTGCTGAAACCCTCATCCATGCCTTTGTTACCTCTACACTCGACTATTCCAATGCTTTCCTGGCTGGCCTCCCATCCTCCACCCTCCATAAACTTGAGCTTATCCAAAACTCTGCTGCCCGTATCCTAACTCGCACCAAATCCCATTCACCCATCACCCCTGTGTTCGCTGACCTACATTTGCTCCCGGTCCGGGAACGCCTCAATTTTAAAATTCTCATCTTTGGTTTCAAATCACTCCATGGCCTTGCCCCTTCCTATCACTGTAACCTCCTCCAGCCCTACAACCCTCAAAGATCTCTACAGTCCTCCAATTCTAGCCTCTTGCACTGATTTTAAACACTCCATCAGTGGCGGCCGTGCCTTCAGCTGCCTAGGCCCTAAGCTCTGGAATTCCCTCCCTAAACCTCTCCGCCTCTCTACCTCTCTCTCCTTTTTTAAGATGCTCCTTAAAACCTACCTCTTTGACCGAGCGTTTGGTCACCTGTCCTAATATCTCCTTATGTGGCTTGGTGTCAAATTTTGTTTGATAACGCTCCTGTGAAGCACCTTGGGACGTTTTACTCCGTTAAATATAAATGCAAGTTGTTGTTGTTGTTGTTGTTGTTGTTGTTGTTGTTTGATTGGTTCAGAAGCTATTTGGATTTTGCAGCATAAATCAAGCTGTGCTTTTGTGTGTTTTAGTGCTTTATGCCACTGACCTCCATTATACACAGCTAGTTTCTGGCTCTAATTGACAGGATATGGTGGGACAGAGCAGAGGTTAGTCATATTTGTTCCAGAGCTGCCTCAGTCAATTTTAGTGACATCACTAAGATTATATTATCAACCTTTAGGATATAATAAATACTCGATACCCCATATTATGAAGGATATTTTATTTTTGTGCACCAGGACACAAGGTTATTCCTTGCCTTGTAAATGTATTTAACTATAAATAACTGGAGACGTCTGTAAATTGCTTACTCAGATCTCTAAGTCCTGTCCTCCTGCGTGTCAGGGATTGCAATTGTAAGGCATTCACAGTTTATGAGGTGGAGTTTGGGAGCTGCATTTTGTTATAAAGTTGGAGTGGCCAACCTTCCAAAGCTCAAGAGCAGAAAGAAGAAGAGGACCGAATATCTGTGGCCCTCCCAATGCTCTCCTCCTGTAACCCAGGCAGGGTGGGGCTCTGATTTGCTAGATCCTGGCCTAACATCGGAGTTTTCTGATTATCCTGACCCTCCGCCTGTCTCAAACAAAACCATCGATGCAGGGCAGGGTGCAGATAATCAACACCAGAAGTTCTTGCTTCTCCAGCTCTCAGATCAACCTGGGGTACCCTGGGCAGCAGGGTACCAGTCTGTTAAATGCAGGAAGTGGGCCCCACCTAGGGGTTCAGGAACGGATTATAACCTGGACCCTGAATAAAATGCAGGACTTTAAAAAAAAATTAAACATGATCCCTTTACTAGGGACAATTCACAGATCTTTCTGGGGAGAACCAGCAATCCCCCCACCTTTCCAGAACTGGCAAGTTGCACCACAATTTGTGGCCTCTTTGGCAGACAGGCACCACAGATGCGCCCTCAATGGTGTGTGTGCTCGCCATGTAAATAGAGGGTAAGCACAGTGGCAGAAGTCCCAAGTGGATGCGTCCCCTGCAGATAGTTGGCTCTAAATTGTCACAAGAGCCATCCATTTTAAATTGACTGTATCACTATGCTTACATATAATCTCACCGTATCTACACACAGACGATAGAAGACATTTTGAAACTTAGCCCATCAATGTGACTTTTGAGTTGTTTTGTTTCCAGCTATTGATTTGAAATCCAGGTTGTATTCTCTCATTCTCTCACATCCCTCTTGCCTCTCATTGTTTCTTTCCCTTATTCCTTTTTTTTTCCTGTCTCACACCCCTTCTCCCACTCGCCCTTTCATATTCCCTCTCTCCTTGTCTCTTTCCTCTCCATCATTTCCTATTTCCCTGTCCTTCTTATTGCCTTGCCTGTCTCTTTCACATACCCTCCGTCTCTTCATTCCACCATTTCATTTTCCACTTTCTCATTCCTTTGCTCTTTCATTTTCTGTCTTTTTTTCCCCCTCGTTTTTCTTACTCTCTTAGTCTTACACTCCCTTTCTTCTTGTTTCACTTATCCCTTGTTTCCCCTTCCTCTCATTCCCACTCTCTCTAACATTGTTACCAGTGGTGGCTTTTTGTCTCATAAACCCAAGCGATGCCCCCATTTCTGGCAACACCATTTGGCTTTTTTTTTCTGCTGTAGAGGCTGGTAGAGTTGACGCTTTGTGCTTCTGATGGCATTAGTTCCCCATTTGCTCCCTTGCTGGGTTCTGGCCTGGTTCATTGCTTAAGAACTGAGTCTATGTGGCAGGCCCTCTGCTGGATACATGGTGCATTCAGGCTGAAATTTATTAGCCTATATTACAATCAATTCAAAATATAGATTAGCTGGGTCAGAATACAAGGAAGGTGGCTGATTGGGACCTTTGTTATTCTAAAGCTCTCACATCAGGATTGAGTGTGTGGATAAGGTAACTGATCAAAGCATTCAAAGAGTCACACTTCAGGCACAAAATAGCCACTTTCAGTTCACAAAATGCCAGTTGGCCCCTCCTGCGACAAAAAGTTATCTTTATTATAAACAATGTTTACAAACTGTAAGCCCCAGAATGTCATACAAACTCCAGATTGAAGACTTATGCAGATCCAGCAGTACTTGGGCAGAAGCACTAATAGCTTTATTGAGTAATCATGCATATCATATCTATATTCCATTATTGTTAGAACTCAGCATAATGCTACTGTAATATATTAAATTACCTCATAAACACAAATGTGACAAAAAGTAGGTTAAGGGCAAAATGTGATTAGCTGTGCACACCCATTAACTAATTCTCCTGGTTTACAAAGCAAGCACATTCCAGTTTCTTTGCAAAGTGAGAGGATGGGGCAATTCTGGTGGGAGTGCGGCAGAAAGGCTGAAAACTCGGCTGGGACGTGGATATGCCAGTTCCAACCTTCAAGCCTCCACCCATCCCTTGGTGCAGAGGGAGTGGGGTCAGAACTGGGAGTTCCTACGTTGGGAACTCTCACAACCTCAGCCTTTCAGAGGCCTGGAGGAGCAATGGCGGCTGAAGTGCTTGGTCAGAAAAGGCGAACTGGCGGCTACTCCAGTGAAAGTGGAGGTTCAGGCCTGTAACGATGATTATATGGGTTCAGGTAAGGATAAATTTATAAATCTAAAGAGAAAAGTCAAGGCCATGGAGCAGTGTAGTGATTTAGGTAAAGAGAAACAGAATGGGCTCAATTTTGAAATGGTGGCGGGTTGGCAGCAGGGGTGGGGGGGGGGGGGAGTTGAAGGTGCCTGTGGCAAACCCGAATAAACAAAATTTACTGTTTCGGACGTGATCGCAATGTATTTGATGGTGATTAAAGTTCTTTCCAGGTTTAGCGTCCGGTAGCCAGCCTGATTGTCAGGCTGGCTGCCGACAGGAGCTGCAATGCTGAGGGGGGGGGAGAGAAAGAAAGAGAGCGAGACATCATTTGGTGCTGGAACAGACGATCGGGTTGGGTGGGGGGGGGGGGGAAGAGTGGAAGATCGGGGGGAGAGTGGAAGATCGGGGGGGGAGAGGGGTAGATCGAGGAGGGAGAGTGGAAGATCGAGGGGGGAGAGTGGAAGATCGAGGGGGGAGAGTGGAAGATTGGGGGAGATCGGGAGGGTGTAGAGAGGGAGATCGGGGGGGACATCAGGGGTGGGTGAAGAGGAGTAGATTGGGGGAGAGGGGAAGATGGGGGGAGAGTGGAAGATTGGGGGGGGAGACGAGAAGATCAGGGGGGAAAGAGTGGAAGATCGGGGGGGGAGAGGGGAAGATCGGAGGGGGAGAGGCGAAGATCGGGGGGACATCGGGGGCTGAAGGGGGGGAGGTCAGGGGGACATCAGGAGGGTGACGAGGGGGAGATTGGGGGGACATCGGGGGGGCGGTGAAGAGGGGGAGATCAGAGAGGGAGACATCGGAAATCGGAGCAGGGTGAAAAGGTAGGTTGATTTTGTGTTTTAACTTCGTGCAATGGTTTTTTATTTACTTTATCTTGTTTCTTTTTGCCTGATCCAGCCCTCAGGCGTGAATCAGCAGCCATGGGAAAGCCTCCCAGGTAAGTTAAAAATTGTTCTAACTCCCTAATATGTCACAAGTAAAGTGCCTAAAGTACTTCAATAAGGTACGTTTGGATCTTTAACTATCGTCCCTCCGGCTTTAATTGCCTGCGGGACTTCTGGATT
The DNA here is from genome assembly GCF_035084215.1 of Heptranchias perlo. NCBI lineage: Eukaryota > Metazoa > Chordata > Chondrichthyes > Hexanchiformes > Hexanchidae > Heptranchias > Heptranchias perlo. The sequence continues at coordinate 48,285,400 of NC_090329.1, forward strand.
CGGGACGCCCGCGCGCACACAGATGCGTCCATGGGGAAATCGGAAGTCGGCGCTTTGGAGCCGGCTTCCGAAACCGCTCTGCATTTCTGCAATTTTCGTAGCCCCCTGCCCCCAACGCATCCGCAATTTATGTGTAAAATAGAGCCCAATGCGCCAGAAAGGGACAGAGAGTTCATAGAATCATAGAAGGTTACAACACGGAAGGAGGCCATTCAGCCCATCGAGTCCACCCAGCTCTATGCAAGAGCAATCCATCTAGTCCCACCGCCCCGCCCTATCCCCATAGCCCTGCAAATTTTTTCATTTCAAGTTCCCTTTTGAAGGCCATGATTGAATCTGCCTCCACCACCTCCTCGGTCAGTGCATTCCAGATCCTAACCACTCGCTGTGTAAAAAAGTTTTTCCTCATGTCACCTTTGGTTCTTTTGCCAATCACCTTAAATCTATGCCCTCTGGTTCTTGAGCCTTCTGCCAATGGGAACAGTTTCTCTCTATCCACTCTGTCTAGACCCTTCATGATTTTGAACACCTCTATCAAATCTCCTCGCAACCTTCTCTATACCAGGGAGAACAATCCCAGCTTCTCCAGTCTATCCATGTAATTTAAGTCCCTGATCCCTGATCATTCCAGTAAATCTCCTTTGCACCCACTCTAAGGCCTTCACATCCTTCCTAAAGAGCGGTGCCCAGAACTGGAGACAATACTCCAGTTGTGGCCGAACCAGTGTTTTATAAAGGTTCATCATGACTTCCATACTTTTGTACTCTATGCCTCTATTTATAAAGCCCAGAACCCCATATGCTTTTTTAACCGCTTTCTCAACCTGCCCTGTCACCTTCAACGATTTATGCACATACACCCCCAGATCCATCTATTCCTCCACCCCTTTTAGAATTGTGCCCTGTAGTTTATATTTCTAGTTCAACAGTAATAGTGCAACAATAAATGGCACAGAAAACTAAATACCGCAGAAAGCCTAGAGTAGTGTAGAAAGTACAGGGATGACATAAAAAAGGAAATAAGGAAAGCTAAGAGAGAGCATGAAAAAATATTAGCTAGTAAGATTAAAGAAAACCCAAAGATGTTTTATCAGTACATTAAGAACAAGAGGATAGCTAAGGAAAAGGTGGGACCTATCAGGGATGATAAGGGTAACTTGTGTGTAGAAGCAGAGGATGTGGGTAGGGTTTTAAATGAATATTTTGTCTCCGTATTCACAAAGGAAAGGGATGATCCGGACATAGTAGTTAAAGAGGAGAGGTGTGAAATATTGGATAAGGTAAACATAACAAGAGAGGAAGTACTAGAGGGACTGGAATCCTTGAAAGTTGATAAGTCACCAGGGCCGGATGAATTGTTTCCTAGGCTATTGAAGGAAGCCAGGAAGGAAATAACGGATGCTCTGAGGATCATTTTCCAATCCTCACTAGATACAGGGGAGGTACCGGAGGACTGGAAGACTGCAAATGTAGTACCATTGTTTAAAAAGGGTACGAGGGAAAGACTGAACAATTATAGACCGGTCAGTCTTACCTCGGTGGTGGACAAACTATTAGAATCAATGTTGATTGATAGGATAAACTGTCACTTGGAAAGGCATGGTTTAATCAGGGATAGCCAACATGGATTTGTTCAGGGAAGGTCATGCCTTACAAATCTGATTGAATTCTTTGAGGAAGTGACAAGGAAGATTGATGAGGGTAATGCAGTGGAGGTTGTCTACATGGAATTTAGTAAGGCATTTGACAAGGCCCCACATGGCAGAGTGGTCAGAAAGGTAAAAGCCCATGGGATACATGGAAATGTGGTGAATTGAATCCAAAATTTGCTCAGTAACAGGAAACAAAGGGTAAAAGTTGATGGATGTCTTTGCGAATGGAAATCCGTTTCCAGTGTTGTGCCACAGGGCTCAGTGTTGGGTCCCTTGCTGTTTGTGGTATATATTAATGATTTGGACTTGAATGTAGGGGGCATGATTGGTAAATTTGAAGATGACACAAAAATTGGCCGTGTAGTTGATAGTGAAGAGGATAGCTGTAGACTCCAAGAAGATATCAATGGGTTGGTGGAGTGGGTGGAAAAGTGGCAAATGGAGTTCAACCCGGAGAAGTGTGAGGTAATGCACTTAGGGAGGGCAAACAGTAAAAGGAAATATGGAGTAAACTGGAATATATTGAGGGGTAGAGGAAGTGAGAGACCTTGGAGTGCATGTGCATATGTCCCTGAAGGTGGCAGTACAAGTAGATAAGGTTGTGAAGAAGGCATATGGAATGCTCTCTGTTATTAGCCGAGGTATAGAATACAAAAGCAGGGATGTAATGATAGAACTGTATAAAACGCTGGTAAGGCCACAGCTGGAGTATTGTGCGCAGTTCTGGTCACCACATTACAGGAAGAATGTAATTGCTCTGGAGAGAGTGCAGAGAAGATTTACAAGAATGTTGCCAGGGCTTGAAAATTGCAGCTACGAGGAGAGATTGGATAGGCTGGGGTTGTTTTCCTTGGAGCAGAGGAGGCTGAGAGGAGACTTCATTGAGGTGTACAAAATTATGAGGGGCCTGGATAGAGTAGATAGGAAGTACCTGTTTCCCCTAGCGGAAAGTTCAAGAACGAGAGGACATAGAGTTAAGCTGATTGGCGGAAAGATTAGAGGGGACATGAGGAAAAACCTTTTGACCCAGAGGGTGGTGGGTGTATGGAATTCTCTGCTCGAATTGGTTGTAGAGGCAGGGACCCTCAACTCTTTTAAAAAGTACCTAAAGTGCTGTAAGCCGCAGGGCTATGGACCGGGTGCTAGAAGGTGGGATTAGAATGGGCACCTGGTTGTTCTTCGAGCCGGCGCGGACACAATGGGCCAAATGGCCCCCTCCTGTGCTGTATCTTTTCTATGGTTGTATGGTTCTATGAATCAGTAAACAAGGTCAAATCAGGGGAAAATAGTAAAAAGTTAAAATTAAAGGTGCTTTATCTGAATGCATGAAGCATTCGTAACAAGATAGAAAAATTAATGGATGGCACAAATAGAGATAAATGGGTTTGATCTGGTAGTCATTAATGAGAAGTGGTTGCAAGGTGACCAATGTTGGGAACTAAACATTCCAGGGCACCTGATTTATCAAAGAGACAGACAAACGGAAAAGGAGGGGGGATAACCCTGATAATAAAGGATAAGATAAAGGCAATAGTGAGAAAGGATCTTGGCTCGGAAGATCAGGATGTAGAATCTGTATGGGTGGAGATAAGAAGTAACAAGGGGCAGAAAACACTGGCGGGAGTAATTTATAGGCCACCTGAAAGTAGTTATACTGTTGTACAGAGTATTAATCAAAAAATAAGAGGGGTTTGTAACAAGGATAATGCAATAATCATGGGGGGACTTTAATTTTCATATAGACTGGGCAAACCAAATTGGCAAAAATAGTTTGGAGGACAAGTTCAAGAATGCATTTGGGACAGTTTCATAGGACATTACATTGTGGAACGAACCAGGGAACAGGCTATTTTAGATCTTGTCTTGTGTAATGAGACAGGGTTAATTAGTAATCTCATAGAAAGGGATCCTCTGGGAAGAAATGATCATAATATGATAGAATTTAACATTGAGTTTGAGAGTGACGTACTTAAGTCTGAAAGTAGAGTCTTAAACTTAAACAAAGCCAATTACATAGGTATGAGGGGCAAGTTGGCTAAGGTTGATTGGGAAATTAGATTAAAAGATATGATGGTAGATAAGCAATGGCGAACATTTATGAAATATTCCATAATTCTCAACGAATATACATTCACTTGGGAATAAAAACTCCACGGGAAAAGTGATCCAACTGTGGCTAACTAAAGAAGTTAAGGATAGTATTAGAGTAAAAGAAAGAAGAGCAGCAAGCCTGAGGATTGGGAAAGTTTTAGAAACCAGCAAAGGATGACCAAAAAATTGATAAAGAGGGAGAAAATAGAATGTGAGAGTAAACTAGCAAGAAATATAAAAACAGATTGTAGGAGATTCTACAAGTATGTAAAAAGGAAGAGAGTAGCGAAAGTAAATGTGGGTCCCTTAGAGGCTGAGACAGGAGAAATTATAATGGGAAAACAGGAAAATGGAAAGAGATGATAAACAAATATTTTGTATCTGTCTTCATAGACACAAAAAATACCAGAAATAATGGGGAACCAAGGGTCTAACGAGAGTGAGGAACTTAAAGCAATTAATATTAGTAAAGAAAAAGTACTGGAGAAATTAATGGGATTAAAAGCCAACAAATCCCCGGGACCTGATGGCCTACATCTTTGGGCTCTAAAAGAGGTGGCTGCAGAAATAGTGGATGCAATGCTTGTGATCTTCCAAAATTCCCTAGATTCTGGAGCGATCCCAGTGGATTGGAAGGTAGCAAATGTAACACCGCTATTCAAGAAAGGAGGGAGAGAGAAAACAGGGAACTACAGGCCAGTTAGCCTGACATCAAATGCTGGAATCTATTATGAAGGACGTAATAATGGGACACTTAAAAAATCGTGATATGATTAGGCAGTCAACATGGTTTTACGAAAGGGAAATTGTGTTTGACAAATCTATTGAAGTTTTTTGAGGATGTAACTAGCAGGGTAGATAAAGGGGAACCAGTGGATGTAGTATATTTGGATTTTCAAAAGGCATTCGATAAGGTACCACACAAAAGGTTGTTATATAAGATAAGGGTTCATGGGTTTGGGGGTAATATATTAGCATAGTTAGAGGATTGGTTAATGGACAAAAAGCAGAGATTAGGAATAAACAGGTCATTTTCAAGTTGGCAGGCTGTAACTAGTGGAGTGCCGCAAGGATCAGTGCTTGGGCCTCAGCTATTTACAATCTATATTAAAGACTTAGATGAAGGGACTGGGTGAAATGCATCCAAGTTTGCTGACGATACAAAGCTAGGTGGGAAAGTAAGCTGTGAGGAGGACACAAAGCGTCTGCAAAGGGATATAGACAGGTTAATTGAGTGGGCAAGAAGGTGGAGTATAATGTGGGGAAATGTGAGATTATTCACTTTGGTAGGAAGAATAGAAAAACAGAATAATTTTTAAATGGTGAGAAACTATTAAATGTTGGCATTCAGAGAGATTTGGGTGTCCTTGTACATGAAGCACAAAAAGTTAACATGCAGGTACAGCAAGCAATTAGGAAGGAAATGGTATGTTGGCCTTTATTGTGAGGGGATTGGAATACAAGAATAAGGAAGTCTTGCTGCAATTGAACAGGGCTTTGGTGAAACTACACCTAGAGTACTGTATATAGTTTTGGTCTCCTTACCTTGCCTTAGAGGCAGTGCAATGAAGATTCACTAGATTGATTCCTGGGATAAGAGGGTTTTCCTATGAGGAGATATTGAATAGAATGGGCCTATATTCTCTGGAGTTTAGAAGAATGAGTGGTGATCTCATTAAAACATATAAGATTCTGAGAGGGCTTGACAGGGTAGATGCTGAGAGGTTGTTTCCTCTGGCTGGAGAGTCCAGAACTAGGGGGCATAGTCTCAGAGTAAGGGATCGGTCATTTAAGACTGAGATGAGGAGGAATTTCTTCACTCAGAGGGTTGTGAACCTTTGGAATTCTCTACTCCAGAGGGCTGTGGATGCTCGGTCGTTGAGTTTATTCAAGGATGAGATAGATAGATTTTTGGACTCTAATTGAATCAAGGAATATGGGGATTGGGTGAGAAAGTGGAGTTGAGGAAGAAGATCAGCCAATGATCTTATTGAATGGCGGAGCAGACTCGAGGGGCCGTATGGCCTATTGCTGCTCCTCTTTCTTATGTTCTTAAGTTCTTATCAGGGTGCACAGAACACCCATCTCCTGAACTTACCACAGTCCAAAAAACATGCAGACACACCAGTGGCTTTGATGAGGTCTGCTCACTGCATGCCAAAGTTCATTGTTTTCAACATTATAAAGGTGGGACCAGGTTATCAGTTCAAGCTCATGACTGCAGCATCAAAAAACGTTCATGGAGTTTAGCTGACGTGGGCCAATACCATTGTCTCAGGAAAGAGATGGCAGGGCTGCAGCGGATGTGAACACTGTCAGAGTGGCTAAGCATGAGACAGCATGACCCTAGAGTGAACAGCAGGGGCCCACAGAATATAGCATGGAGGTAGGGAGCAGTTTGCGGTGTTTGGGTGGGAGGCAAGAGCAGAACATAGAGCAAGTTGTGATGAGAGGAAAGGAACTGAGTTAACATATTTCAGGTAAGATATCAGGGACGGATGAAACACAGCTAACCTCGAGTACTTGGGTCAGGCTTCATTTGGAGGAGCAGGCAGAGGTGAAGTACTTGGGATGTTCCTTCATGGGAAAGGGGCAACGGAGTAGGAGCACTCTGGGTGAGCCTGGGAAGAAGCAGAGACTGAACAGAGTAGTTAAAATGTCTCAAATACAAGATCAATGGCAGGGGAAATGGAAAACTTTCATGGTGGTCAGAACTGGGTTGAATTTTTTTCAATTATCTGATTAAACTGTGGTGTCATGTGAGGAGGATGGACCAGTGCTGGGATCTGATTAGTTTGTGAAATCAAGTGGTTGGACCAATCAGTTCACTGAACCTCCAATGTTAATCATATGCCCTATTATATTATGAACACACAGACTGATTTTTTTAAATATAGATAGATTTAAAATAAATGTAATACCTTGATTATAAAAGGTAAATGACCTGTGCTACATCTATTATTACTTACCAATAAAATCTCCATGCTTTTTCCTAGTATTTGTCAACTATCCAAATCTTTTCTTTACATAGTTAATAGCCTTCATTTCACATCTCATTTGTAGAGCTCGAAACAGTTGTGACTGTGCACAACTGCTTGATCACATCAGCCGGGATTCCATGACTTAACAATGCTAATGTAAGAATGCTTCAGTGAAGCAGAAAAAAAGATTTTCACCATCATTAGTAATTCAACAAATTTTCCTGTTCATAAATGTTGGCTCATGGCATCAATCTTATAAGAATTTATTTGATAATACTGTGCAAAAGAGTTACTAAATGGGATACATATTGTAACATCTCTTCCATGTATTACATGAGTTTATTCTTCATGTTAATTGTCATTGAGAGCAGAAGATAAATCACAATTTAAAAGCAAGAAGGTTTTTTATAAATAAAAGGTTCTGACCTCTCATCTATGAAAAAGGGTTTGGCAAATACACAGCCACAACAAGAAATGAAAGGGACACACCAGTGAACATGAAGAAAAAGACAAATCAATATTACAACAAAACGGTGAAGGGAACTTTTTTCCATGGCTGACATACTTAGAAGAGAAGGGACGGTGAAATCCAAATGGCAGAGATAAAAAGATAAACCGTGAATGCTGGAAATCTGAAATAAAACAGAAAATGCATAGATCGTCAATCAGCATTTGAAAGAGAAAGACAGGATAATATTTGAGATCTAACCATTGATCAGACTTAAGTGGTTTGATTCCCGTGACAGCTGTATTCCATTTTATGCCATGGTAAATGTTGACCCAGGAGCAGTAGGCAATGCATGTTCAAATCTAACCTTAATATGCATATAAAGATATTGATCAAGGAAATATGCACCACTTGTATTGGAGATATGCAACATTATGCAAGGGATGTACATCATATAGGAAACAAGATAAACTAATATGGCTTTGATCACTATCAAAATAGTGTGTCCCTTTTCACAACCACCAGGCTGTCCATCAACAACACTGTGTCCCTTGCTCTTAGGCTCTTTTGATGTCACAGCTATAAAACTGAGTCACTGTATTTGCAGGAGCTGACACTGAAACATATATTCATAGTGGCTGAACGGTTCAAGCTGTTATCCTTTAGCGAACAGCTTTCAGTAAGAGACACTTATCCTACTCTGGACGTCATTCAAAATTAGGCTGTCGAGGTTGCTGCTTTCTAATCTACTACACCACACTATCAGCTCACACATAGGTTTGACATACTGGATATTGAGAGAGCATATGGAGGTTTAATTTGCTCCTATTGCACTGATAGTGTGTTAAATTCATGTTTTTCCTCATGTTTTCTGTTGGTAGACTTGCAGGAACATGCAGAGCATTCATAGTGCATTTTTGGAGGTAGGATACTTCATAACAATGCACAATTGAGTAGCTAATCAGAAGGAAACTTGCAATAAGTGTATTTAAGTGTGTTGAATCACCTGTTAACACCCTTATAGTCACAAAGCACTATAACTAATGGTCAGTGCATCACTACAGCTGTTAAGTGTGCAAACTTGAGCGCTAATGGAGGAAGAAAGGCTTGCTTCATAGGTGAAATGATGCAGGTTACTGTAGATGGTATGAGGTAATGGAGAAATGTCCTTTACCAGTCAGAAGGGCAACCCCATAATAAGAGGTGTAACAAATGTGGGAGGCTACTGTGGTATCAACAACAGACTGTGCTCAAAAGGATGTGCAAAAGAAGATGTCTTATTTGACAACAAGTGCCAAGGTAAGCTGTCAATGATGTCTCTCCCATACATGGGGTATGATTATCATTCACCTAACATTGCTATATATCAGTATAGATGCCTTTATCTTAGCATGGTAGAAAATATTGAAGAAGGTTGCTGGTGTCAGCAACATTTGCCTGAATAGTTTTACACCAGACTCTTTACCTGACTTTAGCATTTATAGACATTGTTGTACAACCTTTGCTACTCTCTGCAAAATTGTATTTTAAGCAATTCAGAACAGATCTTTTCTTTCTGGTAGAATATAGCCTTCAACAGGCATCACATACAGGGCTGATGGAGGCACCGAGAAAATAAAACTCTTTACACACTGTTAGAAGTTTCAGGTCTGCCTTGGATACAGCAGTGCTAGTCACTCTTGTAAATAGTCTGAGTGTCTTACATTCAGGAGTGTGCCCATCCTGCCCAATATCTAATTATAGTGTAACCTGGGAACGTAACGATAGGATTCCCTTGTGATCCGAGCTGGATATTGTATCCTTCACGTGTTCTCGTATACATTTCTCCAATCTTTCTAAAGGTGAACTGAAATATTTTAGTAAGATGAGACCAGACATGAATCATTAAGCTGCTTTATTTTACGGACAGCAAGTAACAGAGTAACTGATGTAATCAAATCTCACCTACTTGACTCAGCTAACCACAGAACAATTCTTGAGAGCATGAAAATATTAAACGTATGCCACACTATGTCTATTAACAGGCTCATTTAACTTTTCCTGGTCACCCTTCTGATTCTGACTGGATCTAAGATTGAAAAGAGTAAGTTTCCCCTCACTAGGCCAAGCTTCCTCCCCAAACCTACCTGGCTGGCTGACTGCATATGTCTCTATTCTGACTCCTTCCCTGATCATTGATTCACCTGTAAGCCTGACAATAGAACCAGCCACCTCCTCTCTTTCCCCCACCCCCGTACCTTGGAGTGTGGGTTTAAAGAAAATACCTTTCATTATCGAAATGAATAAGCAATATCTTGGCTTAATGGGCCTGGGATTTAAACAATTGACCTTCGTTGTGATAGTCTGTGCGCTGTGCCATTCCACAACCTGAGCCGTCTGGCTTTAATGCACATTTTTAAAAAAACGTGCAAATTTACTTTGGTTTAAAACAGCAGTTAAACATAGCTCATTCTCAAACCCTTTCCATGAAAAGAAAATGATCAAAATCCTGAAATGTGATACCCACTATGAGGAGACCATTAAGGACATCATAGGCCAGGAGACTGTACTGGGCCCAAGGGAACACTGAAGTTTGTGGAGGCAACTGTGCCTCTTACATAGCAGAAGAAATGTTATACATGCACTTATATGTGTAATAACAAGGCTTTTCTCTTTTGCCAAAAAACAGCCAGGGAAATTTAGTTAAAATGTATTTACAAGTTGTACATCCTGCTCCTTCTTAAATATCAAGGATTGAGATGTTAAATGCAATATCCATACTGCAGGGTTTACTAAAAGACCACTCTGACCACTTCTATCAGCTAACTCCTGCTGTGCTCATTTCTAAGACTTTGCCTATTCTCTCTGATGTTTTAACACCAGCTTCATTGGCGCAAAATTAATGTAACGTGCAAATCATGTAAATTCTGAGCAACTTTGCAAATTTTCCATTAAATGGTTATTAACAAGAAAAAAAGACAATAACACTGATGTGTTTTAGACCCATTTCCTCCCAGAATAAGTTTAGGAGAATGTGCCAAAGTTTTCACCCATTTTATTAATACTAATTAACAATATTACTGCACCTAACATGCAATTAGCACATACACTAGCTCAAACACTCAGTGCAAATTGAACCACCTTGAAAGATGTTGACATATGTTCCGAATTATACTTTCCAACATAATTTAGGAAATATTATTGTTATCCATTATTATTTTATTCGTTCTCAGGATGTGGGCATTGCTGGCAAGTCTGGCATTTATCACCCATCCCTAGTTGCCCTGAGATGTTGGTGGCAGTTTGATACAAATGAGTGGCTTGCTAAGCCACTTCAAACAGCATTTAACAGTCAACCACATTGGTGTGGGACTGCAGTCACATATAGGCCAGACAAGGTTAGGACAATAGGTTTTCCTCCCTAAAGGACATTAGTAAACCAACTGGGTTTTTACAACAATCCAGCAGCTTCATGATCATGATTTTACTGGCACCAGCTTTTCATTTCCAGATTTTTTAAACTGAATTAACATTCTCAAACTGCCATGGTGGAGATTTGAACTCCCATTTCTTATGGATTATTAGTCCAGGCTTTTGGATCACTAATCCATTAAAAAAACACAATGCTACCATACCCAGTTTAATTCCAGGAAAATCGTGGCTTAAGAACTGATGTTGGCTTTGATAATTTGCAGATATTTTAACATTGGTTTCTGTTAGTTTAAACAAATTGAAACAACAGTTGTTTTAAATGTTGCCATCTGCTTTATTTACTTAATTTGCAATTCGAATTACCAACTGAAGAACACTGGAATTGGTGAAGCATTCTTCCTAAGGCACATTTTGCAAAGTTTAATGTGCAGAATCTCTCATCAATAACGGTGCTTTTTTTTCTTTTGGGACTGTCAAATGGGTCATGACTCAGCAGATGCATTTGAAATTTGAAGGCCTTTCTCAGGACTGACAGACTAATGGAAATACATTGGGCTCGATTTTAGGGTCGGGTTACCTGCGGGTTTCCAGCGGGGGGGCCCCGAAAATCCCGATCTCCGATCACGTGACCGGATTCGGACGAAATCCCGGCCACTTCCGGGTACCGCGCTGACGTGCGGGGCTGCGCGCGCAAGCCCCGCTGGTGGGAATCCCGCAGGCAATTAAAGCCAGCGGGGTTCCACTTGAGAGCACTTAACTTGCTCGTTGTGGTCAGTTAATGAGCTGAAGCAGCTGTCAAAAGAGGAAGTGTGGGATTTTACGGTCAAAGCAGTCAGTTTCCCACACTGGGGGAAACAGGACCCTTCAAACCAGGCGTGTTGCAGCCAGCAGCCTGTGCCAGGTGCCAAGGTGCGCTCCACGGGGGAGCGCCCTCACCCACGCAGGAGGCCACCGCGTCACATAGGGCAACCCCTGCCCTCCACCAACCCCCGCCAAGCCAGAGGACAGACCGACACGAAACCGCAGCCCCAGTCCGAGGACCCACCCACCTACCCTGCACAACCCCTCACACCAACACCTGCCAGATGGGTGGTGCGTTGACATCGTCGGAGGACGAACAGGATGACCAGCCCCAGCAGCCTCGCAGTCCACGCCGTCCGCCTCGGAGACGTGGGGCCCCCCAACACGGTGCTGCGGCACACCCACCTGCACAGCAGGAGGGAGGGCAACCGCAGAGAGAGATGCGTCGCAGGAGGCACTACCCTCCGCACAGGGTGTACAGAGCGAGGCTCAGCTTCATGGACCTCTCCGAGGAGCAGTGCATACGGAGGCTCAGAGTCAATCGCCAGGTAGTCGCCGACATCTGCAGCCTCCTTAACGACGAGCTGCTCCCTGATGGACCAAGCAGCATCTTCTTACCTGTCGCCGTCAAAGTCACCACTGCCCTCAACTTCTTCGCATCCGGTTCCTTCCAGGGTGCCACCGGGGACATCACCGGGGTCTGTCAGTCCTCTGCACACAAGTGCATAAGGCAGGTCACCGATGGGTTGTTCCGCAGGGCCTCCCACTACATCAACTTCGCCATGGACGAGCGCAGCCAGATGGAGAGGGCGGTTGGATTCCATGCCATGGCCGGCTTCCCACGGGTGCAGGGTGTAATCGACTGCACCCACATCGCAATACGGGCACCTCCGCATGAGCCAGGGCTGTTCATCAACAGGAAGGGGTATCACTCCATGAACGCCCAGCTCATCTGTGACCTCCGCCAGAGATTCCTACACGTGTGCGCCAGATACCCCGGCAGCTGCCACGATGCCTTTGTCCTCAGGGAGTCCGCCGTCCCGCCCATCCTGCAGGCACCCAACGCCGGCAACGGCTGGCTCCTCGGCGACAAGGGGTATCCCCTCCACACGTGGCTCATGACACCTCTGAGGAACCCCATCACCGAGCCGGAGCGTCGGTACAATGACAGCCACACTGCTACCAGGTCTACAATTGAGCAGACCATAGGGCTTCTCAAGATGCGCTTCAGGTGCCTTGATCGTTCTGGGGGAGCGCTCCAATACACACCATTCAGAGTGGGACGAATCATAGTTGTCTGCTGTGCCCTGCACAACATGGCCCAACAGAGAGGGGTGCCGCTGGAGGAGGCCCCATCCACACCCGCCACCCACATTGAGGAAGGCGAGGGCGAGGAGGAGGAGGAGGAGGAGGAGGAGGAGGAGGCGGAGGCGGAGGAGGCGGAGGAGGAGGACGCGCCCGAGGATGTTGGACGACCCATGCGCCGAGCCGCGACTCACCGGGATGGTCGCCGGGCCAGGGACGCACTCATACGTCAACGGTTCTCCTTGAGTCAGACACTGCGAGGTGCTCGCATCTCCTCACCTGCACATGCGAGCGGCCATACCAGCCCCCTCCACTGAAGAGTGCTGCCAGTAATCCTGCACCCACAGCAGTGTGCCCAATGGGTGGCAGCAGGTGTTCGCCGTCATGATGGCCTCCACGGAACGCAACTACTGCACAAGCCGTGGAAGAATGGACGAGAGGTGGCAGGAGTGGTGAGAATAGACTATTTAATATGTGGAATGTGACATCATTTAAGAAACAAAGTACAAAATAATAAACACCCTGGTGTATTCCCTTTGTGATTATAAGGCCTTTGGAATTCTTCTCCGGGAACCCCTACGTGGTGCTACCCCTGTGGCTCCAGCAGAGGTAGTGGCAGGTTGCTCGTCTTCTTGCCTTGACCGGGTAGATGCTTTTGGCGGACGGCCCCTGGGTTTCGGTGCCCGTGAGGGCACCTCCACAGACTGCTCCTCCTGCACCGGGGCAGGGGCAGACTCGGCCACCTGGAGAGGAGGCACCATTGCGGGTGCTGGTTGAGAGGTGGGCGACGGGTGGGACGTGGGGACGCCTTGAGAGGCGTCCCCGCTTCCATGTCCCCGGTCACCATCATCCCTCTCTTGGCCTCGGCCCACATCACCCCTTCCACCCTGCTGGACGGCAGTTTGGATGGCATGTGTGAGGCCTTGCAAGGCCACCCCTAGTGTATCCCTCAGCCTGTTGGTGGCGTCGGAATGTTGCTCACCCTGAATCCGTACAGACGTTGTGAGGGCCTGCAAGGACTCGAAGTGGAGCTGTGCGTGACGCTCGAGGGAGGCCAGCCTGTCCTCCACCGCAGACAGTCCCGCACCTACCCGCGACACTGTGTCGCCGGTACCCTCCTGTGCCTGCGCCACCAATGCCCACATGCAGGAGGTGGACTCCTCCATCGTCTGCGCTATTGTGGACAATGCGCGCGGCACCTCTGCCAGCACCTCAGCAATTAGCTGGTGGCCCTCGACGACTCTCCTTTTCTCTGGTGGCCCCCTGGGTTCAGCATCTGGGTCCGGCTGAGCAGAGCCTGGAGATGAGTGCTCCCTCCGTCGCGGACCCTCCGCGGCTGCCCCTGCCACCAGGGTCTGCTCATGCTCACTCGTGCGCAGTGACTCACCAAGTGCTACCCCAACTAGTTGGCGAGGGGGACCCACCGAGGTGCGTGTCTCTGCGCTGGTGGATGGTTGGCTCTGATGTGACGATGCACCCTCAGAGACCGCCATGTCCTCTGAGGAATCGCCCTCCATGCTCGCTTGATCCAAAGACGCACCTGCAAGAGAACAGAGGGCACTTTGAGGCATGTGGACCAACTTGACAGTGCGCCTGATGGCAGGTGATGATACGGTCACTCGCGATCATGGGTGTTGAGTGTCAGCTTTCCCTTACCGGCCGTTTCGGCAGCGACACACTCGCCATCGGCCACCGACAGGCAATGTCGCGTGCGGGCGAGGTCGAGCGCCTCCACCTCTGCGTCGGTGAGCTCCACCACTTGCGGCGGCCCACCTCCGGTGCGTGCCCTTTCGCGGTTGTTCTTGCTCCTCTTCTCCTGTGAAGGCAAAACACAGATGTGTGAGTGGGTGCGTCTTGCATCGTGAGACGCATCGAGCATCGGTGTGGTTGGGTTGAGCGTGGCGCGGAACGGATGGGAGGAAGTGTGGGCCACGTGCCCATCCCATTGCATGGGGATTGGGGTGTGTGGTAGTGTTCGGGTGGGGTCAGGGACGGTGGGTACTTGCGTGCACGGCGAGGATGGTGAATGAGTGGCTGTGAGGATTGCTGATGGAGCGCAGTGGTGGCTGTGCAGGAGGGGGTTGTGATCTGCTTGGCGTGATGGTGGGGACGGGATGTGGGAGGGTGCGTTGGTGTACTCACCTTGCCAGACCTAGTCAGGTCATTGAAGCGCTTGCGGCACTGCTCCCAAGTCCTTGGGGTGTTGCCCCTGCTGCTCACCTCCGCCGCCACCTCTGCCCATGCCTTCCTGGTTGCGGCGGCAGGGAACTTGCGCCCATCCTCAGGGAAGAGTGTTTCCCTCCTCCTCCTCACGCCCTCCAGCATCAGCTGCAGTGCCAGATCTGAAAAACGGGGCGCAGCCTTTCCCCTTGGTTGAGCCATTCTCCCAGACCTCTTGCTTGCAGCAGGAGGGGCTTTGGGAGACTGCCCCTTTAACTGGAGCTCCTACATCGTGTCGACGGTACTGCGCATGCGCAGCCGGCCGGCACGCAGCTGGGGAGCGCAGAACCCGGAAGCAGGCCTTAATGGGTCCAATTATCCCGCGATCGCGTGGGGGACGCACACAATTACCCGTCCGCGTTTTCGACGCTCCCGGAGGACCACCCGCTGGGAACCCGCAGGCCTGCTAAATTCGAGCCCATTGTCACCAGATGCAGTGATCTGTTTATGGTTGTCTGTCTGCCCATTGTCAGGTTCCTTTTTAAAATTATTCTACGCTGCATTTTGCTGTTGTGTTGGTGAAGAGACACTAAAATTACTGTTATCGCACAAATATTTTATTGCATCAAATTGGTCTCCGCTATTTTAATGGAAGCAATAACCTGTTTAAAATGATTGAGTTAATGGGCTCGATTTTCGCACCCGCGATCGGGTGCATTCGTTGGGGGGGGGGGTCTGCGAAAATCGGGGATTCCCGGGGCGGGGCGGGAACCCGGCTCCAACCCGTCCCATTTCCGGGTTCCCCACTGACGTGCTCACATGCGCGCGCAGCCCCCGCATGTGGGACTCCCGCCGGCAATTAAAGCCGGCCGGGTGCCACTTAAAGTACTTGAACAGGTACTTCAGGTTGTTTACAGATCTGATTGACCTGTTATTTTAGCAGGGATGGGATTTTGCAACAGACTGGGACTGTTTCCCGTACTGGGGGAAACACTCCCAGTTCAAATGGACGTGTTGCAGCCATCAGCCTGTGGCAGCTGCAAAGGTCCATTTGACAGGTGTAGGGGGGAGACCCTCACTCTTTGCAGGAGGCCACTCTGTCACTTGGGACAAAGTTTGGCCTCCACCACCCTCCTCCTGACAATAAAATTCACCAACTTGCACACTTACCCCGGTGTCCCGAGACATGTACCTACCTTGCGGACCCCCTCAAATGTACATCTTCCGGATGGGGGCCGTCGTAGCTGCAGTCATGACCTCCTCGGAGGGTGAACAGCATCACCAGCCTCGCCGGCCACGCCGTCTACCTCTGACACGTGGAGCTCCACAATACAGTGCTGTGACACATCCACCTGCACAGCAGGAGGGAGGGCAACCACAGAGAGAGATGCGTCGCAGAGGGCACTACCCTCACCACAGGGTCCACAGACCGAGGCTCAGCTTCCTGGACCTCTCTGAGCAGCAGTGCACACGGAGGCTCAGAGTCACTCGACATGTAGTCGTGGACATCTGCAGCCTCCTTCATGCCAAGCTGCTCCCGTCTGGCCCGAGCACCATCACCTTACCTGTCGCTGTCAAAGTCACCACTGCCCTCAACAACTTCTCCTCCGCATCCTTCCAGGGTGCCACCGGGACATTGCCGACTTCTCTCAGTCGTCTGCACAAAAGAGCCCTGCAAATACACCTACACCCACTCTGCAGTGACACAATGGGTGGCATCAGTTGTGGGTCTTCATGGTGATCCTCAGGAAAGGGCATTATTGCACAAACCAGACAAGATTCGCAAAGACGTGGCAGTAGTGGTGCCAATATAATATGTAATGTGAGTTGGTCAGAAATTCAATATAAGTAAAAACCATGACAAACCCTCAGACACCCTTGTGCATCCCCTTCATGCTCACAACACGTTTGCCTTGCGCTTCCTGCTGCACATATGTGATGCATGCCCTGTGGCTGCAGCACAGGTAGTGGCAGGTTGAGTGAGGCTGGCCGTGAGGGAGATGCACGAGAGGGTGAGTATGGGATGGAGCAATGAGATTGTATGAGGATTGGGTTGAGTGGTAGTGGCGGGATGAGTACTGGCGAGGTGAGTAAGTGCAGGTAAGATGAGGATGAGGTGTGAGGGGTGATGTGACAGAGCAGTGTTGGCAGTGCAGAAGGAGATGTGGGGTGGGGTCAGCGATGTGGCAGACGGAGTGTAGGGGAATGAGTAAGTGGCTGACCTACTTGGATCATTGCAGCGCCTCCTGCACTGTATGCAGGTGGGCGATATGTTGGTGGTCCGGTTGAGCTCCTCTGCCACCTCGAGCCAGGCCTTCTTGGTGGCAGAGGCAGGCCCCTTCCTCCCGCCCACCGGGGGGAAGATCTCTGTCCTCCCCCTCCTCCTCACCCCATCCAATAAGAGCTGGAGTGAGGCATCATTAACCTGGGAGCAGCCTTCCCCCTGGGCTGCACCATGCTGTAATTTTTCCTATTTCTTGCAGCATCAGTTAGTGGAGGACTGCCCCTTTAAATAGAGCTCCTCCAGCTGACAGACTTTACTGCGCATGCGCAGTCCGCCCGCCGCGCAGCTCAGCAGTGGGGAACCCGGAAGAACAGGTAAGTGGATCCAATCAGCCTGTAATTGCGTGCGGAGCAGACTGATTTCACCGGGCGCATTACCCACGCGCCCAATCTACCCCCCGCCGCGAACCCGCTGCCCTGGTAATATCGGGCCCATTGCCTCTGTTCGAGTAACAGGGCAAGGAAATAGATAAAAGCTTGTTAAGCAATAGTGCAATAACATTGTGGACTCTTTCCGGGTATTTCACATTGGGAGAATAATGCATTTTCCTAGAATCTGCTAAAATAATGCAAGTCCTGACATATCTTCCAATGTAACTTCAGATTCTGCTGGAGCATTACTTTAAACCCTCAATAAACACTTGAAAGCATCCATATCACAAATCGGCCCCCACCTTGATAAAATTTACAATTTCAAACATCAAATTTGCTACTAGATATCTATAAGTAGAGTTGTGGCTGTGCTCATTCGCTCCTAACCCTATGGCCCTGAATTTCGTTGCCATTTTGGCATATCTGGGGCTTGCAATTGGTGCAACATTTTTTTAATCTGACTTGGAAATTGGGGCAGAAGCACTGAACATCCTTGCAATCCACAAAAGGCCTGGACATGAACACTCCTGTGGAGGTGGCCCTAGTTCCTTTGGAGAGAGAGGAACATTGAGACAAGCATTAGGATGACTATCACTCCAATGGAAGCTTCCGTAACTGCTGCAAGGAATATCAGAGGACAACTGATCAATGAAGCGTTCACATCCTATCTCATCGTCACCTTATATGATCGTGCAAATCTTAATCATCTAAGTGAATATGTCAGCATGAAATAAGTGCACTCTTTCTTATATGATTACAATCTCTGTGGATAATAAAGCATGACATGGAGGACATTGTCCTTTTAATACAACAAAGCTCAAAATGAAGAGATGTCAACTTATTCTTTACTTACACCATGCTTCCCTTGGATGACAAGACTTTTTCCTATTCTAATATTTCTACTAGGAAAAACCTGAGGACCTGTATCACAAGAAGTGGTTGGTTGCTTGTATAATACAAAAGCCTCATGGCATTGAGGTGGTTCTCCTCTCCGGGAGGATTGCTCCTGAGAGAGAGAGAGAGAGAGAGAGAGAGAGCGAGCTGCTGCTGGCTGCATCTCTGGAGCTTATGATGGGCATTTTGGTGTTGCCTCCTCTGTGGCATTGATGTGGTGTTCTAAGGGGCAAAGTGGATGCCTGCCATATGCTGCTGTGCTGAGAAACGTCAGCTTTATGCAGGTCGCTGCCTCCAGCCTCTATCATTCCACTGAGCCATGGACCTGTGTCTAATGATGTGGAGATGCCGGTGATGGACTGGGGTGGACAAATGTACGGAGTCGTACAACACCAGGTTATAGTCCAACAGCTTTATTTGAAATCACAAGCTTTCGGAGCTTTGCTCCTTCGTCAGGTGAGTGAAGGGTTCTAAAAACCCATAGCATATATAGTCAGAGAACAATGCCTGGTGATTACAGATAATCTTTCTACTGCCCGTTATCACACCTCGGCAGAGAGATAAATACAGGAATCAAAGGAGTGGATGGTGTTCAGTATTCTTGAATGTAATGTGTCCCTGTCTGAACACTATCCACTCCTTTGATTGCTGTGATTATCTCTCTGCCGAGATGTGATAACGGGCAGTTGGAAAGATTATCTGTAATCACCAGGCATTGTTCTCTGACTATATATGCGGTGCCTTTATGGAACCCTTCACTCACCTGACGAAGGAGCAAAGCTCTGAAAGCTTGTGATTTCAAATAAAGCTGTTGGACTATAACCTGGTGTTGTACGACTCCATACATCTGTGCCTAATGGCAGCTTTCTGATCCTGAAAGGCATGAGGGGTGGCAGCAGCCTGCACTCCAGCACCCTGTGTTGGGAAGCAAGTATGCAGAGTACTGTCTAACCTGTCCCCTACTGCTACCAGAGCTGCAATCTGTGCTTCCATGGCAGAGAAGGCATTGACTGGTTCTTGGCTGCTTCCAAGGTGGGGGTGGGGAGGCTGCGACAGATTCCAGTGCAATTGCCACATGCTTCATTGATACTTGCAGTGAAGAAAGAGCTTCCCTGATATTGCGCGAATGATGGCTTTAGATTCCAGAGTCACAGCTATCAGTTGCTGCACATCCTCGGAGACTGACCTTAGAGCCTGTGTACAAATGTGATGTTTCTTGAACATCCTTCTTTTCGGGTGAGTGCCAATGAGTTCTGAGTCCCACGAATCTGAAGCCATGGCAGCCTTTTCTTCGGCCTCTGCTGGGAAGGTGGTACATCCTCACCCACTTCCCACTTCTCTGACACCTTCACTGTCTCTGATTCATTCACTACCACATCATCCTTAACACCAACTCATTTTCCTGGGTCAAAGTATCTGAGGTGGTATGTGGGAGTGACAAAGCAAGTGATGCAGGAGGTGAGATCAAGGGGTTCTGGAAAGGGAGCATGGAACAGAATCTTGGTCTAGGGATCTTCTTTCTCTCCTGCTGCTCCTACTCCTACTTATCATCATCATCTCCCCAGCCCCCACCCCCGTTGCCGTGATGCATACACAGGAAAGGAGGATACAAGTTACAAATCATAGAATCATAGAATGGTCACAGCACAGAAGGAGGCCATTCGGCCCGTCAAGCCCGTGCCGGCTCTTTGCAAGAGCAATCCAATTAGTCCCACTCCCCCGCCCTTTCCCGTAGCCCTGCAAATTTTTTCCCTTCAAGTACTTATCCAATTCCATTTTGAAAGCCACGATTGAATCTACCTCCATCACCCCCTAAGGCAGTGCATTCCAGATCATAACCACTTGCTGTGTAAAACGTTTTCCCTCATGTTGCCTTTAGTTCTTTTGCCAATCATCTTAAATCTGTGTCCTCTGCTTCTCGACCCTTCCGCCAATGGGAACATTTTCTCTCTATCTACTCTGTTTAGACCCCTTATGATTTTGTACACCTCTATCAAATCTCCTCTCAACCATCTCTGCTCTAAGGAGAACAATCTCAGCTTCTCCAGTCTATCCACATAACTGAAGTCCTTCATCCCTGGAACCATTCTAGTAATTCTTGTCTGCACCATCTCTAAGGCCTTCACATCCTTCCTAAAGTGCAGTGCCCAGATTT
Source organism: Heptranchias perlo (assembly GCF_035084215.1). Lineage (NCBI taxonomy): Eukaryota > Metazoa > Chordata > Chondrichthyes > Hexanchiformes > Hexanchidae > Heptranchias > Heptranchias perlo. The sequence continues at coordinate 48,305,953 of NC_090329.1, forward strand.
GGACACAGTACTCCAGTTGTTGACGAACTAGTGTTTTATAAAGGTTCATCATGACTTCCTTGCTTTTGTGCTCTATGCCTCTATTTATAAAGCCCAGGATCCCGTATGCTTTTTTAACCGCTTTCTCAACTTGTCCTGCCACCTTCAATGATCTGTGCACATATACCCCCAGTTCCCTCTGTTCTTGCACCCCCTTTAGAATTGTGCCCTCTAGTTTATATTGCCTCTCCTCATTCTTCCTACCAAAATGTATCACTTCACACTTGTCTGCATTAAATTTCATCTGCCATGTGTCCACCCATTCCACCAGCCTGTCTATGTCCTCTTGAAGTCTATCACTATCCTCCTCACTGTTCACTACACTGCCAAGTTTTGTGTCATCTGCAAATTTTGAAATTGTGCGCTGTACATCCAAGTCCAAGTCATTAATATATATCAAGAAATGGGTGAACATTACCCCTTTAAGATTACGGAGACATATACGGGTGCAAAAGTATTAGGCACACTGATGAGATAATCGTAACAAACATATTCCACTTCACATGCAACAAAACACAAAATGTCCCTTTGTTTCAGAACTTATTTGGACAAAAGGAATCTTGGGAGCATCATCCACTTTCTATAAAATGGAATTTCAGATTATGTTGGGTACAACAATGAGATCCTTACCTCAGGAAATCAAATAAAGGCCATAATAGTGTAAATGGCACATTTCTGTGGAAGGAAGGAGGAAGATGGGCTGAATGGCCTCTTCTTTTTCCATGCTTTCTTACATTGCTGTTGCTCTCATCCTACTTATGAAGGGTGCTTACAAGACACATGCCTGTAGTAGATTGCCTTCACGTCCCTCAATCAACGATTGGTCCATGATATCACATTACCTAAGGGGGAAGTAATTACGAAACAGTTGAAAATAAAATAAATAAATGGGCATGGAAAACAGTGGAGAGGGCAGGTTTGTAAGATTAATAAGTACATGTAATATGTCTGTGTGCACATACATATATGTACATTCTTCACTTCTGCTAAAAAGGGTAGCAGCTATAAATTAAAAAAATAATTTCCTGTAATGCAAAAACAATATAATTCAGGAATCAATAAAACTTCTAGCACAAATTATCTTAAATTTATCTCTATCATTGCATTTTATTCCAAATGCTAGAAATGCACAGCAGGTCTCTCAGCATCAGTATAAATGCTAATAGATCGAATATATATTTCCAACTTTTTCTGATTTTAAGATTTCCAGAATTTGCAGGGTTTTTTTCTTTCATCTCTAATTTTATTCTAGGGGGGTTATTTTAACCTAACCCGCCCGGGTGGCAAACTGACACAATCAGATCAGTCGTCTGTTTTACAGCCCCCCCTCCCCGATTTTACTTTCCATTGAAGGCTAAAATTACACCTTTTGCATCTTCATATTAGTTGTGATTTCATTGTGTGCAATGATATGTGAGCACCAAATATTAATCAAAGACACTTCTGCAGTATTTGATTTTTGGGCTTTGTGACAAATCAGAGAAATCTTTAATTTCACTGATCGCTGTGCAAACAATATTTGTTGTACATTCAGCAAGTTTGTGAAAGGTTACTTACTGCACAAGACAGATTGTTTTTTTAAAAAAAGTAAAAGTGCAGAATAAGTGTTTTTGACAATAGCAGATATTTTTCATTTCATAAATCGCTACTCCAAGACAAAATGGTTTCATAAGTATCCTGAAATGTTAATAAGTGTTACGGATGATACCAGGAATGAGAAACTATAATAAGAAGAGACTTGAGGGGATCGACTTTAACTCATACTTTAATTCCTAGGCCTCATCTGCATACTATTGGACAAATGTCTGCCCAAAACAGATGGAAAGCAACCGCTGGCTGGTTGACGGGAGCAGTAGTTCGGGTGGCCAGAGGCCACTGGCTAGTATTGAAGGAAAGTAAGCAGGCAAGTTGCTGGGACGGTCTCACAGGAGGGAAGGGAGGGAGGAATTCATGGTAGGGAGGCCCTGACCTTCCTTGTTGCTCCACAAAGGAAACACTTCCACTTCCCTTGGAGGCGTCTTCATCCTCCCAACAGCTATCGATCTGCTCAGCGGGAAAGTCACAGCGGTTTCCCTCCAATCAGACCCAAAATAAAATCCAATCGGGGTCCCATTGACGGAATTTCATGAGGCTCTAGCCTGCTTCCAATGGCTGACTCAGCCACCGACCTGCGGTGAACGGTTAAATTGGTGGCTAGCGGGATTCCAGTAGGAATGGGGTGACAAGGCTGAACTCTGTCTCATTCCTGCTGGATGGGTTGTGTTAATACTTCCCCCGAGTATTTCCATTAGAGTGGAGAAAGCAAAGAAGACATTGAGTATATTCAAGCCTGGGATCGATGGATATTTGGACAATATGGGATATGGGGATAGGGTGGGAAAGTAGAGTTGAGGTAGAAGATCAGCCATGATCTTACTGAATGGTAGAGCAGGCTCGAGGGGCTGTATGACCTACTCCTGCTCCTATTACTTATGTAAGAAAATTATGAAGACTTGCAACAGGGAAATAGGCTATTCGGCCCAACCAGTCCATATTGGTTTTTATCCTTCATGTGAAGCAATAGTTCTAATCCCATGTGCCTGCTCTGTTCCCATATCCCTTTATTCCTCTTTTCTTTAATCACCTATCTAACCCATGGTTAGTTGTTCACGTGGTCTCTGCTTCAATCACTAACATTCCAGTATATTCCACACCCTCACAACACTGTGTTTTTAAAAAAGTTTCTCCTGCTCTCTGTTCTAAATTTCTCGCATTTAATCTTATATCCATGTCCCCTTGGCCTAGACACTTCAATCACTAGAAACAATCCGTTTATATCTACTCTGTCCCATCCCTTCATAAGATTATACACTTTCATCAAATTGCACAGTAATCTCCTCTGTTCTAATGAAAACAGCCCCAATTTTTCAAGTCGTTCTTCGTATTTGTATTTCTTCATTTGACACAGCATGCTAGAGAATCTGTGCTGCACCCTAGCTATTTAATAGAGATTTTCAAAATTGCGAAGAATTTTGAGAGTGAATAGGGAAAGGTTACTTCCTCGGGTTAAGGAGTCAATGATGAGGAGTCATCAATTTAAAATTGTTACCAAGAGAGGTTAGTAGAAATGAATTGTTGTCGTTGGGGCAGAGACCATTGCACCTTTTAGGGGAAAAAGTCGATACATTTTTGAAGTAAAGGAAGATACAGAGCTAAGGAGAGAAAGCAAGGTGATGGAATTAGCTTTGGATTGCCCTAGCAAAGAGTTGGTACAGATTTGATGGGTTGAACGGCTTCCTTCTGTGCTTTAAAACTCCATGGTGGAAGTCCTGCCCAGTGTTAGTTCCATCTATTCACAAAGGTGAGCTTTATGCAGAACGGAGCTTTTAGTGGCACAAAGGATTTTTTCTTGAACGGGATTCAAATTCTCAAACTGCAATGGTGGGATTTGAATTCATGTTCCCTGGATTATTAATCCAAGTTTTGTGTATTTCTAGTCCAATAACATAACCACTACACTATCATACCCCTTGCAACTGTAAGCTGCAGAGTTCCCAGGTTCTGCAGATAGTGTACACAATGTTGACCATGGCCATCATTTCCTGCCAAGCACATTGCATTGCTTTTCTCTCAGGAGGTGGCCTGGAGTGGGGAATCCTATGTGTACTCGCCTCATGCAGCAACACTTCCGTTTAACCATAAAACAGCTGAGGATTTTGGATGCTGTGCTCCTCTAGCACTTGCCCAGAGATTCCTTTTCCTGCCTTCACTCTTTTTTTTTGCCACTCAGATTCTATCACCAGCCACAAATGTATTCTCCACATTCAGGCACTTCCCTTTATGTATCTTCAGTAGCACAGGGTATTATGCCTACCCTCTACTGTGCAAGCTCCCGGTGATTGGCACATTCCATGCTGGAGCTTACATTAAATATCAAATTAGACTAATCGTCAGGTGTTGACAGTGCTGGCCCTGTGGATCACAGGGGAATGCATTACTCGCTGAGCAGAATCCCTGCCACCCAAGTGCTGTGACTGGAAAATCCATCTCTAAATGAACATGTATTATACAGCTAGGTTGGGTTATAAGGATTTCCTGCATGAATGAAATCTCTAAGATTTTTTGAGGCCTGTAGTGATAATATATACAATTGTTCAATTTGCTTATCCCTTCACTGCAGTATTGTCATGAATAGTAAGCATTCATGTTTCTCTCATGACAATACTGCACACGTTCACCTTCTATTAATGACTATTATAGCTAAGTACAAAATCATTTACAAGGTTATAAGGTTGTACTTTGTGGCGTGCCTACTTGTGGTGCACTTGATAGGGTAAATCTTCTGCATCTGCAGTCCCAGCACAGAGCACCAGGCACTGTGAGCACGTATCAGATCTGGAACCACACTGAGCCTGAGGTATGAAATGGGCACAAACACTCTAGCAAACAAAATGCAGCTAACCACAGAACTACAGCCCAGTAGAAAGTGGCCACAAGCCTGCTTTTCCAGATATGCAATCCCCTTATCCTGCTGTGTACCTGCTCCTCCAGTGCACAGCACTTCTATTTCTCTCCTCTCCCTGACATCCGGCAAAGCCTGGACACCTGCACGATACAGCTATTTTGGTGAGCAAGTACCTGTCCTGCTCTCCCCTGTGCTAATTCCTTTGAGCAGTTCAAGTCTTGTTATGTCACGTTACTACTTCTGCAACGTTGGTCACCCTACTGTGGCGTTATCCTACTATAAACAACAATAATATTGTAAGTTAACACAAAGGCTTTAATTCTGCCATAAACCTTTATTCAACCACAGTGAACCTCCAAATAGTGCACCAACAGCAATTTCTAGGCTCACGTTTCTTGCTAATAATATTTATACATCATGTAATCCATACTTAACTTAGTGTGAAGATTGGAATAAACTTGAATTCTAATGTTTCAAAACATTATGTAGAGATTGAGAAAGTTTAGTTGGTAAAGGTGTTTTTGATGAACTTTGCATTGGAATAGAACATCTAGAACCCTTACAGATCAACAGTTTGTTACTAATTCCTGGCAATAAAAGGCACACATGGCATAAATTATGTCATCCGGTTCTCCTGTTTTCTTGACCTTTCATTTAACACAGCTAGATAGGTGCATGATCTTTAGTTATCTTTAGAAGCTTGACACCTGTTCAGGTCACTCTCAGCCTTGCTCTGTGGGTGGAAGTGTGGCAGAGTGGGCACTGGTGACCTCTGCTCTTGATCCTGCTGGAGTATATGTGGAACTATGGGCACATCTTGGGCTTCTGCCAGAGGAGGAGGTGGAGGAAGCAGTGCTGGATGGCTACTAGTGTCACAGCTGGCATCAATGGCCAGGAAAAAGTTTAAGATTTGCCCCTTAGCCTTTCTAATCTTTTTTGCTTCCCCTCTATATTTTCTATATTCAGCTTGGTTGTCTTTTGTATTATTAGCCCTAGATTTGTCATATCTTTTTTTAAATCTCGTTTTTGTTTCTTTATTATTCCAAGAAACTCCCATTTTTGCTGCACCACCATTTATTTTGTGTGAATATGTCTACTCTAAACTATAATCATCTCCTCTTTAAGTATTTCCCCTTGTTTGCACATAATGTTATCTGCCAGTTTTTCTTTCTAGTTTATGTTGGCTCGCTCCCTAGTTGTCTCTTTAAATTGGCTTTTTCCCAGCCAAGTACCTTTTATCTTTAACTGTTCCCCCTCCTTTTCAATTTTTAAACTGGACCTTGAACTCCCTCACCTAATGATAATTTTTCCAGTTTCGCATTCCCAGTGAAGAGCTTCATAAAATGGGAGCACACACGCATAGGGAATTCATGCATTGAAGTCAACAAACCTGAGAATAATGGACAGGAAACCATTTGGCCTGTAAATTGGAGCACTGAGTTCCATGTCCAGTGTCTTGATATGTGCTCCCCCTGCATGAAGCTGTGCACAGGAGGCAGTGCTTCTAATAATCTTTTATAGTTTGTGGCCGAAATCAGGGAGATATAAAATTTTAACTTATATTTTTGTCTCTATCAACTGAATATAATTGATGTCTCTATGATATTAGGGCTCTTGTTGTAAATACATTGATATAATGATGAAAAGAGGCAACTACTCTTTTGAAATGTTCATTTACCTATTTTGACTCACCAATTTTTCTGTGCCAACTTTCTTAAATTCCCTCCCCTCCTGAAGGAATTTGTTGCTAGAGTACGGATCTATGGAGATTGGGCATCCTTTGCTTTCTTGCTGAGGGGCCATTATTCCTTTGTGTGAGCTCGATGGTGAGCATCATCAAGATATTATACTGTGGGGGGAAATCAAAGATCAACCCAGTCATGTCCTAATCCAATATCCACACATATGCGCTTCCAGTAGAGATCACTTATCAGGAGTGGCAACCCAGGCTAATCCTTTTTTCCCGCCTGATCTCATGTGCCAAGACAAATTGTAGTACCCCTAGTACTATCCTAGGTGAGATTAGCTGACTCGCCCTCCAGATCAAGGATTGAACCTGGCACTTTCTTAGTATGGTTTAGCTACTCTTTGGATATATTTATTTAGCCATCATGGTGAATCCTTTTAGTGAAGTTTTATTGAAAACAAAGTTGCTTGTTTGTGAAGTTGGTGAAAGCTATTTTTGTTTGTCTTATTAATTGAGGTTATGGATTGGATTCTCTGACTTTGCTGCACATTTGTAAAATCAATACAGGTTCATTACATTGCACGCATGGCCTGGTTTAAAAAAAGGTTACATACTGTTTGGTGAATTTATTTCTAATCATTTACTTCATGCAGTCATAGGTTGACAAATAAAGATGATGATGAGTTCACTGTATGACTTCTTTAGACATAGTGATTGAGTGCAAATGCATGCCTGATGGTAACAATCAAAGAATAATATACTATGTGGTCAAAATAAGCGTAATGATCAATTTGTTTCATTTCAGTTAATATGCTGGAAAAATCCAGCTGCTTCTTAGCCTGGTTCGACTGCAGTGCCAATGATAGGATTGCTAAGGATTTTGTTTCTTGTAGGCATCATGCAAATAATACAGACATTACAATGTTAGGGTTTTGCCTTAGATATCCTCTCAGGTAGAGTGGCACAAGTCAATCATGTAAGTGGTCTGAGCATCTTGCATTTAGGGGTGTGCACTATCCAATATTTAACTACACAAAGCATAACCCAGAGGTGTAACAATCGTGTCCCCATGTGAGCTGAATTGTCTTTTGCGTGAGTGCTTCTTCAATTTCTTCAAAAGTGGATCAAGAAAACAGATCTGACCGAATCATTAAGTGTTTTTTCACAGTGAATGAACACAGAGCAACAGTTATGATTAGTACATCTTGTCTGTGCATAATAATATAAGATATAAACACCCTAGGCTTCCTCAAATCAGTGGGCCATCTTGCTTGACTTAAACAAAGTAAATTCTAATTACTTTCCTGCTATTCTAACCTTCTTGTGGTGCTTGCTGAACCTGACTGTCCTCACAGTATTCTGTTTTTTTTAAAAAACCTTACTCTCTGTGTCTGTCTCTTTTTTTAACTACCCCTGTTCACAGCCAACAAAATAAGTATGAAGTGTTTATTGGTAGCCAGGACAGGTTAACGAATTGCTTATTTACAACCTATGAGGGAGTGATTTATTAGTATTTTAACCAACTATCATCTTAGTGACTTTTTTAACATGTGTGAATATATTATACTTAAAACTCAACATTCAGAAGTAATTCTTTTTCCAAATCCTTTGTGTGGAAAAATGGGCCATGGTAATATTCTGTAGCATGCCTATAATTTTGAAGACCTCCACTGTGACACGTTGTAAGCCAACATAGTCCAAGCATTTAAAACATTGTTTTGGCACTCCCAAGTACCAATCTACAAGATTCCTGGTTTGCCCATGTTCCCTTTATCTGCCCTCTGCACAGTTATGAGGATTGTACAGCGGTGACATTAATCGTAGTTGCATCATGAAGCCCATGGGCTCGATTTTAGGGTTGGGTTACCTGCGGGTTTCCAGCGGGTTGGCCCCGAAAATCCCGATCTCCGGTCACGTGACCGGATCGCGCCGCAATCCCGGCCACTTCCGGGTACCGCGCTGACGTGCGGGGCTGCGCGCGCAAGCCCCGCTGGTGGGAATCCCGCAGGCAATTAAAGTCAGCGGGGTTCCACTTGAGAGTACTTAACTTACTCGTTGTGGTCAGTTAATGAGCTGAAGCAGCTGTCAAAAGAGGAAGTGTGGGATTTTAGGTTCAACGCAGTCAGTTTCCCACACTGGGGGAAACAGTCTCCATCCAACCAGGCGTGTTGCAGCCAGCAGCCTGTGGCAGGTGCCAAGGTGCGCTCCACGGGGGAGAGCCCTCACCCACGCAGGAGGCCACCGCGTCACATAGGGCAACCCCTGCCCTCCACCACCCCCCGCCAAGCCAGAGGACAGACCGACACGAGACCGCAGCCCCAGTCCGAGGAACCACACACCTACCCTGCACAACCCCTCAGACCAACACCTGCCAGTTGGGTGGTGTGTGGACACCCTCGGAGGACGAAGAGCATGACCAGCACCAGCAGCCTCGCAGTCCACGCCGTCCGCCGCAGAGACGTGGATCCCCCCAACACGGTGTTGTTGCACGCCCACCTGCACAGCAGGAGGGAGGGCTACCGCAGAGAGAGACGCGTCGCAGAGGGCACTACCCTCGCCACAGGGTCCACAGACCGAGGCGCTGCTCCCCGGACCTCTCCGAGCAGCAGTGCACAGGGAGGCGCAGATTCGCTCGACATGTAGTCGTGGAGATCTGCAGCCTCTTTCATGCCGAGCTGCTCCTGGTTGGCCCCAGCACCAACTGCTTACCTGTCGCTGGCAAAGTCACCACTGCCCTCCACACCTTCTCCTCCGCATCCTTCCAGGGTGCAGCCGGCTACACCGCCGATGTCTCTCAGTCGTCTGCGCGGACGAGCCCTGCAAATACACCTGCACCTACTCTGCAGTAACACGATGGGTGGCATCAGTGGTGGGTCCTCATAGTGATACCCAGGAGCGGGCATTATTGGACACAACGGACAGGATTCGCGGAGACATGGCAGTGGTGGTGTCAATATAATGTGTGCTGTTTGTTGCTCTGAAATTCAATATGGGTAACACCCATGACAAACCCTCAGACACCCTTGTGCACCCCCTTCATGCTGACGAGACGTTTGCCTTACGCTGCTTACTGCACATATGTGATGCATGCCCTGTGGCTGCAGCACAGGTGGTGGCAGGTTGAGTGAGGCTGGCCGTGAGGGAGATGCACGAGAGGGTGAGTATGGGATGGAGCCATGAGATTGTATGAGGATTGGGTTGCGTGTTAGTGGCAGGATGAGTACTGGCGAGGTGAGTAGGTGGAGGTAAGATGAGGACGGGGTGTGAGTGGGTATGAAGGGTGATGTGACAGAATAGTGTTGGCGGTGCCGAAGGAGATGTGGGGTGGGGGCAGTGTTGTGGCAGACGGAGTGTAGGGGAAAGACTTTGTGTTCTCACTGTGGCGGACCTACTGCGGTCATTGCAGCGCCTCCTGCACTGTATGCAGGTGGGCCATATGTTGGTGGCGCAGGTGACCCCCTCTGCCACCTCGAGCCAGGCCTTCTTGGTGGCAGAGGCAGGCCGCTTCCTCCCGCCCGCCGGGGGGAAGATCTGTGTCCTCCCCCTCCTCCTCACCCCATCTGATGAAAGCTGGGGTGAGGCATCATTAAACTGGGAGCAGCCTTCCCCCTGGGCTGCTCCATGCTGCAATTTGTCCCATTGGTTGCAGCATCTGTCAGTGGAGGACTGCCCCTTTAACTAGAGAGCCTCCAGCTGACAGATCGTACTGCGCATGCGCAGCCCGACCGACGCGCAGGCCAGCGCCGTGGACCCCGGAGGAGCAGGTAATTGATTCCTATTAGTGGGTGGCCTGCCACGATCGCGTGGGCAACCCACTAATTTCGCCGTCCGCGTTTTCGACGCTCCCGGAGGACCACCCGCTGGGAACCCGCAGGCCTGCTAAATTCGAGCCCCATATGTCGGTACAGCCAGTTCTATTATCCTCACTTCCTTCAAAGAACAGTGTTATGTTTTGATGCCTCAGCTGAAATTGTCATGTGTACCTCCCAAGAACCATGCATTGATGTCTATTATTTTCTGGTAGATTTTCAGGCTTAAGGAATAATATCCTTTCCGATATAGTCATGCCATAGGGCTGTTGAAAGGTGTAAAAATGGCTACATGTGTAATATCAATCATGTCCTGTACTTTAGGGAAACCATCATTTTGGGGAAACCAACTTCAGCTGCCACTGAAGTGTATTTAGGTTAGTCCATGGCGGAGCAAAGCTTCAGTTACCTCGTCAATGAGATCATGGACAGCAAAGTGAATCACTCTTGTGATGTCCTTGTGAGAACCTGAAATACCCTTGACATAAAAGGTGAGCGCGGTTGTGACCGTCATGACCATTGGTAGAACAGTGCAGATGGTTGACTGTCCCTGAAGATCTCTGAACCAGGTCACCAGGTCACTGTCTCCCTGCAGCAGCCGAGCCTCATCATACACCAAAGATCCGTTATGTAAGGTATCTGATTCTGGTACCATACCTCTGCTACCTGTAATAGTTTGTCCTGAGTTCTGCTCCTCTTATTTCTTTTTTGCTCTTTGTGCTGTCATATTTCAAGTTACCTAGCAATGGGGTGCTGGACCATGCTATCTGGTAGATAACTCTCCACACTATACACTTCTGTCACTGCTTTGCAGATACTTCCAAATCTTGCCCTTCATTCATCTAACACCTGTTCTGAGTTGATGTACAGGCTTCAATTTTGTTTTTTGCCCCCTCCATTGTTGTATTTTACTTAGTAATGCTCCTGTGAAGTGCCTGGGATGTTTTACTATGTTAAAGGTGCTATATAAATGTTGTTGTATTTAAAGGCCTTAACAAGCAAAATGTTTATTTTTCTGCTAATTTCCATGAATACATTTTAAGATCGGATTCTGTTTATGTATGTTTACTTTTTCATAACAGTTAAAACATACAGGAAAGTTGGTTAGTAGTTTTTCTGCTTACATATTTTTTTCTGTGAAATGTGTGGTTTAAGTAAGGAATGGAACATTTTCCATTTCCGGCTTCCAATGTCAGCAGCAGGATCTCTAGTTCAATACAGCCCAGTTAAATGCAGATAAGGCTCTCTGAAGGTTAAATTCGATAACCCCCAAATCCAGGCGCGGGGGTCGTGGTGCTAGATTAACCCGTGCCCGGTCGTTTCGACGCAGGCAGCACTTGAGATTCGTGCTATCTGATCATTTACCTGATTCCGGTGCGAGCAGCCAGACCTAGCTGTGATGACTTCTCACCAGCATGGAGGCCCAATATCACGTGAGTGCCTTGCACCTCTTAAAGGCAGCCTGCACCTCTTATTTGCAAAAAATAAGGTACGGGTCCGCATGGAGTCTGAACGGAGATCAGACATCGCACATGTAAAACACAGATGCAGGTCCCGTCCCTATATTTACAAACTGATGAATTATGTTAAAACACTGAATAAAGGTTGCCCACTACTAAATCCCACATCCCCCAATCTGCATGCCAGACCTCACCAAACTGCTGATCTGAGTTTGTACCAGGCCTGCGAGAGAGCATGCACCAAGGTTCTCGGCTGATGCACTAGAGGCCTTGGTGCAAGAGGTGGACAGAAGGAGGAGCATCTTGTATCCACAGGGGGCAAGAGACATATGCTCATGAGGCAGTGGGAGGCAGTAGGGGAAGAAGTCAATGCCATGCGCATAGCACCACGAACATGATTGCAATGCAGGAAGAAGTTCAATGCTTTGACATGAGTGGTCAAGGTGAGTGAGGTCAACTGTCAAGTGGCATCTCCTACCAACTGCACCACTAGCCTTATCCACTGCTCCATGCACTACACCCCCCATCATCCACCTACCAACAAACTTTCAATCAGTACTCAACTCTTCCAATCAGATGCTTCCTCTCACCCTCACACATTACCACTGTTGCAAGCCGCGTACCCATAACTCAAAGGTCACACGTTGGCAGCTATTCAACCGTGACAGGCACATCACCAAACATCCTGCAGGACACTCTCTGTCACACGTTCCTGTTTCTTGCAGGAGAAGGTGGTGCATAACAGGAGGCAGCAAGTGGCAGTGGCATTTAGCCCCTCGAGCCTGTTCCGCCATTCAATAAGATTATGGTTGATCTGTGACCTAACTCCATATACCCGCCTTAGCCCCATATCCTTTAATACCCTTGGTTAACAAAAATCTATCAATCTTAGATTTAAAATTAACAATTGAGCTAGCATCAACTGCCGTTTTCAGAAGACCAAACTTCTCCGACCCTTTGCGTGTAGAAGCATTTCCTAACTTCACTCCTGCAAGTCCTGGCTCTAAATTTTAGGCTATGCCCCTAGTCCTAGTATTCAAGTATAGGAGACTTCCAAAACAGGTACAAATGTATCAGCAGCCAGAAGCAATAATCCAGCAACTAACCTGTAAAGCCTGCATAGTCCCTTTAAATAGTGCTGGGGGGGGGGTCCTCCAGACCCTCTACGACATGTTCAGCTGTTCGTGGTTAAGATAGTGCATTGGCTGGAGTGTTGAGTGCCAAAATGGTATCTATCCCTTTAAGTCAGCATTGCACACTGATCTAATGTATATTCTCCTTACTTTACATGGTACCAGCGTTCGTTATCTGCGTGCGCGCAAACACCTTTACCAAGATGATGTCTGGCGCACATCATGCTAGAAGTGTGCACGCACATTCCAAACCCCATTTTGGGACCTTCGGAGGCCCCGTAGCGCCTAAAAAAAACGGGCACTACACGGCCCAATTTATCGCCCTCTTTGTCTTATAAATGTACTTTAGCCTTAATCTTGGGGGTATAGCCTTACTGCACCTGTGTGACATTTTTCCATTTCCCTCACCACCCATCCTGTGGCCTGTGGATGAGATTCCATGTCATTAGGAAAATAGGAACTGAGTTGATATTGCCTAACTAATTTTTGGCTGTGAAATGTTATTTATATATTTTTCTTCTTGAAATATCATTAATAGTCGGAGTTCCTCCAAAATTCTGTTGGCCATAAACCACCTAACCAGAACTAATATAGTTGATAATTATAAGTATATTATCCCTTGGTTGTGCTATTTTATGTTGCTGTACACTTGATGTTAATCATTACCTGCTATCAGCCAGAATATGAATTTAATCCTTAAATTAATATATGAATTTATTTGGCTGAGCAGTAATCCATAACAATTATTTTGTGCCAGAGGACAAGAATATTTATTTTTGTGTAGCTAACTAAGATAAGAATTGAGGTGTAATTTTAGTAAATGTTCTCCTAAAACAGTTACAGAACACTGCTTCATAATGCTGATCAGTAAGCCTTGGGCAACTTTCCGGAAAATTATTTCTTTAGGCATAGAAGGCTGACAGAGCTGGAATTCTCCACATTCAGGTAGGACTTCCGTCCACCTCTTGGATACACCTCAAACCCGACCCATTTTCCTGTGTTCATGTCTGTGAACTCAGGATCAGATGTATGATTTTTAATGACTTATGAGAGCATGACCATGATCTGTAAAGCGATCTTGGTCAAAATGACCGCGGTGTCAGTGCACCCGTAATGGTGGAGTGGGAAGCTAACCTTCCCAACTTGCCAATTAATGAAAGGGGATCTGATTCAATCTTCCAGCACCCTTTCACAGCAAGTGGCCCTGCCGTGTCCCCACAGGCGTGGCTACCGTGCCCCAAATATTACACTGATCCCATACCAGAGATTTAGGACGGGGTTAACAGCCTATCTAAGAGGCGGCCAGAAGTCCATGCTGAATTGTAGATTGTAGAAGCAGGTCTCCTCTGATATGCCCAAGTAATTATGCCTGGGTCATAAGCCATAATTCCTGGGCCACCTGCAGCTGAATGCCAGGCGCCAGTCATGCCAGTAATCTTACCTTTCCCCCATCCATCAATTCTTCCTCCTCCTCCAAATCCATAGGAAGGTGCAATGAAATGCCAATGGCCAGCATTACTTGCAGGGGTAAACTGCGGGCAGCAGGAATGCTGAAATGGGAGATGTGCACCAAAAGGAGTGCTGAATTCTTATCCTTTCATTTAAACCTTTGCCGTTATATTTAACTTCTACCATTGCCTTGCCTTACCATATCTCTGCATTGTCCCCCAACTCTGTACCCAATGACTCTTCATTGTTGTGATTCTAGCCTCTTGTGCATCCCTTCTCTCTTTGCCCAACCATTGGCAGCAGAGCCTCAACCATCTGGGTCCTGCTGTCTGGAATTCTCTCCCTAAGCCCTGTCATCTCTCCACCACTCTCTTCCTCCTCCTTCAAAAACCTTCACAAATCCAATTCTTCAGCCAAACATTTGCTCACTCCTACCAACTTCTCCTGGCTGGGGTTCCACTTTCCAAATGCCATACGAACATACAAAATTGACAGGCAGGAAAAGAACAACTGGACCGTCAAGCCTGCCCCACACTCATGATGCCTGGAGCAAATCACCCCCAATCCATGTAATCTCCTGGGAGAGGCAAAAAAACAGAAGAAAATCCAGTGCCAATAAGAGAAAAAAAACTCTGGAAAATTCCTCTCTGACCCCCAAAGGCCATCCAAACCAGTCCAGGAATGCCTTGGGTTGTTTTGTTTTACACTAGAGGCTCTGTTCTTGTTGAATTGAAAGAAAACTGCAGCAAGCAGATGGGGGTCTTCATTTCTAATTTTGCAGGTTGCTAGAAGCAGCTTTGTGAGCATGCTCACTTAACATTGTTGCAGAGAGATTAAGAACACTTTGTAGGAAAGCTGCCAAAACCATCAGCGTGGTCTTCTAAACACAGTAGTCTATTAAAAGGTACCCAAAATGGAAGAATCACCTGGAGAGGTGCAAAGAGGAAAAGATAGCTCACTTGGGCATCTCCGTTTGGGAAAGTGGAGGATTACCAGTCATGGGAGACCAGAGGGAACAACAGGCCACCATTTATTCCACCAAGTGATGTTTAAAAGATTGTTTTGATTCAGCTGTATATTTATGGCATGTTATTCCCCAATATTGGACCTAATTTTGGCAGGAAATGTCAGGCATTGGTGATGTGCAAGGACATCTAGAATTAATGCTATCTGGGAGAAGTCACTTTGATCTGTTACCACTGTTAACTAAGGAGAGCAGGTAATAGAGGCATGATCATCATGGCAATTTAACACAGATGCCTTGCTAATTTAAAAAGTGACTTAGCTGCATCTGGAAAAACAGAGATGCAACTTCATACAAGTGTAAGCAAATCATGGATGAGTCGTTATTTCCTCTAGGTCAACACAGAAGAAGCAAAGTCATCATTTCCGGCTTCTGCCACAAACTCCACTCCCTCGCCACTGACTTAATTTTTCACTTACATACTCAAGGTTTGGACCATGACAGCTCCTTATTCTGGAGTATCCTTTAGTTATGGAGTTTGCAATTTAATTCACATTGACCAAAAATCAGTAAATTATTGAAAATGTGTGGAAAGCTGCACGTTTACAAATTTGTAAAAGCTTAGTGAATAGGAGCTTAAGTCTAAAGTGTTAATTTTAACTCTGAAACTTCTAATGGGATACAATATAAAAGATAAAGAATAAAAGATTGGCACTAAACAAAAAAAATTATATTTATCTG
The DNA here is from genome assembly GCF_035084215.1 of Heptranchias perlo. Lineage (NCBI taxonomy): Eukaryota > Metazoa > Chordata > Chondrichthyes > Hexanchiformes > Hexanchidae > Heptranchias > Heptranchias perlo. The sequence continues at coordinate 48,321,679 of NC_090329.1, forward strand.
TGGCTTGGTCACCTTGTAGGCAGTGTGGATTGCAGAGCACTGCGCCATGTTAAAGGGCGATTCAAGCGACAGACAGAAATGGAAGTAGCAATAATAACAGGCAGTTTATCTGTTTCTAACGCCACAATCACCAACCATCTGTGGTTCCTGTAACACCCACAGCAGACAGCATGCACTACATTATATTTGCTCACTAACCCCACATAAAAATATTTATCCATGAATATACCCTGAAATCAGCACTTAGCTTTACACACACACCCACTTTGCTTCCCTGGTGACTGCCAATTTTCTTTGAATCTATCTAATCCACAAGATCAGAACAAGAAGGCAGGCAAATCTCAGTTGCACTGGATTTTTAAGTACAGAAAACTGTCTTCTGGTGGATTTCGGGGAAGGACCCTATGTTTTTGATGTCTTACCGACATGTATGTATCATTTCTAGTTTTGGGCAGCATGTCAGAGTGCAGCCAAATTCTTTCCATATTGTTTTGGGCTAATGAAGAGCTCTGACTCATCAAAGCCCCTGAGCTACATTTCTGCTTTTTGATTAACTTTTGGCTAAGGCCTCGTGCTACAGTGTGGGGCTCTCCTATTGGCCAGTTTTGGGTCTGGGTCCAGGGGACCAGGCCCAAGTGTATGGGCCCAACCCAGCTAGCCTTGAAGTGGCGGCCACTTTGTCGATAAAATCCCCTGTATTGATTTTACCCAAAGGACTAACTCATTTTATTCAAGTGTTTTCAATCCTTTCTGGTGATTCTGTCATGCACATCACAGTTGCTACATAAGGCAGTAAGAAAGCAATGCATAAGAGATATAGTCTCATTTGAGGATTACATTATGTCCTCTAATTCTGCAATCAGAATCCAAATTAAGTAAATTACTTGCTTCAATATTATCTATGCCACTCACCAAATTAAACTCATTCACCATGATTGCGTCAATCCTTTCTCCACCAAAAACAAGTTCCTTCTGTATGTCTGCTTTCATAATTTAGATCTCTAAGAGTCCTTCCCTGTTGCTCTGCTATAAACTCTCCAATTTATCAATATCATTCTGAAGTTAGAGTGGCCAAAAGTACCCCAATATCCTGAATGCACGTCACTGGTGATCTCTACAAGGTTAAAACTACTTGTTTTATATTTTAGCACTATCACAGCCAATGCAATTTTAATGAGTTGGGCATTGCTACCAAAATTGGATGATTGCTGTCTTTTGTTATTGAGTGTGACAGATGACTTATCCCTCTGAGCACTGAATGCACAGTTCAGTATTGGAAGCCCCTCTAGGTGAACCTGGTGAGATATTGTTTGGTAGATGGCATATGCAGAGTGGTTACTCCCACGCCATCTTGAGTTGAGTTGGTATACAATTCAATTTCTTTTCTGTCCTCAGGTTACAGTTTTATAGTCATAAAATGTTTGAAATATTTTCAGATGGAGAAACTGAACCTTGGCCTAAGCAGAAACAATAATTCTGTGTTGTTTGTCTTCTGATATTTGACAATTTCTTTATTGAAAAGCTCAAAGAAAAGGCTGAGATGGAGAATTTTGACTTAACAAATATCACTGTTAGACACTCAGCAGAATTTCACATTCACTAGTATAAATTACACTGACTTCAATCTTCACATCTTCTCATTCTCTCTTGACTCTCTTCACTCCCACTCCTGGATGACCTGTGTTGATCCCCTTTAGACTCATGGACCAGCTATAACAGTATCCCTAAAACCATTAATAATAACCACAAATATTTGCATTTTTGTAGCACCTTTAATCTACAAACAATGTCCCAAAGCGCTTCATTGAAGTGAAATAAAAAAAAGAATGCTGAGGTAAAGAAGGAGACAATACGAGGGGTGGCCAAAGGTTTGGTCAAAGATGTGGGTTTTAAGGATGATCTTAAAGGAAGAGAGAGGCGGAAGGATTTAAGGAGGGATTTCCAGAGCATGGGACCTAGGCGGCTAAAAGTACGGCCACCAATGGAGAGGCAAAGGGAGGGGGTATGCAGAAGAGGTTACAGTGAGTGTTCATCATTAGGGGGATTGTACTGCTGGAGGTGATAGGGCCATGAGAGATTTAAACACAAGGAAGGAAAAATTCGGTAAGGGCCGTTTTCGGGCAGGGGTATCGTGATGCGGTAGTACCCCGCGCCCGACGGGCCCCTGTGTAGGCAGCACGTGAACTTTGTGCTGCCTGCTGTTTACCGAGAATGAGGAAGTTGGAAATGGGGCATGTACAGTGCATGTCATCAGCAGCCTGCACCTCTTAAAGGTACAGGTGCACAGTTCAAATGGCAGGTACACAGCTTACTTGGAGAAGGGAAAGATGGCCATGAGGATAGCAGGACCGGCACAAGAGAGGGCCCCACGCTTCGCCGATGATACTCTGGAGGCCGTGATGGAAGGGGTGGACGAAAGGAGGATCAACATGTACCCGCAGGGTGGCAGGCGACCTTCCAGACTGCAACTTTGCAGGCATTGGCAGGCTGTGGCGCAGGAAGTCAACGCCAGGAGCATTGCACCACGCACGTGGGTGCAGTGCCGAAAGAAGTTCAATGATTTGACACGCGTGGTCAAGGTGAGTGAATGTAGTATCAAGTGGCACATCCTGCCAACTGCACCACTGATCCACGTATCACAATCCCCGTCACCCACCCACCAACAAACACTGCCCATCCATATGCAGTGCTGCACTCGGCATGCTGCATCTCACCCGCACATAGTACCACACTTGCAGGCCAAACAACCACCACTCACAAGTCACACACACTGGCAGCTATTCGACTATCACTGGCACATCACCCACACATCTTGCAGGATACTCACTGACACACTGTCCCCTGTCTTGCAGGAGAAGGTGGCGCAAAACAGCCGGCAGTAGGAGCGATCTGAGGGTGGACGGGCAAGCTCACATGTCCTCAGCCCCCTAGAGGAGACCGTGCTTCGGATCATTGGGAGGGCCATCACAGCAGCCATCACAACATTGCCACGCTGGAGGTCCCGGTGAAGGGGGTCTCTGTATATCTAATGCTCCTTCTCCTCCCATAATCTTTTCTGATTCACATGCTGCAGATGCTGTCAGCACGCACGTCTTACTTGCTCCTCTCCCCACTCCACGACTCAACTTGTTTCCCTTTGTCATTGCAGATACCCAAGAACATGTGGCGGAGCCATCTGAGGAGGAGGAGGAGGAGGGGGACACTGAAGCCACACTGTCACTCGATCTGACACTTGCTTCCACCAGCTCAGAGACTGACACTGAGCGTCCTTTAGAGGCTAGGTTAGAGGAGGGATCTGCACGTGGTGAGACACCGAGCACAAGTGCACAGGAGCCGGGGCGGGGGGAACGGATACCACAGGTGCCAGCTCACCGGAGGGCGAGGTCGCTCACTAGTTCTGCTGCAGAGGAGTCAGATGAGGACTTCGATGGGCCAGGCTACAGAAGACGGCTGATGGACGTAAACCATCAAATGCTTGGGGCACTGGAAAGTCTGCCAGAAAGCCTGTGCGCAATGAGAAAGGGCATGGAGGAGTCCAGCTCCAACTTGGCACAGGGCTTTGCACAGAGCTTGGAGCCCATCCTTTCCAAAATGAAACGGGTGGTCACCTCCATCAGCGCACCTGTGGAACCCACCATGATGCAGCGTCCGATGACTGATGTTACAGCTTCCATTGCAGCACAACATCTGCCATCCAAGGTCTGACTGCTGCATTTGCAGCTCAAACTGCTGCCTTGGAAGCTCAGACTGCTGCTATTGTGGGTCTGGGGACCACTTTGGAATGGGGCTTCCAGGACGACACAGCAGTCCAGCAATCCGTTCTCCAGGATTGGTGAGGCGCTGCCCAGGGAAAGTGGCAGTGGCGCCATGGCAGTCGGACATACTGTCCTCTCTCAGGACGACAGCCTTCCTGCTCCCACACCTGCCACTCCGCCACTGCCCCTGTTGTTGCCCATCAGCCAGCCAGGCCAGACTTCTGCAGCCCATGCTGAGATGGTGCAGTCTGAAGCCGGGCCCTCCTGGCCTAGAGCTGCTCGAGGTCGTCCTCCAAGGCCATCTGCACGCTGCTCCATTGAAGGCCGGCAGCCTCCCACCACCCACGCTCCAGCCACTGGGGAAGCACCTTGTAGGAACACTAGGATAGATAAAGGCACACAAACAAAAGGCACTAAGGGAATGCACAAGGGTGAATCGTTTGGTTATGTTTGCATAATTTCATTGATTCATTGATAAATGAAACTTTGATTTTGCATTTGGTGGTGGTTTTTATTTATGCAATGAGCTGAGAGGGAAACCAATGTGTAATCAGATGGAGGGCGATTTGATTGTCTTGTGGGAGGGGAAAGGTGGGGAGTGTAGGACTGTTGGTGAGTTGGGGGATGTACTTTAAATTATTGATAGCGGGCACGGATCAGGCGAGCAGGCAGAGCCCTTGCAGACATGGCATGTGGTTCCTGTTGCACCTTTGTATCTTTCTCCACTTCCTCTTCTGGCTCCGCCCCTTCCTCCTCCTCCTCAGCCTCCTCCTCCACCTCTTCCTCCTCAGCCTTCTCCTCCTCCACCTCTGGCTCAGGGTCTTCTCCAATCATTGGTGGCAAAGGCTGGTCTCTCATGATGGCGAGGTTGTGCAGCATGCAGCATACCACCACGAATCTGCCCACCTGCTCAGGGGAGCACTGCAGGGCTCCTCCAGACCGGTTCAGGCAATGGAAGCATTGTTTGAGGAGGCCTATGATGTGCTTAACGAAGTGTGTGGCAGCATAGCTCTCATTATAGGCCTGCTGTGTACGAGTGCGTGGGTTCATGACCGGTGTCATGAGCCACGGTGTGAGAGGATAGCCCTTGCTGCCCAGTAGCCAGCCTTTGACTTGCAAAGTTGGGCGAAAGATAGCTGCCACGTTTTACTGCCCTATGACGAGTCTGACTGCTCCCAGGGTAGCGGGCATCGACCTCCATGATTCGATGTGTATGGTCGCACACCAGCTGCACGTTGAGGGAGTGGAAGCCCTTTCGGTTGACGAAGACGGCTGAGTTGATATGCAGGGCAATATGCGTGCAGTCAATGGCACCCTGCACCATGGGGAAGCCAGCAATGCGAGCGAACCCCCGTGCTCGCTTGTTCTGCTTGTCTCCATGGGAGAGGGAAGATGATGAATTTGTTCCTCATCTGGTACAGTGCGTCTGTGACCTCCCTGATGCAGCAGTGCACTGCATACTGCGAGATGTTGCACATGTCGCCAGGCCTGAAATGCTCCTGAGCCGTAGAAATTGAGCGCCACCATGACCTTCACAGCCACAAGCAATGCTGTTGGGGTTAAGGCTGTGCATTGAGTTGAGCGTTAAGTTCCAAAATGGTGTCTATCCATTTAAATCAGTGTTGCACACTGATTGCACGCATTTTCTCCCTACTTTACATGCTTCCAGCATTCGGTATTTGCACTTATTCCTATACCGAAATGGCGTCCGGCGCATGTCATGCTGGAAACGTGCGTGCACATCCAAGACGCCATCTTGGATGTCAGAAAGGCAGGGTAGCGCCAAAAGAACGGGCGCTACACGGCCCAATTTAGGACCCAAGGATGATTACTTTAAATTGAAGGTGTGGAGGGACCAGTAACCAATGTAGATCAGTGAGAATAGAAGTGATGGGTGAGCAGGGCTTGATGTGGGATAGGATACGGGCAGCAGAGCTTTGGATGAGCTGATGATTGTGAAGGGTGGAGGATGGGAGAACAGCCAGGAGAGCATTGGAATAATCGAGTCTGGAGGTGACAAAGGCATCGATGAGGACTCCAGCGGCACACGGGCTGAGATGGGGTTGAATGAAGAATATTGATTTATTTTGAATATCTTATCAACCTGGACATTGTGTTGTTTTAAAAGTTGAGAAAAGACTTTGCCACTGAATCTTTGGTTGGTTTAATTACTTAATTGTGCCAATATATGACAATCATGTTGCCTCCTTTTGTAATTTCTGGATGCCTGAAATGTCATAGAATCATAGAAAGGTTACAGCACAGAAGGAGGCCATTTGGCCCATCTTAGATGATTCTGTCATATTTGCTGCTGTGAATTAATTTCACATCATTTTGTCCTAAGAGTGTATCTCTATTGTCCTTTGCAAGTATTGGCTAAATCTATAATTTAGAAAGTAGAGTGGAACTTACAGGAGCCTATTCCCATAAGAAATGAAAGGGAACTAGGGAGAAAATGGAAGGACATGCCTTCATAAAATTATGAACTAATAACATTTTCTTTTTTGTGCTTTATTTTAATTAAAAATGTTGCACAACATCAGGGGATAAATAATACAATATACATTTGTGTTTTCAATGCATAAATTTTACATGAAACTTCATTACAAGCTCTATTGAAACAAAGCTCATATTACATATTAATCAACGTCCAGTGGTGTTGCACACAGGGAATCAAGATCATTTGTAGTCTTCAGGCAAAGTGGAGTTAGAGGATGAAGGGATAGTTGCACCAAGGCACCCAAATGTAACTCAATTGCCATTTAAAGTCATGCATTCCATCTTTATTTTAATATCACACTTTGATTTTATTATTTACAATTAAAAATCAAAACTTAGAGCAATTTCAGAAGCAGAGAAGTAACGTTCACTGGAGCTTAAGAATTTCTCTGCAGTACACGGTGAGAAGCTGAAAAATGTGAAACTGAGATGCTGCAGCACCATCACTGGTGGGAGGATGCACTTACTCACCAATAACCTGCTCACCGATGCTCAGTTTGGGTTCCGCCAGGACCACTCGGCTCCAGACCTCATTGCAGCCTTGGTCCAAACATGGACAAAAGAGCTGAATTCTAGAGGTGAGGTGAGAGTGACTGCCCTTGACATCAAGGCAGCATTTGACCGAGTGTGGCACCAAGGAGCCCTAGTAAAATTGAAGTCAATGGGAATCAGGGGTAAAACCCTCCAGTGGCTGGAGTCATACCTAGCACAAAGGAAGATGGTAGTGGTTGTTGGAGGCCAATCATCTCAGCCCCAGGACATTGCTGCTGGAGTTCCTCAGAGCAGTGTCCTAGGCCGAACCATCTTCAGCTGCTTCATCAATGACCTTCCCTCCATCATAAGGTTAGAAATGGGGATGTTCGCTGATGATTGCACAGTGTTCAGTTCCATTCGCAACCCCTCAGATAATGAAGCAGTCCGAGCCTGCATGCAGCAAGACCTGAACAACATCCAGGCTTGGGCTCATAAGTGGCAACTAACATTCGCACCAGACAAGTGCCAGACAATGACCATCTCCAACAAGAGAGAGTCTAACCACATCCCCTTGACATTCAACGGCATTACCATCACTGAATCCCCCATCATCAACATCCTGGGGGTCACCATTGACCAGAAACTTAACTGGACCAGCCATATAAATACTGTGGCTATGAGAGCAGGTCAGAGGCTGGGTATTCTGTGGCGAGTGACTCACCTCCTGACTCCCCAAAGCCTTTCCATCATCTACAAAGCACAAGTTAGGATTGTGATGGAATACTCTCCACTTGCCTGGATGAGTGCAGCTCCAACAACACTTAAGAAGCTCGACACCATCCAGGACAAAGCAGCCCGCTTGATTGGCACCCCATCCACCACCCTAAACATTCACTCCCTTCACCACCGGCGCACAGTGGCTGCAGTGTGTACCATCCACAGGATGCACTGCAGCAACTCGCCAAGGCTTCTTCGTCAGCACCTCCCAAACCCGCGACCTCTACCACCTAGAAGGACAAGAGCAGCAGGCACATGGGAACAACACCACCTGCACGTTCCCCTCCCAGTCACACACCATCCCGACTTGGAAATATATTGCCGTTCCTTCATCGTCGCTGGATCAAAATCCTGGAACTCCCTTCCTAACAGCACTGTGGGAGAACCTTCACCACACGGACTGCAGCGGTTCAAGAAGGCGGCTCACCACCACCTTCTCAAGGGCAATTAGGGATGGGCAATAATTGCTGGCCTTGCCAACGACGCCCACATCCCATGAACGAATAAAAAAATGGATGTAATTACAAGCTTATATTGGCAGTTTCCATTATGAATGTGGACATAGTAATTTATAGTGGAAAAAAGTTGATGGCAAGTGAGTGCTGATATAAGATTTTCAACATATTATAGATTGTACCAAGATCTAACTTAAATTCCATTGTGTGCATTGAGGAGTTCACTCCTTTACTTTACATAGTGGTTTGTAACTGTTATATATACAAAACAGATATAGATGTCCACGTAGTTATTTATTAAAAAATATAAATCAAAGAATGTTAAACATTGTTGCTGGAAATTTCTTTGAGGCCTCTCCCAGTTTGGCAGAAAGCCTATTTATGCATGCAAGCCAGATTTCTGCCAAACTTCCGCTGAAGTCATGACAGTGGAGTGGGAGAAGTCCCAGGGAAATTCCTATTGATAGTTTACAAATCAATGTACTAATTATATTTAAATAGCATATAAAGTGCTACTTTTTCCCTGACACTTTGCTGAACCGGCTGCTACAGAGTTATGTGTGCTGCAGATGTAACCTCACTGAGATTGTCTCTATGGATGAGTGCTGAATGAATTGTGAACTTGCTATGAATCAAATTGTACCACTTTTTGGTATTAAGCAGATTAACCCAGTGTACAGACTAACAAAATGCTCTTTGTTCTTGCAAGAAACCAATTAAAGGTTAATTTTTGATAGATTCTATGATGTTTGACAGCTCAACAATGGAAACTTACAACATTTGCCTTCATTATCATGGTGATGGATTCTAGAAGTGGAGGTTATGGTGAAGGAAATCACCTTTTGTTGGACCTGTCCTCAAAGGGGTTTTATTTGCTCTAAGTACACTGATTAGCCTTAAATGAGAGGGAATTTTCTTCTTCCATTTTTGTTAGCACACTTGCAGGAACACACAGGATAAGCCTGAAATTGTTAGACTCGATTCCCAGATCGGAATCTGGTTGATGGGAGCACAGGTGAATAGGATGGCATTGCTAATGGCCGCAGAGGAGATTTAAAATTTGAAAGGCAGGTTTTAGCCATTCATTTGATCACAAAGTTATCAATTGCATTAGCCAAATTAGTCTAATGGGAAACTTGCCTTTTTAAAAAAATTCTCTGCGTGTTCACCAGGATTGTGGAGGCCCATTTATGCTGTGGCAATGTATTCTGATTTTCCTCCCTATGGGAGTTAACCCCTGCTCCAGATCCACCTGAAAAGGCCTCCTCCAGGCTTTCTAGGCATAGCGTTCTTAGTCAGTTTTCAACAAATCAGGAACCAGGTCCCTACTGAAGAGGAAGGCTTAAGTCCATGGAGGCTGAGAAAAATAGGTAAGATTAATATTTAAAAGTCAAATAAATAAGGAATAAAGTGAAATATGTGGTAAACTAGCTCAATTGCTAAATTTAAATCTGAGATAGATAGCTTTTTGGCAACCAAAGGTATTAAGGGATATGGGCCAAAGGCAGGTATATGGAGTTAGATCACAGATCAGCCATGATCTTATCAAATGGCGGAGCAGGCATGAGGGGCTGAATGGCCTACTCCTGTTCCTATGTTCCTAAAATAGTTCATGTTATTATAAAAAATAACAGTCAAGATAAAAGAAAAATGGTGAAAATAGAAAAAGAGACTAGGATAGGGGAAAAGAAGATAGTACTCTCTGTAAATCCACGCAAGTGTATTTTCCAGCAGGGATCACTGGTTAGCAATCAGGAGCTTGTCCCTAACTGACTATTTTTCCTGCACAGATAGAAACTATGCATTTGTTGTGAACAGGATTGAACCTGATTGCCATAGCTTGCTGAAACTCAGTATCAAGACTCACACATGAAGAACATTCACTCGGGTGAGATACCAAAGGGCCACCAATGTCCATGTAACATACTTCTTGGCCCTGGGGGGTGCAAAACCGCTATTATCTGGGTGGGGGGTGGAGGAATTTGGGGCTGGATCTAATAACTTCAAATGCCTTCACCTTTTGCCCTCATTTAGACATTTCCTGTGGATTTTGGGGTGGGCGTATAATGAAGCCATACAAATGAGGAAAAACTACATACCGTGTTATTGAGAAATTGGGACCGTTTTTGAATTTCATCCTCTTCTTTGGCTGGCAAGGCCAGTCCCCTTAAACAAATATGCCAGGCTCTATTGCTAAATCCTGCCCTCCAGCTGAGGCAGGTGTCCAAGTAGTGCACTCACCCGCAACCTGATTCTGGAATTTGGATTGGAATCAGGGATGCATTCATGGGCAGGCAGAAGTTCTGCCCCAGTCCAAATCCACCTCAAGTGGCCTTTGGAGGAACTTCAGAGCCAGTGTTTTGAGACGAGCAAGGGAGAATGGGAGAAAAAAAAAAGTAGTAGTTGATGGAAAATAAATCATATCTCAGGAAAGGTAAAACTCTGTCTGTTGCCTCCCTTGATTTTTAAAAAAAGCTGCAAATCCTTTGCTAATATAAACATAATATATTATGGAACAAGAAAAGACCATTTACTCCATCGAGTCACCTCCTTTCAATGGGTCTTGTACAAAAGGTATCACAGGATACAGGGATAAGTATAGGTATGGAAGGGGTTAGATACTCAATGGAACATTTTGTCAGCAGTTCTATTGGAACCATATGAGTAATTTATTCTCCTGAGATAAATAATAAATCATACGTAAAACTTCAGGGAACAGCCTTCCAAAAGTCATTACACATAAACTCCTGGGGATAATTCTAAAATTATTATTCCTATTATTAGCCCTGATTAATTGCATTTCACAAATGACATTACTATGGTCCCAACAGAATTGCAGTCAAAATATTCCACTGAGTATCTGATCACCTTTCTATATCTGTACTTGTTCATATATTCTTTCATCACTTTTGCAACCAGGCATTTTTTTTTAACTCTGTTAGAGTTAATTGACATTATATTAACACTCTTTGATAAGAACCTCTTCCATATGCTCACTACTCCATGGAGAAAGAAACTTAGGCCCCTAGAATCTGAATATACCAGGTCACGGTATTATGTTGAACATTCAGCGATGCCCTGTTGTAGGGGGAGCCTTCCCCCATCCCAACCATGGCATCGGCATAGGAGGGGGAAGAGGCAAACGCAGGGATGCCTTACCACAGGGGTTTCCATGCCACAGGCCTTCAGTAGGACCCAGCGTATGGTCGGCGAAGATACATTTGGTCAGGCCAGGTGTACCTCCCCGACAACTAGTGGTTGTGGAATCCACCTGGTCATCCAGGCTGAGATTGAGACCTGGACTCCCGAAGAGGAGCAGAATTGTTTTCTGAATTTTTCAATGCGGGATATTATCAAATTGTTTCTTGGGTGGGACCTTGCAACCTGCCCTCGGTCCAGCCATCTCTACCATATTTACTAGCCTGATGCCTACAGTGGGTACCCCCAAATGTACTCCTAATGGCATATGTGCCTGCCTTTGGCACTGAAATGAAGGGACCTTCCCCCAAACCCAGGAACTTTGGCAGGCCAGCGGCAGAGGTTCTGGGTGGGCACATCCTGGCATGTACACCAAGATGTGCTCCCTGTGGATTTTTGGGGCCCTAATCTTGAGAGTTGCCAGTTTCTTTACTCTAGTCCTACATTCTTGGTTTATGCAAAGTAACCTGTGTAGAACTGGATTACTCATTGCATTCATATTATTTTTGCCATGGACCTTTCATTTTTAATTCTTTTTTTCAGGGTCAGGGTCAGCCTATCAGCTCATCCTCATTTCTTGAGGTTTTTTGAGCCTCGGAACCATTCTCTGAATCTTTTTCTTTCTATCCACGTGAAAGTAAGATGCCCAAACTGCCTGTAATATTTCACAAATGACCTTTCATTATGCTATAAAGCGTTAAAAACTCTGTTTCAACTTGCAACCGGTTGTTTTTGAGATATATCTCATTTATTAGCTCTGTTTGCAAAATCCTCGTGTTAAGAACATAAGAAGCTCCAAGTACCCAATATAAAAAGCGTGAAGTTATTTGGTTCAGTTGCACATCTGAGTAAAAGCTCCCACCTCCTGGCTTTGATGCAGATATGGACTGATATAAAAGCCTAATGTGAATCTCAGATTGCATTTAACAAAGATACAACATTGGCTCAGGAAATGGACAGGCAATTTAGCATCTCCTACCACATTAACTGACTTGGGGCAGTATAAACCCTAGAGAAATCATACTCAGTTTGATTCTTCCTGACTCACTTGGAATGCAATCATGTAGGACTCGCGGTATAAACAGAGTATATCAGTTTAAATTCCCACTCGTGACATTTGTGTGGATTGCACCACAGCTCTTTTCTAAACAGGAAACAGTCACTTGTTAATTTACACCATGCAAAGCAAGATGAGATTGGAGTGTTACACCACATATACCACTTGGAAGGAAGCAGCTGCTTCATTTTCCTACCACTTAAATGATGCATCTATAAATTGGATCGCACCACTGTTGCTAAACAAAATCAAGATATCAACTATTACTCCAGTCCCAGTGCAGTGCAGGCATCGTTTATAGGCATGTTTTATTTTTTAAAATGGAGACGTAGAAAATATTTTAAATTTTGCCATCACATGGCATTTGTTTAATAGCTAACCATAAGTCAGAATTTCTAAATATCTTTTGACATCTTTCATGTAATATTTGATTGCAAGTATATTTGTTTGAGCTCTTTAATATTTTGTGATTGAGAGCATGTGAGGAAATGGGATAAACTGACCCCCATGGCAACAAAAGCAACTATTGCCTGTTGTATGACAAACAGCTTGATAAGATATACAATGAAGAATCTGTGATGACAGATACCCTTTAGCAAAGTAAAAAAAATGGACAACACATAAGAGAGATAATAAGATTCAAGTACAAGTCTCTTCCAAACAGCTGAAAAGGCAGTGATAATCCATATTCTTATTCTATATTCTTCTTATTGCACCATTTTACTTACATACGTGGCAACCCTGTTAGAATCTGATTTCCTTTTTTATTGACTATTTCTATGATTCCCAAATTGTAAGACTATACCATTGCCCTCCATGTACTATACATGCAATTTTTAGTTTAAAAACAGTTGGGCTGCTCATCCAACCCATGACTATTTCTTACACTCTAAAGAGCAGATGGAAGGCTGAGTACACAATGGACGTTACCGTTTAGAAGAACTTAAGAAAGCATGGAATGAGAAAAGGCCATTCGATCCATCAAGTCTTTACCTTTCCTAGGCTGTGCACAATTTGTTCATCATGAACTCTGCAAATTTCTCACATTTTCCAAAGGACAATTCAGTGAATGATAATTGAGCAAAACTTGAGAGTATTTATTGGAAGTTCCAACCTACATTATTCATTTGTGACTGGTTGCTTCTGATGGCATATCATTTCCATGGTTCTTGCAGTTCAGGAATCATTGCTTTACACAGAAGCCCCGGTTTTCTGAGGCCCTATGCTGGTTGATGGGGCCAGTTAGGTTTTCAAGTTTAATGTTGCAGAACGAATGAGATTTCCCTTTAGGTGTCATCCTGTTCCTCTGCTCTAGTGAGGAAGAACAACAGGATCAAAAGGATCACTGCAAAGATGCCAGACTAAACAAGCACCACAGGCAGCCTCCGGATCTACCAGCTGGTACCCATATCTCTCTTTCTACAGATCCAGGCAGTGCTACTTCAATGTGACCCTTGGCAATGCTTCAGAAGGCTGTACCTCCCTCGCAAAACAGTAACTGAGTTGTGCCAGCTGCCAGACAAATGTGGGCATAGTTTGTAAGGAAACTCTTCAGCTATGTTCCAAACTGACTGCCAAATAAGTCCTGCCATCACAATCTCCCTTTGGCAACAAATTCAACTCAATCTCTTGCTGATTTTGAGCTCTCCTCCACAGATACCAAGGATCCCATTTGGAGATCATTAAGCTGTATCTTTTGCAGGCATTGCCCCACCTTGCTGCGAATTATTCCACACATATCCCACCAGTGACAAAAATGTCTCACAGAAAACAAATATGACAACTTTCCTGCTGTTTAAGAGCACTGTGCCTCCCCTTGGTACATATTCTTGCCTGCCCTTTCAAGCCTTCACCCTCTCCTACAGGAGGCCCGGAGTGGCTGGCTGATGACTTGCAGCAGGAGCCTTGAGGCCTCAAAGTGGTATTCCCTTATCGTTGGTTGTGGACAGTTTCCCCTTTATGAAAGAAGTAGAAGAGCAAAGGCACTCTGCATGCAGTCTTTAGAATGCAACCCAGGCTTCAGAAGAAATTCCTAAATGGGGGTGAAAATAGGTGTTGGCAATGAAATACTTATCACGTGAGTCTTCCACTGCTTCCCTACATATTCAACTATGAGTAGGATGAGGATGGGGGGGAGGGATGGCAGTGGTAGTGTTGAAGGGTATTGGTGGTAAGTTGCAGATGGTGCTTGACACAGTGAGGGCAAGGTAGCTGCAACTGAAAAACATGCTTATTACAGTGCATCTTTGTAAAGTATAAATGTCTCCTGTTACCTTGGCTGTCCAGGAGAGGTCAGTGAACTTATTCTAGCATTGAATAGCTATGTAGGCCTGGATCATGCCCTTCATACGCTTCCTTCCCTCAGGGTCTAAAAGATGAGTTATCCTTTCTAAGATTACATACAGTTGCCTAGAAACTGGATTGCACTGAATCAGGGTGCGAGCTCCCAGGCTGTGGCATTCCTGAATCCTGGAGCTCGTCCTAAATACTAAAATGAGACTGCCTCCTCTCTGTGCCAGTCAAGGTCATGAGAGCACTTCATTTTTATAACTTTCAGATATCAACGGGGGATTTAAAAGCGTTGAACCATTTCTTAACCTTTTTTTTGTGTTGGCACTGAAGTTCTCTTAAGCCTTTGTGCCAATAGTAGTAAAGTTACTTTTGTCCCCAGAACCATTCCTGGCACCAACAGGTTTCCCAATGGGATTCTCCTTATCTGAAATGTTTTAAAGAAGAAGAGAACCTATAGAGAGATGCCAGGCAGGTAAGATTATACAAGAGGTGTTCTGTTCCCTCTCACTGGTACTGGCACATCCACATCTGTTAACAGAGGTGAACTTGTCTAACTTCGGCAAGCAATATATGTGGAGGCTCTTTTTTCAAGGGAAGCTGGAATAACAAACTCGGTGGCATGATGAAGATACCTGGTGGCAATCTAATGGGATGAAAATCAGTTGGGCTCTACAATGGGCAGGCCATCTGCTCTGTCACATTACCGCCCAAGTGGTGAAGATAAAATTGCCCCCATCATTTTTTTGCTTCCAGCATGGGTGTGCTCTAGGCATTGGTCAGAATCCGCATCCAAAGCAATGCTAAATTGGGTCTAAAAAGCACACCTCGATTTTAAATCTGTCTAAAACTGACATATGCCTAAAGTGGAAAATCTAGAACGATAACGAATTAAATATAATTGAAATATTTGAAAACTGACATAGTAGTATATGCTGTTTTTAAGCATTTACCCACTGCCTGCAGACAATGATAGTCAGTTGAGAAGTACCATCATCATTGTACACTTCAGTATTAAGCGTGTAATACAAAGCAGAGTTTTGAGATGTCTCTAATAAGCAGATTTTTCTGTAACTTTAAAGATTGGCTTTTGATTAGCTGTATTTTTAAAACGCCTGCAAATGGCAATGTTGGGGAGAAGAGGACCTTGTAGTGGGAATCTCTCCCTCTCTGTAGACCCCTTACCTCATCCTGGAGGGCTCATGACTCATGGAGAATCTCTCTTTTAAATTTTACAAAAAAATCTTCAGGATGTTTCTGCACCTTTAAGCCATACCTCTGCCCTGTCCAATTACAGCGCATGTACCGCTGATGTGCTACCAACCTTTTCTCACTCAGGTGATCACCTCAATGGGAGTCTGTCCTTGCACAAAGAATTAGGTCTAAGCCAAGAAAATAAGTTGGGTTCACAGCAGGGTTGGATTCTCAGTGGGGTTTGAGGCGGCAAGGGGAAGTCCCATTCTGACCAACCTCTGGCACTGAAGCCACCCGGGAGGAAAGTTCAGCCCAAAATACATTATGTGGAACTATGCGTTGAATGCTGATGAAATAAAGGACCTCATGTTGACACGAAAGCCACATAAATGAACCCAATCTACCTTTCTATTGAATGATTTTTCTTTAGTTCAAAGTCTCCATTTTGTAAGAAAAAATAAACAATAAAAAGTTTACATGTGTCTCTGCATTTGAGTGGCAAAAGTATTGTTCACACATGTGCCCATTCATTTGATTACTTACACCATATTTGGAAATTGGAAATACAAGATACTTCCTACAGAGGCGCATTGATAGATGTGGCTTTACTCAACTTACACCGATTCTTATTTTTTCTCAATAGGCTTATTTTTGTTCTCATTAAACTTCTTACTAACCTATTTCCATGTTTGGAGTGTGTAGGGCACTGAATTTATTGTCTCCATGACCTTTCTCCATTTGTTTGCTGCTGATTGCTTGTGGTTGTCACCCCTACTGAGTCAAACAGAGCTTCTTTCCAAAGACACTTCCACCAGCTCCATTATGGTCTAATCTGTGAAATGTGGCTTGCAGGAATGATTTCCATGTAGCAGATCTATCTGAAGGCCCTGTGCCATTATTTAGACTATAATATACCTGCTAAAGCACAGGAAATGTACAAAACAATCGCTATCTCTGCTAACTCCGGATTGGCCACATTTCTGGCTTTTGCAATAACACCAGTTCATTTTAACCCTGCTTGTTGTTCAAGTTACATAGTCCAAAAACAAAACAGAAGAGTTTACCATTGTTTACAATTACAGCAAAACATATGGCTGAGAGACCAGACAGAAACTTTTTACATTTTTATTTTGATTTAAATTTCTTTACGTGTTTTCAAGTGTTTGATTTAGACTAAGGGGTCTATTTTAACCCTGCCTGCCCGGTTGAAACTAAGCAGGTAGGCAGTTAAAATCGCCCAGGTTACTTACCCGCCCCGAAGATGCCAGGAGCTGAGAGTTCCTGATTTTAAACTGCTCAACTGAGCAGGTGGCAAGGATGCTGCCCAAAGCTGGCAGGGTCATTTCTTATATATGCATATCAGGTATCGATGACATCATCGGGACCAACTGCAATTTTAACTCGGCGGCCTGAGCGGGAAGCCACAGTGAGTTTCCCGCCAGGTGAAGATAGCAGGGAAGCAGATTGGGGCCACAAGAAGCCCAAAAATGTAATGTTTTAAACTTTTCTTTACTTCCCTTCAGGCCTTTCCTGCCAATCCAAATGAAAAGTGCATAATATAGTCATAACTATTTATGGAAAAGGAATTGACATTCAATAAAAATTCTTGTTTATATTGCTAGTAACATCTGTAAGGGATCTGCTGGTCTCCTGCCGGAACTCTGATGGGAGACCAGTTAAACCCAAAGTGAAAGATCGTTCCTTAGCGTTTTCCCATTGACCTGCATGTCTGTCCCTTACAAGGCAAATGACGTGCCGGTATGCCAAGTGAGTGAAGGCATTCTGGCCTCCATAAAGGCGCAAATGGGCTCCACTGGGCAAACGGCCTGGGACGCGAAGAGGTGCCTATTTTGTTCTTCAAAAAAATGTCATGGATCATCCCCCTTACTCAGGAGCTGTGCTCCTAAGCAACCACTCTCCAAAGTTCCCATGGGCAAGGGGCAGGTGGGTGCGAGAGATGCACCCAAAGTGGTGATTTGGCCTGTTTGCCCCATGCTAATGAGGTACACTCTCACTGACCACACAAATGCTAACAGGATCAGTGCTGCAGGCAGGATCTCAGTTTAACCATTGGGATGTGACCAGAGGAATTTCAGGGTCATAATTTATAACACATGAGAAAGATGCTGGGCGCTAAATTGGACCGTGTAACACCCATTGTTTCGGCGCTATATGGTCTCTCTGACATCCAAGATGGCATCTTGGATGAGCACGCACGTTTCCAGTGTGACGTTCGTCGGACGCCGTTTTGGTATAGGAGTTAGCGCATGCACAAATACCGAACGCTGGAAGCATGTAAAGTAGGGAGAAAATACGTGCAATCAGTGTGCAATGCTGATTTAAAGTGATAGACACCATTTTGGAACTTAACGCTCAACTCAATGCACAGCCTTAACCCCGACCATCTGAACGTGTCTTACAGTGCCTGAAGGACCCCCCCACCAGCGATATTTAAAGGGGGCATGCAGGTGTTACAGGTTAGTTGCTGGATTATTGCTCCTGGCTGCTGGTGGATTAGGAAGTGTTTTTTGAAGCTCCCTATTCTTACTGAGAGTTCCTAGACTACATTTGAGAGTGTTTTGGCAGGTACTGCCTTACGGTTCGGAAAGTTACAACCGTGGTTGAACAATATTCATGTCAACCATGTGTGGTCTGCTATAGCTCCCACTGGACATTGAGCATGACTGGGAGCAAGCAGAGAGGCCACGCACAGCAAGTCAAGCTGCGAGGAGACGGACAAGGAGGAGGTGCAGGGCACTGAGCAGGGGGCCCGACCCAATGAGGGCCTTCTGGGACCAATTCTCTTACCTCAACATGACCGAGGAGGATTGCATCTGACGCCTGAGGTTCACCAAGGAAGCCGTGACTGAAATCTGTCAATTGGGGCAACCACAATTGCAGCCTTAGAGCAGGGCAAGGACAGCATTGCCTGTGGCTGTGAAGATCACAGTGGCACTGAAATTCTAGGACTCAGGAGCATTTCAGGCCTCTGCTGGCAACATGTGCAATATCTCACAGTATACAGTGCACTGCTGCATAAGGGAGGTCACAGACGCACTGTACCAGATGAGGAACAGGTTCATCACCTTCCCTCTCCACAGAGACAAGCAGAACGAGCGAGCACGGTGGTTCGCTCGCATTGCTGGCTTCCCCATGTTGCAGGGTGCCATTGACTGCACATATATTGCCCTGCGTGCCCTGCATATCAACTCAGCCGCTTTCGTCAACCGAAAGGGCTTCCACTCCCTCAATGTGCAGCTGGTGTGTGACCACACACATCGAATCATGGAGGTCGATGCCCGCTACCCTGGGAGCAGACACGGCACCTTCGTCATGCAGCAGTCCAACGTGCCAGCTATCTTTCACCCGACTCGACAAGTCAAAGGCTGGCTACTGGGCGACAAGGGCTATCCCCTCATGCCATGGCTCATGACACCGGTCAGGAACCCACGCACTCGTACACAGCAGGCCTATAATGACAGCCATGTTGACACACGCAACATCGTAGAGCACACCATAGGCCTCCTCAAACAATGCTTGCGCTGCCTGGACCGGTCTGGAGGGGCCCTGCAGTACTCCCCTGAGCGGGTGGGCAGATTCGTGGTGGTATGCTGCATGCTGCACAACCTCGACATCATGAGGGACCAGCCTTTGCCACCAATGATTGGAGAAGACTCTGAGCCAGAGGAGGAGGAGGCTGAGGAGGAAGAGGCAGAGGAGGAGGAGGAGGAGGAGGAAGAGGCAGAGGAGGAGGAGGAGGAGGAGGAAGAGGCAGAGGAGGAGGAGGGTTTGGAGCAGGAAGAGGAAGTGGAGGAAGATACAAGGGTGCAACAGGAACCACACGCCTTGTCTGCAAGGGCTCTGCCTGCTCGCCTGATCCGTGCCCGCTATCAGTAATTTGAACTACACCCCCAATTCACCAACAGTCCTACACTCCCCACCTTTCCACTCACACAAGACAATCAAATCGCCCTCCCTCTGATTACACATTGGTGTCCCCCTCAGCTCATTGCATAAATAAAAACCACCACCAAATGCAAAATCAATGTCTCATTTATCAATGAATCAATGAAATTATGCAAACATAACAGAACTATTCACCCTTGTGCATTCCCTTAGTGCCTTTTGTTCGTGTGCCTTTACCTATCCTAGTGCTCCTCCTGGGTGGTGGGAGGCTGCTGGTCTTCAATGGAGGAGCGTGCAGATGACGTTGGAGGATGACCTCAAGCAGTTCTGGGCTGGGAGGGCCCGGCTTCAGACTGCACCATTGCAGCATAGACTGCAGCAGTCTGGCCTGGCTGGCCGATAGGCAGCAACAGGGACACTGGTGGAGCGGCAGGGATGCGAGCAGGAAGGCTGTTCGTCCTGAAAGAGGACAACAGGTCCGACTGCTATGGGGCACCCAAGAACACGTGGTGGCACCGTCCGAGGAGGAGGAGGAGGAGGAGGGGGACACTGAAGTCACACCGTCACTCGATCTGACACTTGCTTCCACCAGCTCAGAGACTGACACTGCGCATCATTTAGAGGTTAGGTTAGAGGAGGGATCTGCACGTGGTGAGACACCGAGCACAAGTGCGCAGGAGCCAGGTGAAGGGAACGGATAGCACAGATGCCAGCTGGTGGAGGGTGAGGTCGCTCACTAGTTCTGCTGCAGAGGAGTCAGATGGCGACTTCGATGGGCCAGGCTACGGAAGACGGGGCGGCGCCACAGCAATCCTGGTGATCGGCTGGAGAAGGGATTGCTGGAGTGCTGTGACGCCCTGGAAGCCCCATTCCACAGTGGTCCCCAGGCCCACGTTAGCAGCAGTCTGAGCTTTCAGGGCAGCAGTCTGAGTTACAAATGCAACAGTCAAACCTTGGATGGCAGATGTTTGTGCTGCAATGGAACCTGTGACATCAGTCATCGGCCGCTGCATCATGATGGGTTCCATGGATGCGCTGATGGATGTGACTACCCACTCCATGTTAGAAAGGATGGGCTCCAGGATCTGCGCAAAGCCCTGTGCCAAGTTGGAGCTGGATTCCTCCATGCCCTTTCTCATTGTCCGCAGGCTTTCTGGCAGGTTTTCCAGTGCCCCAAGCATTTGGTGGTGTACGCCCATCAGCCGTCTTCTGTAGCCTGGCCCATCGAAGTCCTCATCTGACTCTGCAGCAGAACTAGTGAGTGACCTCGCTCTCCACCAGCTGGCATCTGTGGTATCCGTTCCCCCCGCCCCGGCTCCTGCGCACTTGTGCTCGGTGTCTCACCACGTGCAGATCCCTCCTCTAACCTAACCTCTAAATGACGCGCAGTGTCAGTCTCTGAGCTGGTGGAAGCAAGTGTCAGATCGAGTGATGGTGCAGCTTCAGTGTCCCCCTCCTCCTCCTCATCCTCCTCCTCGGACGGTGCCACCACGTGTTCTTGGGTATCTGCAATGACAAAGGGAAACAGGTTGAGTTGTGCAGTGGGGAGAGGAGCAAGTAAGATGTGTGTGCTGATAGCATCTGCAGCATGTGAGCCAGAAAAGATTATGGGAGGAGGGAGATATGGAAAAGGAGAAGGAGCATTAGATACGCAGAGACCCCCTTCATCGGGACCTCCAGGACGGCATGTTGTGACAGCTGCTACGATGGCTCCCCCCGATGCACTGTCTCTTCTAGAGGGTGAGGATCTGTAAGCGTGTCCGTCCACCTTCAGGTCCCTCCTCCTGCCAGCTGTTATGTGCCACCTTCCCAAGCAAGACAGAGGACAGTGTGTCAGTGAGTCTTCTGCAAGATGTGTAGGTGATGTGCCTGTCATGGTTGAATAGCTGCCAGTTTGTGTGACTTGGTGGTTGTGTGGCCTGCAAGTGTGGTACTATGTACGGGTGAGATGCAGCTTGCCGAGTGCAGCATTGTGTATGGATGGGCAGTGTTTGTTGGTGGGTGACGGCGAGTGTGATGCGTGGAGCAGTGGTGCAGTTGGTAGGATGTACCACTTGACACTTGCATTCACTCACCTTGACCACTCGTGTCAAATCATTGAACTTCTTACAGCACTGCACCCATGTGCGTGGTGCAATGCTCCTGGTGTTTACTTCCTGTGCCACAGCCTGCCAATGCCTGCGGAGCTGCAGTCTGGACAGTCTCCGGGCACCCTGCGGGTACATGTTAGCCCTCCTTTCATCCACGCCTTCCACCAGGGCCTCCAGAGCATCATCAGAGAAGCGTGGGGCCCTCTCTCGTGCCGGTCCTGCTATTCTCGTGGCCATATTTCCTTCCTCCAAGTAAGCTGTGTACCTGCCATTTGAAATGTGCACCTGCACCTTTAAGAGGGGCAGGCTGCTGATGACGTGCGTTTTGCACACCCCATTTCCAACTTCCTCTTTCACCATGCATCCTCTCAGCAGCACGGGTAGTGTAGGCTGCACGGAGATATCATGGTAAGTAGCAGGCAGCACGAAGTTCACTGCATCGAACTACCCCCGCCCAAAAGCGACACTTATCGAATTTTTCCCCCGCTGTTTTTTCTCGAAGAGATTCCAGGAACAAATTTTCAAAACATATATATTCTGAAGTGCTACATTTTTACAATATACATATGGTATCAAAGTTAAGGGATATGGGGATAGTGCAAGAAAATGGTATTGAGGTAGAAGATCAGCCATGATCTTGTTGAATGGCGGAGCAGGCTCAAGGGGCCGGATGGCCAACTCCTGCTCCTAATTCTTATGTTAAGTATGTTCAATGGAGATATTTGACTATCATTATATGGAGACATGGCTGTCCCTCTAGAATACAATGCATTTTTCCCTAATTGTAATAACGTCCATCTGTTTGCAAAACTGCAAATATCACTGAAGAATATTGATCATACTTTTACATTTTATGAAAACTGCAATTTAAAAGCTTCGAAGAAATATGCATTTTAAGAGTAGAGGGGGCCTTGAGTTCATGGTTTGCAAGTCATTCGAGGTAATTAATCCATATTCCCATCCTAATCCGAATGCTTTGAGACATACTGTGCGACAGATGGTTAGCTAGGGCTACATTGCGATGCATTATTTACAGTCACAGCATGCGGATCAATGATTTGGCCAACTGACAGATTTCAATTTGTTAATTAAGCGGGTGTACATACCCAGAAATGTTTGTCAGCTTATCATTCCACCAATTTACTTGCATGTTTTACCTGAAAAATACACTTTTGGGTAAGCATAACATTTCAAATATATACACACATACATATAAAATATATCAATAGATCAAAGGAACAAAGAATCAGACTTTCCTCTTCCTGCAGGGTAGTAGGGGCAACGACAATAGCAGATCCCTATTAGTGGTGGACTCCCTTAAGGGCATGCAATCTTCCCCATCCGATAAGCTGCAACCAGGTGATCCAGATGCAGGAACAGAAAGATCTTCCCCATAGAATCATAGAATGTTAAAGCACAGAAGCAGATTATTTGTCCAATCATGTTTTTGCTGGTGTTTTTCTTCACATGAGTCTTCAGCCTGGACTTTCCTGTGCTATAATCTCTGAATATTGGGTGGTATAATGGCAGAGGATGGGGGTAAATGGGACAGGAAGGCCTACCACTGGATTCCTACCCTAGAAATAGATCCTGTAAACTTTCCTCCAGGGAAACTTGGCTGCCTGACTCTTGACTGCTCTGTTGTACTTAAATGAAGATGGTGGGAGAGGCGAGGGAAACTGGACAATTTTCTTACCTCCCCACTGAAGTACCACTGATCCCAGGTCCTAGTAGAAGATGGGTGGCCGTACATGCCGGGCCAATGTTGGGAAGTCCACTGATGGCAATGTTGGATGGAAAGGGTGTACACCGCCTCTCCTCTTTTTTGTCCCCATCACAGGAGCAAAGGAAGTGTAGATTCATTCAAAGCCACTTAAACATTTTTACAGAAATCTTTTGGGACCTTCGATCCCCTTTCATGTTGGCTCCTCCTCCTTATTGCATTGCAAGGCCACTGAATTTTGTTGCCTAGCACTGGCGTGCTCCCTTTGTGTGGCAAGGGTTCAGCCTTACATCTTTAATGATCCCCAACATAGGAAACTAGGTCAGTCAAAGGATGGTCACGATGATGGGAGAAGTCCTACCAGCTTCAGCAGCGAAGCCACCCCAGAGGGAACTCCAGCCCATCTAGTCTAATCTCATTCCTTATTCTCTTTAATATTCCTCTTTTTAAAACAATAATCTAATTCTCCTGTAAAAATATTTATGGACTTCCCTTTAACAACAGTTTGTAGCAGGAAATCATCCTCTGTGTAAATACATTTTTCTAACCTCCTCTTTATATCTTTTTATGATTATCTTAAACTTGAGCCCTCTCATTACTATCTTAACAACCATTGGAAACAATATTTATCCTATTATAACCCTTCATAATCTTTCAGGCCTCTATCAGGTTACCACTTAACTTTTCAGCTCCAGTGATAAAGGCCTGACATCCTCATGTCTCTCTCTATAACATCTTAGTGAATGTACCCCTTCCACTGCTTTTATATCCTTTCTATAATGGGATACCCAAAACTATCGCCAGGAATCTCCTCGGGATTTCTTTGATCGTCCACTATAACTTCAGCAGATGATCCGTGCAAATTGTGTTTAAGTATCTATCCAGTGTTTCGGCTGAAGTTACAGCAGCCAATCGAGAGAAACTCCTGAGGAAATTCTGGGGTATATTATCATACTCCGACAATATATTAGTTTCCCTACATTACAACAGTTACTATGCTTCAAAAGTACTTCATTAGCTGTAAAGCTTTGTAATGCCCTGAGGTCGTGAAAGAACAGGGAATGGAAGTAAACCCTAAAGGGTAAGATTCTCAATGGTGTGGAGGAACAGAAAGATCCAGGCCTACAGATATACAGATCTTTAAAAATCAGGTAAAAGGCAAAATACTGCAGATACTGGAATTCTGAAACAAAAAATTGAAAATTCTGGGGAGAGTTCACATCCGAAATATTAACTTTTCTGTTTTCTCCACAGTTGCTGACTGACCAGCTATATGTTTCTAGCGTTTTCTGTTTTTCTTCAAAAATAGAATTGCAGGTGGCATAAGCCATCAAAAGGGCACTGGGAACTCTGGGCTGTACATATACGGCCATTAAATAGAAAAGCAAGAAAGTGATAATGAGTCTGTGCAAGACTTGATTAGGCCATAGTTGGAGTACTGTGTGCAGTTTTGGGCACCCTACTATAGAAACAATATTAGACCTATGGAAAAAGTGGAACGTAGATACAGTAGGATGATACCAAGGATACTTTGCAACCCTTTGGCCTTAATATTGACTTTAACAACTTCAGGCATAGTGGCCCTGATTTTAGAATGGAAGCGGGATGTCAGTGGGGGAGGGGGGGCGGTGAATGGGCACGTAGGTAACCCGACTAATAAAATATGTCTGTTTCGCAAGTGAATTGGTGCCACTTAACGCAGCATCCGGGTTTGCCGTTCGAAAGCAGTGGGCGGACTCTGCACCCACATCACAGGCAGTCAGCTGCAGTGGCTCTATTTAAAGGGCCATTGCTCCAAAGGCTTTTGCTGCAGGAAAGACCAGAAAACACACAATATGGAATAGCACAGGGGCAAGGCTGCTCCGAGATTCAGCAATGCCTCACCGCAGCAGCTACTGGACAGGGTGAGGAGGAGGAGGGAAGTCTTTTACCCCGCGGACAGAAGTGCCCTGCCTCTGCCACCAAGAAGGCCTGGCTCGAGGTGGCAGACGTGGTCACCAGCAGCAGCAACATCTCCTGCACCTGGATCCAATGCAGTAAGCGTTTCAATGACCTAACTAGGTCAGCCAAAGTGAGTACACTTACTGATTCTCCTGCATTCCGTCTTCCACATCACCGCCCCCACCCCCCAACTCATTCTGCACTGCCAAGACTACTCCATCACATCACTCCCCACACCCACTTAAGGCTCAACCTCAACTTACCTGCACTTCTTCAGCACTTCCTCACCTCCCCATTAGTCACCCCACCACTACCACCCACCCCAATCCTCATCCAATGTGATGTCTCTGTCTCATACTCACCCTCTGATGCATCTCTTTCACGGTCAGCCTCACCCAAAGCAATGCATTCATCGGTTGGCCACTTCACCATCACTCACTCACACGTCTGTTCTTTGTCCCCTTCTAGGAGAAGAGAGCGCAAAATGAACCCGAGAGGGCGAGGACTGGAGGGGGGGGCCACAACAAATAGTGGTCCTCACAGACAAGGAGCAGGAGGCCCTGGAAACGAGCCGCACCCTCGAGTGCCTGTCCGTCAGGGACGCCGAAACTGGCACCCCACAAATGTCTGGTGACACAACTTTAACATTCATCACACACAATATAAATTGATGTTAACAATGCTTGCCATCTTCAACACCTCAGTATGCTCATCGCAACATGACACATCTGTGATGAAGGTCAATATTGCCTTCTGTTCTCTTACAGGCCATTCAGCGATCGCAGTGATGGCAGAGGGCAATTCCTCAGAGGAGCTCCAGGCTTCTGAGGGTGCACCTTCACATCATAGTGAGCCATCCACCAGCACAGATACTCACACCTCGGTGAGTCCTAGCAGTGAGTTAGTTGGGTTAGCACCTGTTAAGTGACCACATGCAAGTGAGCACGAGCAGACACTAGTGGCAGGGGCAGTTGTGAAGAGTCAGCGTCAGTGGGAGCACTCCTCTCCTGGCTCTGCTCAGCTGGACGCAGATGCTGAACCCTGGGGGCCATCTTTTAAAAGGAAAATGATTGAGGGACAGCAGCACATTTGCGAGGTACTGGAACAGATGCCACGCGCACTCTCCATAATAGTACAGAGGATGGAGGAGCCCAACTCTTGCATGAGTGGAATGGTGGCACAGGTACTTGAGGGAATCTTTGAGATAGTATCACAGGGACGTGAGGGCATCCCTGAGGTAGTGTCGCAGGGACGTGAGCAAGTGTCTGAGATAGTGTTGCAGGTAAGTGCAGGAATGTCTACGATGGAGAGAAGGCTAGCCTCCGTTGAGCTTCAAGCACGGCTCACAAATGAGTCCAGTCAGGCCCTGACAATGGTCGTTCGGGCTCAGAGTGAACAACATTCTGCTTCCTTAAACAGGCAGACAGAAACTTTACAACTGGGCTTCCAAGGCATCATACAGGTCCTCCAAACTGTTCTCCAGCAGGGTGGTAGGAGTGATGTGGGCCTGGTCCAGGAGAGGGATGATGGCGAAAGGGGACATGGAAGTGGGGACACCAGTCACAGTGCCCCCACATCTCACCCGTTGTTCCCCTCTTAACCAGTACCCGCAATGCTGCCTCCTCTCCAGGTGGCCGAGTCAGCCCCTGCACAGGTGCAGGAGGACCAGTCTTTGGAGGGGCCCTCACGGGTTTCAAAACCCAGAAGGCGTAGGCTGAAAGCATCTAAGCAGTCAAGGCATGAACATGAACAACCTGCCACTACCTCTGCTGCAGTCACAGGGGATGCACCACGTAGAAGTTGTAGGAAGAGGAAGGCTAAGGTTTTGTGAGCACGAAGGGTATGCACAAGGGTGTCTGATATACTGTCATGTTTTTCATTTATATTTGATTTTTGTTAAAGTCACATTAAATGTTATCATTCTCACCACTACTGCCACGTCTTGCCCATTCTTGACTGGCTTTTGTGATAGTGCCCTTTCATGAGCTTCACCATGAATGGCGACACTTGATGCCAATCATTGGGTCACTTTACAATGGGTGTATGTGTAGTTGCAGGACAGTTTTGCGCAGAGAGGTGGGGGAGGGGGCTGGTGTTGGCGCTGGTCTATCCAGGTGGTTGCCTTCTGTGCTATTGTGCAGGCGCCTATGGCGCAGCATTGAGTTATGGAGCTCTAAGTGGCGGAAGTGCACACTGTGCCTGGCGAGGCTGGTGACATTGCTCGTCCTCGGATGTCATGGTGAATGCAGCCATGGCATCCCCCCATCCTGATGGAGTCAGTTTGAGGGGGTCCGAAAAGTTGGGACATATGTGTGAGCAGAAGAATTCTGAGTGGAAACTAAGAATTTTCAGTGAAAACTCAAAGATCTCGCAGCCAAAAGTTTGTCTGAAAGAACAGAGTGCCCTGCTGCAATAACTCACCTTTTATCCCCATCTGTCAAACAAGTATCTCAATGTCCAACTGGCTGAAACACATCTGTTAGAACATGGAGTGTTTCCCACAGCACAGGAAACATGCTGAGGATGTTTGAAAATCAGACCCCTGCCTCAATGTGCATAAAATTAAGTACTTCAAGTACTTCAACTCTCTAAGTAACTCTCTTAACTAGCATCCCGCCAGCGTTAATTGACAGTGGGACTTCTACATTTGTGAGGCGCGCGCGCATCCAGACACGTCAGTGGGGAACCCGGAAGTCTGCGGGTTGGAGTCGGCTTCCGAACCCGCTCGGGATTTCCCTGATTTTTGGACACCCCCCCGCCCCCAACTACTTAATTCTAAAATCAAGCCCAATATATCGCTCCCATTATCTCTCTGGCAGGAGGTGCTGATAATGTAGAATAGGTGTGTTGTCATTTCCAGGAATGGGGTTGGTGCTTGGGATGGGGACCCATCCTTTCAGAACAAGGTGCTGACGGGGTGCTCTTCCCCATTGGTGTCGACCTGCTTTTTTCTTCGACCAGGCTCCTGGGCCACCAGAGCCTGCTCCGCTGTGCCAGTTTTTCATGCTCCCCATTTTATTTATCAATCCCCCTTCAGTTATTCATGCACTCTCTGTATTTTGTATATGTTTTTTACTACTTTTGAATCCTCACATAGTAATGAGCAGAAATGTTGTGTGGCAGCAATGTCTTTGCCAGATATTGTAAGTAAAAATGGGCAATGTCTCTGCTCACAGAAAATAATGAGACCAGGAAATACCTATGACAATTTGCAAATAGAATCAGGTAAGGTCACTGTTGACGGTTTCAGCCTGTAGTAGATTAACAAAGGCAAGGTAGTGTGATAACCAACGGCACATATACATCCTCCAAGTTTCATAAATAGAACCTCAGTTTTGTAGTAGATTCCTGGAAAAGAGGTTGCAGGGAGACATGTTTAACATTCTTTTGGGCCATACTCAACACTTTATTGACATGGAATTAACAAAAAGTTTCTTGCCTCTAAGGCACATTCTGAAGTCCTCAAACCTTAAGTAGCCAATCATATGGATTATTATCCATTTTATTTTCATCTAAATATTCTTTAAAATAATATAATCTAGCTGTATAAAGTTAATATTAGAGTAAGAAAGCTATTATCATTTCTTCTCCCCTTCTCGTAGGACACGATGGGCCGAATGGTCTCCTTCTGTGCTATAAATTTGCTGTGAATCTATGAATGTGTTAACTCCTCAATGGGGTGTAAGCATCTGATGTTCTCTGGCCAATTGGCTATTTATTCATGTGTGAGCCTTGACAGTGTATTCTTGCATTCACAGCTGAGCCCAATCTGTCCTCACTTGACATCAACACAGCATATAGCAATCAAGTGTGGAAACCATGGATAGCAATTTGCTGAGCCATTTGTCTATTCCTGACATCTGACTACTTCATTGGTGTAATACAATTGGTTTGTTTCCATCTAATAATGTGCAAGCTGGGAATTTTTAAAATGGCTAATTCAAGACACCTAGAATTTTTTTTTTAGACGTCAGTGGTCCATAGGTTTGCTTACTATCGGTAGTAATTTAAAATATTATGTTCCAGAATCATACTAGATATAATTGTAGTTAATCTCTCAAGAAATAAAACCAATGTTGCTGATCAACTAACTCCACAGTAAGTACATATCACCTAACTTCTATGGATCAAGATAAGTATAGGAACAGGACGGTTGAACTTTTAGAATGGGAAGGCTCCTCTTTAAGTAGCATACAGGATTGTCCTAAAATAAAAACTGTTGGCAAGGTATGAAGTAATATAACAATGCTACCAGCACCTATTTGAGTCACCGGTGATGACAGATTTATCATTGCACTGTTGTGATGAGGATACAGAAAATTATAGTTGTGACTTAGTACTTTCTTAGATATAATTATTATAACAGTTAATAGCTGGCAAGCTAGCAGAGGATGTGGGTAAAATCAATGAAGTATTCAGTGGGTTCCAGACTGCTGTTTTTGAGCCATAAGAAAGTCCTTCAGCATCATTCATTGTCTTGATAAAGAAGAATAATAGTGTAACATAATTTTGTGTTGAAACAGGAAATTGAAAAGTATCAGTGGACTAACTCTACCAGACATTCACTTTTACAGACTGATGATTCTTTGAATGTACTTTTTGGCTCCTGCGACATTTCAATCTTGCATTGATCCAATGGATACTAGCAGGTGAGAGCTTTGGAAACAATGATGAAAAATAGATTTTGTGACTGGTGGTGGGCTTCATCAGTTCACCATTATGTCATTCAGACTCTGTGCTGCAACATTAACCTTTTGAGTTCCTGATGTTGAATTACATTTCTTTAAAAACATGCTTAGTATATCCAGACAACATTAATATATGCCATAGATTCTTCAACAGTGCAGTCACAAAACCACAGCAATTATTTAGGGAGTTTTGTCATGCTTGGCTTATAGTTAGCCTAAAAGGTGTTATGGGTTTTCAAGACACCTGGGCAGAGGTTAAGTGACCAAGCCATAGACAAAACAGGCCAACACTGACTGTTTTGCTGGAAAAATAATTTTGAATTTTGGCATAAATCAATGATATCATGAGCATAGCCTGTGAAAAATTCAGCTGGGTGCAGGTGTCAGAGGCACTTATAAAATTAATGAGCTCTTTTTATAAAACAGTGTTAGTAGAAACGCGACCTAAGAAGACAGCTACTGAAGTGATGTTCTGCAAGGAATTGTTGGATTAATGCAGAATTTTAAAGAACAACTGCAACAGCTCTTAAACATGGTGGTCTGGCTAACCAGCAACTCTTGTGGTTCATACAGTCAAAATCTGGACAGCGGTGTTTAGAAAAGATGAGGATTGCTCTCCCTGTGACATGTTCCAAGTGGAATCTGTAGCAACCGTTTGCATTGCACAGGAGACCCCCATATATTGAGTGGAATGATTGGTGGTGATTGTCAACCTGCGAGCTCACAGCATTACATTGCATTCCACAATCCATCTACTAATATGATGCTTTATGATGGGAGTTACCTGGAGTTCTGTCATCAAATAAAAGAAACTGCTTGGATTTATACACACAGCTTTAGTATTATATATTACATTAGATCTCAAAATACATTTATCTAAGGAGACGTTATCCCATTTAAGCATCCGCACACCCGTGTCCCACACATAACTTCAGGTCCCTTACCTCTGATATAATGGTTGCTCCGTTGTTCAACATTGCAAAACTCAAACTTCAGTTTTGCAATGTTGAACATTTTACATACAATGTTGAACATTTTACATACAGAAAAGCTTCCTCTACAGCAGCTTGATTAGCATTAACATTACTGCTAAAGTCACTAGGACTTTTTTGTTTTCAACCATGCAAATGACATCACCACAGGATGTCCTCCAAGCCGAAATAACTTGGATTTGATGTGAATGCTGGACATGTTTGAACATGGTTTTGTGTAATGAGGAACTGATTAGGTTTTCTAGTAGAGAGGGTGCAGATTTGGAGATTGTACCAGAAAGGCTCAGAAAAGGGATTGTGATAATCTGTTATGAACTGATACACGTGGTACATGATAAAAGTAATAAGATGCGCAGTAATTGAGTACTCCTGAACATAGATGTTTTCTTCAGGATTAAATTACATCACTAGCCTGCTGCTTTGAAATCCCATGGGATGTCTTATTGCAACTACACAATCTAGCTATAATCTTGTAACTGAAAGAAATGCAATTCCTGCGTTTAATTATTTGAGAATTATAGGTTTATTTGATACTACTTGTTTAATATTTAAACTAAATACATTGGAACAGAAATAGTGGAAACTGTCATTTTCTTATAAAAAATTAGCCCTATAGTCTGACTTCTCATCTTAAATAATTTGGCATATTAGTTATGAGTAATAAAAAGATACAAGAGTTCACAACTAATCTAGCTCCATATTAGTTTAGCACTGCTCTGACTATTGATTTTATACCAAAATATGTTCATGAACATCAATGAAAGTAGGATCAAAAAGTGCATTTTTGTGTATTAGGGACTGTTAAAGGCCAATCTTTAAAAACTCATACAGAAATACATAGGGTTGCAGCTATATCAAAAAGGAAGGTCATTTACATCTGATTAGGCTCAGGATTAGTTAGAATTATAGAAGCATAGAATGATACAAGAGGCCATTGGACCTGTGCCGGCTCTTTTGAAAGAGCTATCCCATTAGTCTCACTCCCCTGCTCCTTCCCCATAGCCCTGCAAATTTTTCCTCTTCAGGTATTTATCCAATTCCCTTTTGAAAGTTGTTACTGAATCTGCTTCCACCATCCTTTCAGGCAGTGCATTCCAGATCATAACTCGCTGCATAAAAAAAGTTTTCCTCATGTCATTTCTGGTTCTTTTGCCAATTACCTTAAATCTGTGTCCTCTGGTTACTGACCCTTCTGCCACTGGTAACAATTTCTCCTTATTTACTCCATCAAAACCTTCATAATTTTGAACACCTCTATCAAATCTCCCCCTAACCTTCTCTGCACAAAGGAGAACAACCCCAGTTTCTCTAGTCTTTCCATGTAACTGAAGTTTTTAATCCCTGGTACCATTCTAGGAAATCTACTTTGCACCATCTCTAAGGCTTTGGCATCCTTCCTAAAGTGTGGTGCCCAGAATTGGCCACAATACTCCAGCTGGGGCCTAATCAGTGTTTTACAAAGGTTTAGCATAACTTTCTTGCTTTTGTACTCTATGGGCTCTATTTTCGCACCCGCGATCGGGTGCGTTCATGGCGGGGGGCGGGGGGCTGCGAAAATCTGGGATTCCCGGGACGGGTCCGGAGCCTAGCTCCAACCCGCCCCACTTCCGGGTTCCCCAGTGACGCGCTCACATGCGCGCGCAGCCCCCGCATGTGGGACTTCCGCCGGCAATTAAAGCTGGCCGGGTGCCACTTAAAGTACTTGAACAGGTACTTCAGGTTGTTTACAGACCTGATTGACCTGTTATTTTAGGAGGGATCGGATTTTGCAACTGACTGGGACTGTTTCCCGTACTGGGGGAAAGACTCCCAGTTGAAATGGACGTGTTGCAGCCACCAGCCTGTGGCAGCTGCAAAGGTCCATTTGACAGGTGGTGGGGAGACCCTCACTCATTGCAGGAGGCCACTCTGTCACTTTGGACAAAGTTTGGCCTCCACCACCCTCCTCACAATAAAATTCACCAACTAGCACACTTACCCCGGTGTCCAGACACATTTACCTACCTTGCGGACCCCCTCAAATGTACATCTTCCGGATTGGGGCCGCCGTAGCTGCAGTCATGACCTCCTCGGAGGGTGAACAGCATTGCCGGCCATGCCGTCCACCTCTAACGCATGGAGCTCCACAACACAGTGCTGTGACACAGCCACCTGCACGGTAGGAGGGAGGGCAACCGCAGAGAGAGATGCTTTGCAGAGGGCACTACCCTCGCCACAGGGTCTACAGACCGAGGCTCAGCTTCCGTAGACCTGTAGTCGTGGACATCTGCAGCCTCCTTCATGCCGAGCTGCTCCCGGCTGGCCTGAGCACCATCTTCTTACCTGTCGCTGTCAGTCACCACTGCCCTCAATAACTTCTTCGCATCCTTTCAGGGTGCCACCGGGGACGTTGCTGACATCTCTGTCGTCTGCACAAAAGAGCCCAGCACATACACTTACACCCACTCTGCAGTGGCACAATTGGTGGCATCAGGTGTGGGTCTTCATAGTGATCCTCAGGAAGGGGCATTATTGCACAAACCAGACGAGATTTGTAAAGACGTGGCCGTAGTGGTGACAATATAATATGTTATGTGAGTTGATCAGAAATTAAATATAGGTAAACACCTTGACAAACCCTCAAACACCCTTCATGCTCACGACAAGTTTGCCTTACGCTGCCTACTGCACATATGTGATGCATGCCCTTTGGCTGCAGCACAGGTAGTGGCAGGTTGAGTGAGGCTGACCGTGAAAGAGATGCATCAGTGGGTGAGTATGAGGATTGGGTTGAGTGGTAATGGTGGGATGAGTACTGGCGAGGTGAGTAAGTGCAGGTAAGATGAGGATGAGCTTTGAGTGGGTATGAGGGGTGATGTTATAGAATAGTGTTGGCAGTGCAGAAGGAGATGTGGGGTGGGGGCGGTGATGTGGCAGACAGCGTGTAGGGGAATGAGTAAGTGTACTCACTTAGGTGATTGAAGCGCCTCCTGCACTGTATGCAGGTGCACGAAATGTTGGTGGTGCTGGTGACCTCCTCTGCCACCTCGAGCCAGGCCTTGGTGGCAGAGGCAGGCTGCTTCCTCCTGCCCACCGCGGGGAAGATCTCTGTCCTCCCCCCTCCTCCTCACCCCATCCAATGATACCTGGAGTGAGGCATCATTAAACCTGGGAGCAGCCTTCCCCCGGGCTGCTCCATGTTGTAATTTTGCCTATTTTCTGCAGCATCAGTCAGTGGAGGACTGCCCCTTTAAGTAGGGCTCCTCCAGCTGACAGACCTTGCTGCGCATGTACAGTCTGCCCCCGCGCAGCTTACCAGCGGGAAACCTGGAAGCACAGGTAAGTGGCTCCAATTATCCTGTAATTGCGTGCGGAGCACACTGATTTCACCGGGCACGTTACCCACGTGCCCAGTCGGCCCGCCGCCCTGCTAATATCGAGCCCTATGCCTCTATTTAAAAGCTAAGGATCCTGTATGCCTTTTTAACAGCCTTCTCAACTTGTCCTGCCACCTTCAAAGACTTGTATATGTACTACCCCAGGACTCTGTTCCTGCACTTTTTTAAATTGTACCATTTAGTTTATATTCATTTTGGTAGGAAGAATGATTACTTCACACTTCCCTGCATTAAATTTCATCTTTCATGTCTGCCCATTTCACCAGTCTGTCTATGCCCTCCTGAACTCTGTTACTATCCTTCACATTGTTTACTACATTTCAGAGTTTCGCGTCATCTGCAAACTTTGAAATTATGCCCTCTATACCCAAGTCCAGGTTATTAATATATATCAAAAAGATCAGTGGTCCCAACAGCGACCCCTGGGGGGAATGCCACTGCATACTTCCCTCCAGTCTGAAAAACAACCTTTCACCACTACTCTGCTTTCTGCCCCTTAGCCAATTTCACATCCACACAGCCATTGTCCTTTTAATCCCATGGGCTTCAATTTTGCTAACCAGTCATCATCAATCGCCTTTTGAAAGTCCATATACTCAACATTAACTGCGCTATCCTCATCAACCCTCTCTGTTACTTAATGAAAGAACTCAATCAAGTTAGTCAAACACGATTTGCCGTTAACAAATCCATGCTGGCTTTCATTTATTAACCCATATTTTTCCAAGTGCTAACTAATTTTGTCCCGGATCATCGTGTCTAAAAGTTTCCTCATCACTGACGTTAGGCTGACTGGCCTGTAGTTGCTGGTTTAACCCTTTCCCCTTTCTTGAACATGGATATAACATTTGCAATCCTCCAGTCCTCTGGCACCACTTCTATATCAAGGAGGATTGGAAGATTGTGGCCAGAGTCTCTGCAATTTCCACCCTTACTTCCCTCAGCAATCTAGGATGCATCCCATCTGGACCGGATGACTTTTCTACTTTATCTCAAAAAGGCAAAGATTTTGAAGTGTTGTTACAACTAGTACAGAGGATATTCTGTCCCATAGTAGAGTATGGTGTCCACTGCTGGATATATTTCAATACAGCAAAAGCAAGAGGACAAAGTGATCCAGAAACATAGAGTATAGGAGGTATGTAACTCACAGAAGATATTAATAAGACAGTAGCTCCACTATAACAGTCTGCTATCTGGGCATGATGGAACAGCAGAACATGAGGAGGCTCAGTAGGGAGCCTGAAACTAAGATTTGCTGCCTGACCAAAGAAAATCTCCAAGGGCAACCTACCTTCTGCACTGCACTACCAATGCATCAAATTTTATACCTCAAGATCTTTCCAGGGACATCTTGGGGGTCAGCCACTCTGCTGAGCACCACTTCATTAACTAATGCAACATACTGCCAAGCACCCCGCTGCTTAAACTTCAGCAGCAACCATCAGCAGAAGTAGACACTAAATTGGTGACTTCCACAGGTACAGGGACTGTACACATGCAGTCATTCCTGTTCCCACCATTAGTCAACAACTCCATTATCGTTGTATAATGCGAGTTCCCACCATTTTATTACTAGCATTTTATCAATTTTCCTCGGTTGGGGTTAATTGCATTTCTGGGCGGTCTCCGAGCGGTATGTCCGGTCTATAGAGGCAGCTCACCACCACCACCACAGAGGAAAATATCATGGTGCTTACAACCGAGCACCAGCTACAGCCCTGATAAAGGAGGGGCCACTTTTAAAGAGACCAAGAAGCTTCTAAAAGGTATGGCAAAATTAAGTGTTTGGTTCTGAATGAGCCCTTCTGGTGACCTAGCCGGCCGAGGGAGAGAGGGCAAGTCCCTTTCCCTCATTCCATAGATTTCACCTGCTTCCCACTGCAACAGTCCATCTACTGCCTCCCTGGTGTTGGTCTTGCAGTGAGTTGGTGGTACTGAGTCGGGAAAGTAGGGAAGTCAACTGGTGTTCCAAGTCCTGCTCCCCCCTCGATCATTTACTGGGGTAAGCAACGGGTGGATGACTGACATCTATGTCAATTGACAGGGGAACTTCAGAGGCTAGATTTGAGGGTGGTAGGACTCCCCACCCCTCACATTTTTCCAGAACCACCAATAAATGGGCAGATTCTGTGAAAAAATCCAAGCCTTATTGCTGTAAATACAGATTAACTAACATTAACTCACTTCAATATATGGTCCAGAATGGATTACATCTGCACACATTAAAAGAAGTTAGGAAAGAGATAGCAGAGGCACTATTACATATATATATAAAAAATCATTAGAAAAGGGAATAGTGCCAGAGGACTGGCAGACAGCTAATATGATTCCTATATTTAAAAAGGGAGATAGAACCAGTCCAGGGAACTATAAACCAATTCACTTAACGTCGGTAATAGGAAAGATAATGGAATCCTTACTCAAAGATGTAATCGAGAAACATCTAGAAACCGAAAACATAATAAAGAATAGTCAGCACTGATTTCAAAAGGGAAAGTCATGCTTGACCAACCTTACTGAATTCTTTGAAGAAGTAACAGAAAGAGTAGACAAGGGTAATATAGTGATGTAATATATTTGGATTTTCAAAAGGCCTTCGATAAGGTACCACATTGTAAACTCTTGACTAAGGCCAGAGCATGTAGAGTCTGGGAACAAGTAGCAGAATGGATAGCAAGCTGGCTACAAAACAGAAAACAGAGAGTAGGGTTAAAGGTAGTTACTCAGACTGGCAAAAGGTAGGAAATGGTATTCCACAAGGATCTGTATTGGGATCACAGTTGTTCACCATTTATATAAGCGTTTTGGACTCTGGAATTGGAAGCACAATTTCAAAATTTGCAGATGACACCAAATTGGGGGATATAGTTAGTTCCGAGGAGGACTGCGACAAAATACAGGAAGGCATTAATAAACTCACAGAATGGGTGTGTAATTGGCAAATGAATTTCAATATAAATAAGTGTGAGGTATTACATTTTGGTAGGAAGAATAAAGGGGCCACATACTGCTTGGATAACGAGTCTAAATGGGATGGAGGAGCAAAGGGATCTAGGGGTACAGATACACAAATCACCGAAAGTAGCGATGCAGGTTAATAAGGCCATTTTTTAAAAAAAAAAAGCAAACCCAGCACCGTGGTTCATTTCTAGAGGGATAGAATTGAAAAGCAGAGAAGTTATGTTAAATGTTTATAGAATCTTGGTTAGATCACACTTGGAGTACTACAAACAGTTCTTGTCTCCAGATTATAAAAAGGATATAGAGGCACTAAAGAACGTGTTAAAAAGAAAAGATTTACTAGGATGATATCAGAACTGAGAGGTTATAATGATCAGGAAAGATTGAACAGGCTGGGGCTCTTTTCTCTGGAAAAGAGAAGACTGAGGAATGACCTGATAGAGGTCTTTAAAATTATGAAAGGGTTTGATAGGGTTGACATGGAGAAGATATTTCCACTTGCGGGGGAGACCAGAACTAGGGGCCATAAATATAATATAGTCACTGATAAATCCAATAGGGAATTCAGGAGAAACTTCTTTACCCAGAGAGTTATTAGAATGTAGAACTCGCTACCACAAGGAGTAGTTGAGGCGACTGACATCGATGCATTTAAGGGGAAGCTAGATAAACACATGAGGGAGAAAGGAATAGAAGGATATGCTGATAGGGTTAGATGAAGTAGGGAGGGAGGAGGCTCGTGTGGAGCATAAACACTGGCGTTGACCTGTTTGTTTCTGTGCTGTACCGTCTATGTAAGTAAAATCATTCAGCTGCTCTGTAATTTAGTGGCTTTGTCATTTATTTCACTTTGCTGTAGTTGCAGAGTTGTTGGGGAGGGGGCAGGGGGGTGCAAGTGAAGGCTGTCACTTAAACCCATCTGCTGTATATGTAATAAATGGCATGATCTCTCAATGAGGGCTGTGAATGGGAAACTAACTCTTGAGAGAGGAACACTGCAGCTCAAGAAAACATTGCAGTTTAGTTAATCTTGTCCTATAGTGAAGCACAAAAACTGCAACAGTGAACAGCACTGACATAATGCAATAAACTGTTAATCAAAAGCAAAAGTTCCCAGCTGTCAAAATTATATATACCCTATTCATTTTCACCTCTGTTTGTGCTTTTGCCCCTCCTCATTA